>NC_053433.1:21298359-21627332 GCF_007990345.1 Gossypium hirsutum | reverse complement strand
CCATAGTCAATGACGGATTCAAGATATTGTTTCAAGTGGAGCAAAATTTTTAAATTCAAACAGATTAAAAAGTGCGGATTCTTCTCTAATACTTTTTTTATTAAACAATTTAATTTAATATTTTCTAAAAAATATGAATGATTTAATTGTAATTTTTCAAAAATTACATTATATAAAATTAAATATTTATTTCTAATATACAATAAAGAATAATTAATATTATACTGAAATTTTCATAAATATTATTATAATTCCAAAAATTAAATCATTTTAGGAAAAAAAACTGAAGAGTGTAATAATATATGAAACAACAAAATATTAGGAAAAAGAAAAAAAATAATAAATCAAATAAATAAAGAATATAATTTATGCAAAAATATTTACCAAGAGGTCTTTTACGTAAGGAGTTGAGGGAAAGATAATTTATATTTTTTTACTCTATGCTCTCTTTTGGTAGTGCTGGCTCTATACCAGAGGAAGATAATTTCTTAACAAGACATACAAATCAAAATAAAAGAAAAGCATTAACCTAATATATATGGATATGGATTAAATCAATTAATTTTAGAATTTGACTTTAAAGTCTATATTAAGCTTCTAAGTTTAGTCTTTCAAAGTCCATCATACATTAATATTTTATTATTATTATTAAAATTATATAATTAAAAATTAAAAATATTTTGTAAATATAAAGTATAACTTTATGGCTTAAAAGGGCGTATTATATTAAATACAATTTGGCTAAGGAGATTGAATATTATACAATGCGAATATCAAATCTAAAATACATGATAATTTATATATAAAATTTGAAAATTTCAAGGGGCCTAAAGCTATAAGTGGCTTCCCTTTTCTTTTTGGTTTGCATTTTTTTACATTATAAAACAATGGTGAAATTTTAATTTTGGCCCCTACACTATGCTAAAAATCGATATTTAATTTATATACTTTAAATATTTACATAATTTGGCTTCTCTACTTTTATAATGTCATTAGTTAGTCCAAATAGTTAACATTATCAATTATTTCAATCAAAATACTGACATCAATTTTTCTTAAAAACAATATTCTAAATAAAAAATTTATTTTATAATGATGATTTCGAATTGGTGTTTTTTTTTTTTTAAATCGTAATCAATATTTTCAACTTATTTTGATTGTTACATGACTATTAAGTGATTTTTTATTCATTTTAAATTGTTGCATTAGAGAATTTAATAAAAAAATTTAACAATAATAACAATTAGACCTTAATTTTTAAATCCGAAAAATAGATTACTATATTCTTTAAACTTGGAGTAAGGTGGCCGTTTTGCAAATCCTAATGCTATTATGGTTGAAATGTAAATTGTTCCCAGACTTTAAACCCACGTTATCTATTATACATTTGTTACACTTTTATTTTATTCTTATTTCTTTTATTTTTATTTTTTCCTGGACAGTGAGTTATTTAATAGGAAATAATAGTTATGAATTGCTGAATATAAATGTACTTGAACACATTTGAATCTATTTCTTTCTGTTTGGCAATAATGTTGATGTAAATCGCACTAAGACTCAATCGACAAATAACTATGGATATTTGATTAAAGGATAGTTGAAGTTTATTTTGGTTATATGTTAGTATAGTTCTCAACTCATGCTCCGAGTTGGAGTTAATTATTTTTATTAAATTATAGAGTGAAAAATTGAAAGTTAAAATGTTTTTTAGTCTTTTTATTTTTCATTTATTTGGTATTAATCCTCAAATTTTATTTTCAAGAATTTACACCGGTTTGGTTTCTGAAATTATTATTATTATTATTATTATTATTTGAAAACTAAAAAAAGAAGAAGAAGAAGAAGAAACAATCATTTTTGTTTCCATGAGACAAGCAGAGCAGTTTCTTTACCTGGTGCTGATCATGTTAATTTTATGGAATCAAATCAATAACATCTTCATCTTGAATTGAACCATATTTAAACCACCACCAAACATCTTTCCATTTTGACCGGTTTTCGTGAAACTTAAGTTATGGAAGTTAACTTACAAGTCTGCAAGAAACATTTCAAAAGGAAAAGATAGTAGCAACAACTTCTATCCTCATTTCTATTCATTTGCATTTCGCAGAGCTGTTAATCATGCTTCGAGTTCTAACAGACATGGAACTAACGATTTATAGCTCGTTTTCACGAGCAAAACATCAGACCATTGCAGCAGAATTCAATATCGAAACACTGTTTCTAAGAAAGAACAAGAATCAAAAGAAATCAATCTCTAAATAATTACCTGAAGGCTTCACATCTAAACCCGGACCTTTGTTATTCATAGGTGTTTCCATCATGGCTTGCTTTGGCACTTCGGGTGGATTTGCACATCGAATGAGTGCCCAATTCACACTCTGAAAGAATGGGTGCTGTTTAACTTCGGTAGCCCCACGCCTATAAGCAAGCCGATGCTGCGGTTCCTTTACAAGTAAACCTCTAATCAAGTCCCTAGCAGCAAAGCTTACATTTGGATACTCTGGAAATCTCAATGGCTGGCCAACCACGTTAAAGAGAGTTGCCCGGTTACCATTGCCCTTGAATGGTGTTTTACCGAACAAAAGTTCATATAGAAAGATCCCAAATGTCCACCAGTCTACAGCACTTCCGTGCCCTTCACCTTTAATGATCTCTGGTGCCAAGTATTCATGAGTGCCCACGAAGGACATCGATCGAGCATTGGTAGGTTCCGCTATGAGCTCAGGAAGAGGACTCACTTGATGGCCCGTTTCGTTCTTTACTTTGTTCTTCTTTTCTTTCTTCGGCTTGCTTGAAAAAAAACGTGGTCCAAAACATGCAGGTTGGATACAATCCGGCTGCACCACACAAGTTGGCTCAATGCATGCAGGTTGAGCACAGTACGAGGAATGTTTTGATTCCAGGGTCGTGTTCGAGGACTTGACCAGAGTAGGAGAGACAGCACATCTAAGAGAGAGGTCAAAATCTGAAAGCATTATATGTCCATCTTCTCTCACCAAAACGTTCTCCGGCTTAAGATCTCTGTATATGATCCCAAGCATGTGAAGATACTCCAAAGCAAGGAGAACTTCCGCCACATAAAATCTGCAAAGCAACGGAAAAGATCAATGCAGATGACAATAAATTATTAGTAATTACTTGGTTTAAACTTTTCTTCTGCAATCAATCCATATCAGTCCGCATTATCATCCAATATCCTGAAGAACACAACTTATTTCAATCTGCAAAGCTTATAGGCTGCCTAAAACTCAACGAACAAGACAACAATCGGGAATCTGAAAACAAATCCAGAGAAGACATTGTTAACAAAGCCCAACTATAATTAAAATTAGGCCTAAAAAACTTCAAGAATTGCCGAAGAATGTTATTTAGTTACAAGATTACAACTCGGGACTCCATGCTTGGTACCTGCCAAACTAGAGAAGATAAAGCCATGGATTTCGATATGGGCAACTTGATAAAAGTTATTTTAGTTTATGGTCCTTTATATAGAACCAGAATACCAACAAAATTGTAACACAAGCTTCCTAGTGGCATCATAGGCTATACATTCGATGGAAAATGGAGCCAAGGGTAGTCTTCAAGAATCTTTAGTACATACAGCAGTTAAAATAAAAAGTACAATGATTCAGACTAGAGTGGAAAGAGTAACCGATAAGGAGAAGAAGACCAGTGGCTAACCTGGCACCTTGCTCTGAAAAGTGCTTTCCAGGTTGTCTTTGCCTGAGTGCGTGCAAATCTCCTCCAGGGCAGAACTCCATGACCAAGCAAGACAGCTTCTCGGTCTCAAAATGCGTATACAAGGTCGGTAGGAAGGGGTGATCCAGAGATTGCAGAATCTCTCTTTCTGTCTGGGCTCGGAGAAGCTTCTTACGACTCGCCAAAAGAGCTTTATCCATAACCTTCATCGCAAAATAAGTTTGAGTGCCTGTCAATTCCGATAGATAAACGCTACCTATATCCCCACATCCGAGTCTCCTCAACACCCTAAAGTGCTTAAAGTCCAAGTCTCCCTTTCGGGATCTCACAGCTTGAATTGCTTCCCATCTTATATCATTTGCTTTGTGGGGCTTGTAGATGGCACTGCTTAGACAACTAGAGCCGCTTTCATCGCTAACATCGCTGCCAGTACTCCCTCGATACATGCTTGTCTTCCTACTCTCGACCACATCACACGAATTACTAATTTCTGTGTTGGTGAAACTTGGTTTGGCTTCAGTATAATTTGTGCCGGTGCACACACTATGTGAAGGACTCGGACAAAAGTTCGGTTCATGTTCAGATCCGGTATGGTTGTTCAACTGCACAACACCTCCTTTACATGAACCTGGTAGAATATTTTCAGATTCCAATGAACCACTTGAATTCAAACTGATATGATCACCAATGGGATGTTTGAAGCTACTAGATATACTTTCCACTGTCAACACCTTCATCTGGGTCGAAATAAGGACCTCGTCCTTTCCCACTGATTCGGATTTCCCCTTACTCGGATCGTAATACAATTTTCCCATATTAGGCAATTCTTCATCCTGCAAGTTGTCATAGGCTGTTTTGCATGGATGCTTTTGATAGCCTATAGAACCGTTCGGATGTCGAATAATCCTTATGCCTTGACTAAGAGTAGTACCGTGCGATGTAGAAGACGGCCCTTCGTTCCCGGATTGTTTCGGAGACGGAGGCCGGGAAGAACTCAGCGTCCCGGATGTCGAAGCAGAGCTACTGTTGGCTATACCAGAACCGGGATTTTGACTCTTGGGTGAAGAAATAACAAGTGATTCCATTGAATAATTCAAAACAAAACCTACAACTGCAAAACCAAAGTCCAATTTAGCAAAAATAAACCCCTTTCCTCTATGATAAAGCCATTAATTACAAAATCTTCAAGCTTAAAAGTCCCAAAAACACAAAATTCAACGTTACAAAATTCAAACTCAAATCATAAGCTGTTCAAACCAAGAAACGGAACATTAGCACAATTAAAGGAGATACCAAATCAATGTAAAAACCCAACCCATGAAAACATATATATACACTTTGAAATTTCTCAACAACCCTTTTTTCTTTTTTTTCTTTTTTTTTTTTTGAGAGTTCAAAACCAAACTTTGATTACTAAGAAAATGCATGAACAAGGGGGAGGGTGAAGAAGCTTAAAAATATTTCAAATTATAGAGCAAAGAAGCAAAAAAGAAAAGAACCCATAAAAGAAAAAAGCTTGAAAGGGGGTGGGGGGTAAAAACAAGTTACCTGATCATAGAACAGAGGAAACAATACAATGCAGTAGAACGTGAAAGCTTTCATGAAGTGAAAAACCCAGGAAAGGCAAAAGAAAAAGCTGATTGTTTGAAGAGAAAAGTGAACAGCTTTGGTTTATTTGACCTGTTTATGTTTCTTCTTCTTCTTCTAAGAAACTCATCAGAATCCATCTAAACAATAATGATAATAGGTTCTTTTTTTTTCTTTTTAGTGAATGAATGAACGAATGAAGAGGGAAAAAAGTTTCATGTTGCGTTGTTTTTCGTCGTTTTCTTGAAAGAAGCTTAAAGAAGGAAAAAAAAAAACCAAAGCTAATTTGACAAGCAAAGCTTAAAGCCTGTCTTTATCCTTTAGATTGTTTCCTCTCAACTCTCTAAGTATGAAGCAATATTCTTATTTTTAAGATTAAAATATCTATAATATATATATAATAATGTGGCTCAAAATAGAAATTTTAAAATTTATTAAATACTCACAATCAAGTCCGACTTAATTTATAATATCAACCTTAAATTATGTCGAAGTTCGTTTATCCACGCATGATTAGTAAATGAGATAAGTGTGGAAGGATTAAGGGTAGATAAATTTTTTGAAGTTTATTCGATTATTAAAATCAAATATTTCATCTTTTTTTTTTCTTCAAACCATTTGTTTCTTATCTTTTATTTTACTCAGTTAGTTATAATATCAATTTACAAGTTAGTTACTGTTCATCTTTTGTTTTTCTCCGTCAACCTTTTTTTCCTTTCTTTTTCTCATTTACTATACATGTCTTTTCTCTTTTTAGTTTGTAGATTTATTTTATGAGTATCTTTATTATCTTCATAAGTTGTAATGGACAAATAACAGTGTCTGTCGTTCGCTAAAACTTCACCAACCACTAGTAGTTTTTTTTAGAAAGTGGGTGACTCTTCGTCAACTTCTTAATCTATTTTTATTTTGAAAGTATTTTAGAATAATAAATGATTTCACATTATTTGGACAACATGCTAAAGTCTTTGTTGTATTGATAGAGCTTATCCTTCACCATCTACGACCAGAGGCGAATCTAGAAGGGCTAACAGGGGCTTGGCTCCCCTTAAAATGAAAAAGTATTATTTAATCCCTTTAAAAAATTTAAAAATTTAAAATTATTAAGGTAAAATTACACTTTGTCCCTTTAAAATTATAAAAATTTGATTTAATCCTTTAAAATTATAAAGATATAGACTATAAAAAATTAAAACTTCATTTGCCCCCTAAAAAATTGTTCTTGCTTTGCCCCTGTCTATGACGAGTGTTTATTATTTTTTTATCTAAATTGTATAGTTCCATTCATTGAATGAATTAATGAATTTACCTTTAAAAGAAAGTATTACAAAGTGCAATTAAATTAATTTCTAGAATATATTCAAAGTCAAATTAAAATAATTGAGAGAAAATTTACTTATGATAAAATTTAAACTAGAATAAATTTGGAAATAATTTACACATGTTTTATGCAACATAAAAATCAAATATAAATCGTCAAAATTCCAAAGTCTCGATTTTTACAAACAATACCAAGATTTCAACGTCAAAGATAGATAGTTAATCCAGTCAAAATATTATATGTAAGTCAAGCTAGGTCAATTTTCAATATATCTATGTATGGCATTAACATATAATTATAATTGCTTAATCTTGATCCAAAGTGTAAACTTCAAATTCTGCTCAACATCATCTTTACTTGTAATTAAATAATTCAAGCTAAACCCATATCAACCATTAATTTTATCCAAGCTTATTCATTTATGTCTGTTTATATTTTTTTTAAAAATTTTAAAAAGTTATTTAATCTGTAGCAGTTGCACAATTTTTATCTTGTTAAGATGTATTTTACAAATTTTTATATGCTATAAATTATATTTTATATATAGATAAAATTAGGTATTATTAATTTAAAACAAGTATAGAGCTCAGATAATGGAGGCGAAGCTGGATACGTAAAAGCTTGTTTCTTTGGTTTAATATTTTAGGTATAATAATTTATTTAATTTTTTAATTTTATAAAAAAATATTTTAGTTTTAAATTTAATTTTTTTCAACTTTCAAAACTATTTTTTTATTAAATCACCTCAAAATAAATTAAAAAGTTAATAAATATTAACTTTACGGATTTGGCATCCACATGATAGTCAACGCATATAATACGTCAGTAATTAATTTAAATAATTCTCTAAATTTCTAAATTTTTAGAAACTTTTATTTTTTGCTCTTTACAAAAAAAATTAAATAATTTTCTATATATTTTGTATTATTATTCTTTAATTTAAAAGATGAATTAATTGTTGTCGTTACATACACGTAGATTATTACGTAGGTGTCATATCAACAAAATTAACTTTATTGATTTTTCTATCAATTTCAGGGTGATTTAAAAAAATAAATTTAAATATTAAAAAAATAAAAATTAAATAAAGTGCTAAAATATATTTTTTTTTATAAAATTGAAATAAATTATTACAACATTTCTCGATATCAAGCATGTTGTCACCGATAACTCAATCCTTGACCATTAATAAATAAAAATACATAAATATGTCATAACTATATCACAAACTATTAACATGTTAATTTTAAAATAATATAATTAACCTTTTAACACAATTATTTTTTTTATTCAAACCTTCAACACAATTATAACCCAAAAAAAAAAATACATATAACATACATGAATATATTAATTGCTAAGTCGACATTTGCAGTTTGAACTATATATTTCTGAAAAAATATATATTAGAATGCTTACCCTTAAACATTGATTCATAAGATTGTTTAGTGAGAATAAATAGTAGAGTGTGGCTCGTATTTTTTATAAAATAAAGTTAATGTTGTTAACATTAATGGAAGACAATTAATAATGGTTGCCATTAACATTAATGGGAGACAATCAATAATGACAATCACCAACTTTGGAAAAGTGGCAAGGGATAATTTTTTTTTGGTCCTTGAGATAATGGGCTATTTATTGTTTGGTCCTTGAACCTCAACTATAAATAGGCCTTCTCATTTCTCATTTCAATTCATCCCAACCAATCTTTCTCTCTTAGTTTTCTCTCTTCTCCCATTTGAGAATTCTTAAGGAATCCTATTTGTTTGTAATACTTTGAAGATAGTAAAGTTATCATCTGGTGTTAGTGCCCGAGGACGTAGGTATAATTTACCGAACCTCGTTAAAACTCTTGTGTTCTTTCTTGTCCTATTTTTCTTTCAATATTTGAGGGTATAATAGTAGTATTAATTGTGCTATTAAATTACTATAGAAGGGATATTCTGTCTAAGGAAAGACTTGGTATTTAAGAGATTCATGTGATCCACCTCTCTTTCCTGGGAATTGAACTTTGTGTGATTTTTTAGTACAATAATTTACACGCTTCCGACCCTATTGGAACAACAAGTGGTATCAAGAGCCGAAGGTTAATCGTAGTATGCTCTGTGGTTGCAGTTTAAACTGATCTTCCACATCAGAAAAGATTTCCTTAGGTATATTGAAAGATTATGGAGAAAACGGTCGGTGTAGGAGCTTCAACATCGTCCATGTGGACAAGACCGACAATTGCAAATGCAAGATTGGCCGTGGAGATCTTTGATGGCACGGGCCATTTTGGTATGTGGCAAAGTGAGGTTCTAGATGCCCTTTTTCAGCAGGGTCTAGACATTGCCATTGATGAAGAGAAACCAGATGATGTACAGGAGAAAGATTGGAAGGCGATCAATCGGTTGGCATGTGGCACAATTCGATCATGCCTTTCTCAAGAGCAGAGGTATGCTTTTTCAAAGGAGACTTCTGCAAATAAGTTGTAGGTGGCACTTGAAGAAAATTTTTTGAAGAAAAACAGTCAAAATAAGCTCCACTTGAAGAAAAGACTATTTCGCTTCACATACGTCCCAAGTACCACAATGAATGATCACATCACCAAATTTAATCAGTTAGTCACTGATTTGCTGAATATGGATGAGACATTCAAAGATGAAGATTTGGCTTTGATGCTGTTGGGGTCACTTCCTGAGGAGTTTGAGTTCCTAGAAACTACTCTACTTCATGGCAGGAGTGATATATCTCTGAGCGAAGTCTGTGCGGCCTTATACAGTTATGAACAGAGAAAGAAGGACAAACAGAAAAACTCAATCAGAGATACAGAAGCTTTAGTAGTCCGAGGTCGTTCATACACTCGGAAGAAAACTCAAAAGGGGAGATCAAAGTCAAAGTCCAGACTCGGGACAGATGAATGTGCTTTTTGTCATGAGAAAGGCCACTGGAAGAAAAATTGTCCAAAGCTGAAGAATAAGGGAAAAGCTGCTGTAGATGCTTGTGTTGCAAAGCATGATACTAGTGACTCTGAACTATCACTGTTTGCATCATCATCGTCGTTCCATTCAGATGAGTGGATATTGGATTCGGGTTGTACCTATCATATGTCCCCTAACCGGGAGTGGTTCTCTGATTTAGTAGAACTAAATGGAGGAGTTGTTTATATGGGCAATGACAATGCCTGTAAAACTGTTGGGATAGGTTCAATCCAATTAAAGAATCAAGATGGATCAACCAGAGTTCTGACTGATGTTCGGTACGTGCCCAGTTTGAAGAAAAATCTCATCTCATTGGGAGCCTTGGAATCCAATGGTTCAGTTGTTACTATGAGAGATGGGATTTTGAAAGTGACATCTGGCGCACTTGTGATATTGAAGGGCATCAGGAAAAATAACTTGTATTACTACCAAGGTAGTACAGTTATTGGAGCAGTCGCTGCAGTTTCCGGCAACAAAGAATTGGACCCAATACAGTTGTGGCATATGAAGTTGGGACATGCCAGCGAAAAATCCTTGCAAATTCTGGCAAAGCAAGGATTGTTGAAAGGTGCAAAGGCTTGCAAATTAAAATTTTGCGAGCATTGTGTTCTGGGAAAGCAAAAGAGAGTGAAATTCGGCACTGCTATCCATAATACAAAAGGTATTTTAGAATATGTTCACTCAGATGTGTGGGGGCCTTCCAAGACACTTTCATTGGGAGGAAAACACTACTTTGTTACTTTTGTTGATAACTTTTCCAGAAGAGTTTGGGTGTATATCATGAGAACTAAGGATGAAGTGCTTAGAGTTTTTCTTAAATGGAAAACTATGATCGAAAACCAGACTGGCAAGAAAATCAAGCGGCTTAGGACGGACAATGGAGGGGAATATAAAAGTGATCCGTTTTTCGATGTGTGCCAAGAGTATGGTATTGTTCGACACTTCACAGTTAGGGATACACCACAGCAGAATGGATTGGTAGAGCGTATGAATCGAACATTACTGGAGAAAGTTCGATGTATGTTGTCCAATACTGGGTTGGGCAAGCAATTTTGGGCTGAGGCTGTGACATACGCTGGCCATCTTGTTAATCGTTTGCCATCATCTGCATTAGAAAGAAAAACTCCTATGGAGGTATGGTCTGGAAAACCGGCTACAGATTATGATTCCTTACATGTGTTTGGAACCACTGCATATTACCATGTGAATGAGTCAAAGTTAGATCCGAGGGCAAAGAAAGCTCTCTTTATGGGAATCACTTCTGGAGTGAAGGGATTTCGTCTTTGGTGCTTAAGCACAAAGAAAATGATCTGTAGCAGAGATGCACCTTTGATGAATCTGCCACATTGAAAAAGGTAGCAGATAAAGATATTCAGACGAGCAATACTCCACAGCAGGTGGAGTGTACTCCAAAACAGGTGGAGTTTGAGCAGATGGGGATTTGCCCAGTTAATAAGTCTAATTCTCCAGCCACAATGGAGGAATTAGAGGTTGAAGAGGTTCTGACCCAAGAACCACTAAGTACACCAGAACCAGTTGCAGTTGCAAGGCCACGGAGAGAAATTCGTAAACCTGCTCGATTTACTGATATGGTGGCCTACGCCCTTCCCGTTGTTGATGATATTCCTATCACTTATCAAGAAGCAATGCAAAGCTTAGAAAGTGATAAATGGAAAAGCGCCATGGATGAAGAAATGCAGTCTCTCCGGAAGAACAATACTTGGGAGTTGGCGCAATTACCGAAAGGTAAAAGGGCAATCGGATGCAAGTGGGTATTCGCAAAGAAAGATGGATCTCCTAGCAAGAAGGATATTCGCTACAAGGTAAGATTTGTAGCTAAAGGCTACGCTCAGAAGGAGGAAATTGACTACAATGATGTATTTTCCCCTGTTGTGAAGCATTCCTCCATTAGAATTTTGTTGGCCTTGGTAGCACAGTTGAATTTGGAGCTAGCTCAACTTGATGTTAAGACGGCTTTCTTGCATGGTGAGTTAGAAGAGGAGATCTATATGACTCAGCCAGAAGGATACACAGATGCTGGTGGTAGAAATTGGGTTTGTAAGCTTAACAAATAGCTATATGGATTGAAGCAATCCCCGAGGCAGTGGTACAAGCGATTTGATAGCTTTATGAGAAGGCAGAAGTACACAAGAAGCAAATATGACAATTGTGTATATTTGCAGAAGCTGCATGACGGATCTTTCATTTATCTACTCTTGTATGTTGATGATATGTTAATCGCTTCGAAGAGCTAAAATGAGATAGATAAGCTGAAGGCTCAGTTGAATCAAGAGTTCGAGATGAAAGATCTAGGTGAGGCCAAGAAGATTCTCGGCATGGAGATAAGTAGAGATAGACCGAGAGGCAAGCTCTGTTTAAATCAGAAGCAATATCTGAAAAAGGTATTACAATGTTTTGGTGTAAATGAAAACACAAAACATGTAAGTACCCCACTTGCTTCTCATTTGAAACTTAGTGCTCAATTATCTCCGAAGACTGAAGATGAAAGAGAATATATGGCGAAAGTCCCATATGCTAATGCAGTTGGGAGTTTGATGTATGTGATGGTGTGTACAAGGCCTGACATTTCACAAGCTGTTGGAGTTGTGAGCAGGTATATGCATGATCCTGGAAAAGGACATTGGCAAGCTGTGAAATGGATTCTACGGTATCTTCGAAAAACCGTAGATGTTGGTTTAATTTTTGAACAGGATGAAGCACTTGGTCAGTTTGTAGTTGGATATGTTGATTCCGACTTTACTGGTGATTTAGATAAACGTCGTTCAACTACGGGGTATCTGTTTACTCTTGCGAAAGCCCCAGTGAGTTGGAAGTCTACCTTACAGTCTACAGTAGCTGTGTCTACTACAGAGGCAGAATATATGGCAGTTACAGAAACTGTTAAGGAGGCTATTTGGCTTTATGGATTGTTGAAAGACTTAGGAGTTGTTCAAAGTCACATAAGTTTATATTGTGACAGTCAGAGCGCTATTCATTTAGCGAAAAATCAAGTCTATCATTCAAGAACCAAGCATATCGACGTAAGATATCACTTTGTGCGGGAAGTCTTTGAAAAAGGAAAAATTCTACTTCAGAAGATTCCGACAGCAGATAATCCCGCAGATATGATGACCAAGGTGGTAACAACAATCAAGTTTAATCATTGTTTGAACTTGATTAACATCCTGAGAATTTGAGCACCTTCAGGTGTATGGCGCTCGAGAGCGCATTTGTAGGCACTACAAAAGATAGCTTTATCGAATTTGGGGAGTTGAAGGAAGTGTGTGAAGATGTGATTATCCTAATCAAATCTTCAAGGTGGAGATTGTTAACATTAATGGAAGACAATTAATAATGGTTGCCATTAACATTAATGGGAGACAATCAATAATGACAACCACCAACTTTGGAAAAGTGGCAAGGGATAATTTTTTTTTGGTCCTTGAGATAATGGGCTATTTATTGTTTGGTCCTTGAACCTCAACTATAAATAGGCCTTCTCATTTCTCATTTCAATTCATCCCAACCAATCTTTCTCTCTTAGTTTTCTCTCTTCTCCCATTTGAGAATTCTTAAGGAATTCTATTTGTTTGTAATACTTTGAAGATAGTAAAGTTATCATCTGGTGTTAGTGCCCGAGGACGTAGGTATAATTTACCGAACCTCGTTAAAACTCTTGTGTTCTTTCTTGTCCTATTTTTCTTTCAATATTTGAGGGTATAATAGTAGTATTTAATTGTGCTATTAAATTACTATAGAAGGGATATTCTGTCTAAGGAAAGACTTGGTATTTAAGAGATCCATGTGATCCACCTCTCTTTCCTGGGAATTGAACTTTGTGTGATTTTTTAGTACAATAATTTACACGCTTCCAACCCTATTGGAACAACAAATGTCGTGATGAGGAAGAGTCGACATCTTGACGACGCGACACATAACGTCTTGATAAGAAGAAACTGACATCCTGATGACGCAACATATGATGTCCTGACGAATTGATTGATAAACGGTGTCGAAACCATTTTTTTCGTTTTTTTTTCGATTTAAAAATGATTGATCAACTTTTTGGAAAGCAAAAATGGAGTCGCCACCAATCTTTTATTGTTTAAGTGTGATCGAATCACCTAGAAATTTGGGTTGTTTTAATAAAACATTTTGGTTTACTAAAACAATGATTTTGGTCTACGAAAATATGAGAAAATAGGCTCGGGAGTCGGTTACGTATGAGGAAGGATTAGCACCCTCATTACGACCAAAATTGGTACCAAATCGATTAAATACTGTCCTTTTGTCTAAAATTAAAAATGTTTTTGAAGTGTGGTTCTTGTTAATAACATTTGAATAACCCGAGTCCTTTGCCAAAAATCTTCTTGTTTCGACGTTCGAAAATTTATAATTCGAAAATAACAAAAGGATGCCCAACTATTTGGTCCAACGAAAAATCGATACCCAACTCAGTAGGGCACGATTCCTCGAATTTCCAAATATTGACCATTGCCTCACCTTGGAAGATATGAGTGAAATTCCGAAGAGACATTCGATTATTTTGAACAAACGGGAGATTGCAGCCCAACACGATAGGGCACTATTCCTCGAATTGCCAAACATTGAACATTTCTTTCATTTTAAAGAGTTTTTAGAAAATGTGAGTGAAATTCCAAAGGGATCTTCGATTGTTTTGAATAAATGAAAAAGCGCAACCCAGCACGATAGGACATAACATTTCAAATCCTCGATACAAGATCATTTTATAATTTCCAAAACTCATGCTTTTGAAATTTCAAAAGGATATTTAGTTATTTAGGTTAAACAAGAAAAATTGAAACATAGTAAGTTAGGGTACTATTTTCTTGAATTTCCTAAATTTGAAATATTGTCTTATTTTTAATTTGAAAAAAAACATGGACGAAATCTCGAGAGAATATTTATTTGGTCAAACAGAAAATCGAAACCCAACACGTTAGGGCGCAATTTCTCGAATTACCAAACACGAAATATTACCTCGCTTTGAAATTTTATTTTTTTATTTTTTTTAAAAGGGAATGATTATGGAAACAAACTTGCAACGTATTTATTCGATTCATTTGAAGCAAAGAAAATGAAATGAATGATTTCAAGCAAATAGGTTGATTTCAAGCAAATAGGTTGGCAATCTCAATCATAATATAATACATGGGGATGCAAAACAAAGTAACAAATATGGAAAACATATATCAATAATATTTTATACAATTTTTTGAAAAGTACAAACACGAAAATTGAAACATGCCCAATGATAATAATCTTACCACATACACTATTTAATGTTTCTAACTAATGGTTAAATAAAAATCTATTTTAAGAAAAATATTTTAAAAGGTAATAAAAAATGTTAAAACAAATAATCTTAGAATGAACAATTTAAAAGTAGCTAAATTATATATATATACACACATAAACAGATAATACATGCAAAAAATTTATAATAGATCGTAAAATAAATAATACATAAAGTATATAAAGTTTAACATATAAATGAGCTTCAAAATAAGTATTATAAGAGGAAATTTAAAGTTAGTGTTATGCAAAATAATTTAAAAACCAAGATTCAAAAAATGTATATATGTATATAATATATATTATGTGCATAGCAATAGTAATGTGTACCTATATAAAATTTTAAAACGAATAATGTACATATTAACAAGTTGTAACATAGATGAATTATATAAATGCAACCATGTAATAATATACAAAAGAATATAAGAATGATATACTATATAATATAAATCAATAATTATACAAAATAATTTGAAACAAGATTTACTTACCAACAATTAACAAGATACATAAAGCATAAAACTTAATATAAACATTGTATATAAAAAAATAGTAATATAGGCAAGTGTTTGAAATAAACAAAGTATAATTTAAAATTGGGGAATAAATGGTATACATAAATAGATTTAAAGGGAAAAATATAAACATGTTTGCAAGGGAGTTCAAATAAGTAATTCAATTAAATTATGTATATAAAATAAAGAAAATAAAATAAAATAACAAAAATGAAAAATGAACAAAGGGAATACAAGAAATTAAAATCAACCTTTTTTTTGCTTTGGATTTTTTATCTCTATGTGAAAATACAATGTTTTTTTTTATCCCTCCTTCCCCCCTTTACATTTGGTTTTATGATGGCTTTTATAGCCTTGTTACAACATTTTTTTATTATTTACTATTTTTTCTTTTTACAAGTGGTATACAAAAGAGGACTAGAGCGGCGCTTAGGGCGGCACATAGGGTGAAGAGGTTAGGTTTTTTCTTTTTCTTCATTTTTTTCTTTTTTTTATTTTTTATTTTGGGTTGTATTTGGGCTTAGGGTATTTTGGGTTTTAGTTGAGTTTTGGTATTTGGGCTGTGATTTTATTGGGCCCCGGGCAAAATTTGGGTCTTACAAACGGCATCACAATGTGTTCCCTATTAGACCGGGTTTTTTTTCCTAGTTAAACACTGCTATCTTTTTCCCAATCAAACTTTAACAATTCTAGGGATATTTTAATCATATTAGCCCATGAATTCTAGCCTACAAATAGGACTTTTAGCAACCCTAGAGAGTGTGATTCAACAACACAACAAAAGAGCGTTTAAGGGAATTTTGTGTTGTAGCCAGAGAGCTTTGTATTTTTTAGAATTTGAGGGCTCGTTTTGATTTTTATCCATCTTGCACTCTTATTTGATTATTTGTTGTTTTAGTGAAGTTTTCTTTACCCATAGTTTTTAATCCTCCTTAGAAGAATTTTTCCACTGTCTAATTTTCTCTATTCGTTCTTGTTCGTTACTTAATTTTATTATAATTTTTAATAGGTTATTTGTAATTATACTTATATTTTTACTTGAGCTTTTTAAATAAATAGTTTTAAGTAAAAAATTAAGGACAATCATATAGTGGAAAAAAAATCAAATGTGGAATACTAATTTATAATTTTGGATATTAAATTAATTATCCTCGACGTTGGTTGTACTGATAAAGTTGAGGTATTAAGATATTAAGTGCTCAAGTTTGATTTTCACTTTATGTAAATTATATACCGAATATATTCAAAGTTATCTACACTTATTCATGTTATAATTTAGAGAGAATTTTATTCGGATTGAAAGTGATATTTAAATAAATCACTTTATTTGGAGATTTAAATTAAATTCAAATGCTACTATTTTTTATATTTGACAGTAAATTCGAATATTTCAAATCACACGTGAGATTAATTGCATTAAATTTGAAAAATGGTTTTAAAGAGGAACGAGTAACGAGGAATCAGCCATTCACATGCAGGCACATGGAGGGTTGTCATCATATTACCGTGCAGTGCACACACGGGTGACATAAACCCAATGAATTTTAATCTTTTTAAGGGGCAGCTTGTCTGTAATTTAGTAGTAATTAACGCCCTTAATCACGCGTGGCAAAAGTGTCATTTCATCTTTGACCTTATCCCTTTAAGAAAAAGAAAGAAATATTTGGGAAATCATCAATGTTTAATCTTTGTTTAAAGCCACCCGGCTGGCTTGCGGGTCCCACATTGTGTCCTTTTGTAAGTACAGATGACAGTAGATCCTAAATATGTTTTTGGTTGTATCATATTTTAATTGGTATAATTAGATTGCAAATGCTTTAAAATGGCAATGTTTAAAGTTTGAATAGGTTTTGTATTAGAAATTAAATTATATTTTATTTATTTATATATTAGATCAAAGAATTAAATTAAAGAGTAAATTAAATTTTTTATTAAAAATTTTATCCTGTTTTATTGTTAAAAATTGGTCTTTATACATTAGCATAAAGCACACTTGACAAGTCACGTACCATGCCCGTTTTTAATAGTAGAAAGGGATAAAACTTTTAACACTTGTTTGCTTTTTTACCTAATGTACAAAAATTAATTTACTCATTTTTTGAGTAAGATGGACAAAACGTAATCTGACTCTTAGTATATGAACCTCTATAATATTTTTAACAGTTGAAATCTAGCTATAAGTAAATATTATACATTGTTTTTTTTTTCATTTAGAAATACCGAAAGTTAAATTTCAATATTCGAATGTATCTAAGGTTAAATTTTAATTATAATTATTTAAATATACAATATATATAATTCTTGTTTAAATTTATTTTTGTTTAAATTTAAATATATCTCGTTTTAATTCATTAATACTCATTACAAAATAAAAGTTAAATATTTTATTTTCTATTTATTTTTATTTAAATAACTGTAAAAATCAAAATTGAAAGTACTCCATTGCCATCCTGGGAAAATTGTAAGAAGGCAGATGTTAGGCATAGGGCATGCCTTTTCCTTTTAATAAAAGGCTACTCTTTTGAATTCGGTTGGGTTGGGTCCCATTAACTAACCTTCTTCTCTTTGGCCTCAGGATTTCATGATGATCCAACGGTGGCGACGCAATTTTCTCCACCATCTGCTTGATGTTTCCAACTGTTGACACGTGTAAGTTTAGCGGTTATGCAGACAATGTCAGAATATGTGGGACCCCATGTCCCGCTCACGTAAACACATTGCTATATGGTATAAATAAATAAAAAGAATAAGCTTCTCAGGAGCTTTATAACAAACAGTTGATAGGTGCAATTGGCCACCAACTTTATCAGCTAAATGCAACACTAAGAAAATAAAATAGGGATGAGATGACTAGGCGTAGCCCAAAATTTTGCTCTCTATACCCGACATTCAAATATTTTCACACTACTTTTGTTTATTTTGCTCTCAAACCACCCCAAACTTATTCATCCACCAAAACTGAAGCTCAGCTGTTTCTTTTATTTTTTATGTTTATTTATATATAACATAATGATATAAAGTGTTCAATAATGGATGTCTAACCCTTAGAGTTTGAGCTGTTGGTAACTGAGATATCTTTTCTTAAGCTGAAAAAGGGAAGCAAAGATGTGCAGATTTGTAAGGGCTTGATGTTCCCATCATGACTCCTTAAAAACATAATAAAAATTAATTATAAAAAAGAAAGGAACTTCTCTATGATCTCTTTGTACAACAGGTAATTTGCAAGTGACATTAAAAGGAATTCTCATCATTTTAGGGTTATGAATTGAGACATGAAAAGAGTTTTTTTTTTCAATTCAATTGGATCGATTTGAGTTATCATTTAATAATACAAAAATTTTAATTTAATTATAAAATACATATATGTTAATTGAGACGAGACTTAATTAGTAAAACGTGGGTTGGGTATACAATTAAGTGCGCATTATTTTATAATGGAACATACTCAAATCAAGCTCAACTCTAGTTTGTATCATTTTTAGGTTTGGATTTTATTCGACTCTATTTATAAACATCTCTACGTATGAGTAATGATGGCAATGAGGAGGGGTGGAACGAATTTTTGCACGCCCCAATGCCAACCCAATACTCTTTCATGCCTCGACTCCGATTTAAAAAAAAACTAACCTGCCCTAAACCCGAAACTTAATTTTATATCCAACCGACTAAAATTTAATTTTTTTAGAAATTATGATTAATTAAATTTTAAAAAATGGAATCACTTTCCATTGAATTTAATTTGTTTTTTTTTCAACATTGAATTTGTTGTATTCATGATTTATTTTTTGAGCTATTATGATACACTACTAGAAAATGTCTTAACAGTGACACAAAATATTATAAATCCATCCTATTAATAATAAGTGACGGATTTTTCCTGTCGAAAACACCCATCTCCTAATAAGTTCATTATAATGTTGACTGACTCTGTAACTAAATCTGTAGCGAAAGTACTGTCACAAATTTTGGCATTTTCCGTCACAATAATTTACTAAACCACTAGACTCTATCACTAGGGTTTTCTTGCCACTATTTTCGTTACTAAATTTTGTCACAATTTCCGTCACTGAATCTTTTTTGTCATTCTTTTTAAATTAAAATTCTGTCACAATTTATCACAATACTTTATTTTGATTTATTAAAATATTATTTTTTTAATTAATTGTTCAAATTCATCATAATCCATCACAAAATAATGTCACTATTTATAATTTCAATCTTTGTGATGAAAATTCCCGTCACAAGCTAGAGAAATAATGCCAAAACTTTGTGATAGTAATTGTGATGGAATATGATTTTCATCACATTTCTATCACAAATTTATCACTACTCTGTCACTAATAAGGTACAATAGTAACGAAAATTGTGACGAAAAACATTTCTGTCACTGTTAAGACATTTCATGGTAGTGATATACAATAATTATCATGGTAGGGATGACTAAATAAAATATATATATTACATCATAAAAGAAAAAATAATGAAAAAAAAGCAGAGGGAGACTTGGGAAAATAAATTAAAAGAGAAGAAAAGAAATTAGTGTGAAAAGTGAGTAAATATGGTAAAATGACGATGGTAATGATAAATTTTAAGGTTTTTTAACCTAGTTAATATTAAACATATAAGAGAGTAATTTCATAAATATCTCAAAGCAGGTGGAGTAGTTTCATGCTAAATCTGACCCAAACTTGATTTAAAAAAACCTCTATTGGGTCGAATCAACTCGAAACTTATCAATTTTAGTTAGGGTTATGTTTTCTTGCCATCCCTACTTATGAGAGTAAAGTTAGCAATAAAAAAAATTATTTACTTAAATAATATGAAAACTTTTTTATTTATGTGAATAATATGAGATTGTACCTAGAGACCCGAAATTGTCAACCGTCATGGCGATTTAGGATGAAAACGATGTTATTATTGTCCGAATCAGTCGACATGTGTTGGAAACCCAAATCTCTAACCGACATAGAGATTTACCCAAAAAAAAAGTTTATGACTTTTTTTTAATACATATGTTTTCGTTTTTTATTTATAATTTATTTATGCTTTTTAGATTTAAAAAAATGATTTTTATAACTTTTTATCCAAAAATAAATTTTTTAAATAATTTTTCTTTTCTTTTTAAAACTTTTAGAATTAAAATTAATGTAACAACCTGATTTTCAATGGTTTCGAGAAAAGGAAAAGCAGTACTCAAACTTGGAATTCAAAGATGAAAACACTATTATTTAACCATCTAACTAAAATAAATGTGAGTAGGAGAAAAATTAAATCCGAGACTTAAAAGACAAAACCATGAATATATAATCATCTCACGAAAGGAATTGATATGTTAAAAAAAGGTTAAAAATCTCTAAATATTTAGATTAGATTGATCTCCTTCAACTAAAATATTCTTCATTACATCATCAACAACAAAAAAAAAACATTAAGAATCCAATCCAAAGTCAAAAGTTGTATGCCTTATGGGTAAAGGCTTACACCTTGCTTCAAAATAGAGTAAAACAACCTTCACTTCCATAAACAACAAATTGCCATCATACATTCTCTATAGAATCCTAGTTTTTCAATTTTTGTTAAAAGTGATGTTGCAACAATTATTTTAATAAAATTGTGAATTAAAATATAATGGAAGAATCAAATTAAAAAAAAAAAGATTGAAATTATTTACATAGATAAGATAATAATCCAATTTACGTAAAGCGTTGCTTAGAAAATAAATCCGTTAAATAATTCTTACAACACATTCAATTATTAAAGTTCTAACTACCCAATAACAGAATGATAAAAGAAAAATCAAAATTAAATTAAAATACTTACAAATGGTTAAAATTAGAAGTAATAGGAAATAGTTAAATTTCCCTTAGGAAAAAAAAAAGAAATAGTTAAATTTTATACAACTTACAGTTTTTTTCTATGTTGATTAAAATTAAATCGAAATTTATTTACTAATTTTTAATTAAATTTATATCATTTGACTCGTGTTTATTTTTAAGTGATAAATGTGTTGAAAGATAATAGATTGGATAAATTTAATCTTTAACATTTTTTTTCTTATCACTTTAATTTTAATTTTTTTCATTATTAGCTCCCAACTTTTAAAATTATCAAATGGCTAGGTTTTGTTTACAAAAAACTTAATTAAATTATTAAAAATGTTATTAATTTTATCAACTACTTTGAAATTTTTTTGAAACTTTTGAGTTTTGTTTGCTTTTTTTTTTTAGAAAGTAAACTTGGATCATTATGAGACTTCCATGTTAGCATTATTAAAATTTTAATAATCCAATTAATTTTCCATCAAAAAATGAAAACATTAAGGGCGTGTTTGAAAAGTTACTCAATAACTAAATTTGACGGTAATTGCTTGTAATTACATAGGTGTGACGTGTTTGGATAATTATCGTAATTAGTGAGTCTTACTAGATTGGGTATATCTGGAGCACTCCAATCACATTTTTCAATTCTATGAAGGTTGAGAATTGGAATAATTATACAATTATTTTCAGTGAAATGGAAAAGTGATTTTGGGACCACAAATCCGAGTCCATAAGGAAAATTATTTTAATATTATTGCATGGTCTATATTATAATAGGAATGTTGTATAAAGATTCCATTAAGAAAATTTTACCGATTACATGTCTAATTTGATAAAAGACCAAACTATATAAAATGCAAAAGTTGAGTTCTAATAGCTATAGGTATCAAATAGCTATGGAATTCAAAAGTTGAGGTTCTTATATGGAACAAATAGACCATTAAGATGAGTTAGTAGATAAATATGCTTAGTCATCCATGGAAAATTAAATAAAGAAAAGAACTAAATTGGAAAGTAAAAAAAATAAATATGATAAATTATTAAATAAAGAAAATATCATCTTTTTCATTATCTTTCCCAAATATTTTTTTACATGGAAACCCTAGCTAGAAGAGCTTGAAGGTAGCAAGCTTATTTGGCTCAATTAGGTGAGTATTCAAGTCCCATTTTTAGTAATTTTTATATTTTCGAGATCGTAATAGCTTAATCTAGCTATCTCGGGAATTAATTTGCATAGTTATCAAAGTAATAAGGTTTTTCTATGGATGAGTATGTATGAATTATGAAATTTATGGTAGAAAATGAAAGGTTGTTGATAGATAAACAACTTTTCTAAAGTAAATTTTGATGAAATTATGATTTAAGGGCTAAATTGTAAAGATGTAAAATTCATGGAAAAATTTTGAATTTTATGAAATACATTGGCTGTTAATATTACATGTAAAAATTAGTTAGACTTGGAATAAGGGTTAGATTGCATGAATTTCATTTTTTAAGCCTAGGGACGAAATCGTAATTAAATAAAAGTATAGGGGCAAAGTAGTAATTTTGCCTAAGATGTGAATTGAATATGAATTGTATTAAATTGAGCTAATTTTACTCATATAGATACGGATAGACCAAATACAGAATTGGAACGAGGAAAAAAAAGTATCGAATTATTAGATTACAATTCATGAACACTTTTCAAGGTAATTTTGTGTAACTAAATTGTGTGTATTTATATGTTTGAATTGGATGTTGTATATGTAAATTGTTTAAATGTCGTATGTATGAAATTGATCACATATCTGATAATACCTGATAAATAATAAGTCTCGTTTGGATAAATGAAATTCGATGGATACAGGGTTCCCAAATTGGTTGTGATCCTGTATATGTTGTAGACACACCATAGCTTAAAAGAGGGTCCCGTTATTAGCCCTCTCGAGCTTCCCGTTATATGGTTCTTGCAAGCTTCCCGATTTGGTTGTGATTCTGCATGTGTTGTAGATACACCACAGCTATTATGAGCATCCCGATATATGGTGCTTCGTGAGCTCCTCGATTAAAGGCTCTTTGTGAGCTTCTTAATTAATGACTCTTCGGAGCTACCCGTTATTGGCTCGCATGAGCTTCTTGATTATGATTCTTATGAATTTCCCCTTATACGGCCTAGATAAGCTTTCCGTTACAAGGCTCACATGAGCTTCTCGTTATTTGGCTCAAGAGAAAGAGCTTCCCGTTTATGTGTTCATATGAGCATTTCCGAATATAAATTGACGTATTACAGTTTTATACACTTTGTGTGTACTACCCTTGTATCCATCGAGATTTTAAATGGTTTAACGGCCAAAGTTCTGATATGAGATAATATGGATTTGGAATGGATTATTATTGAATATATCTACAATACATGGAAATGGTTTGTACATGTTATATGAATCCATGATATGAAAAGTATATGTATATGACAATTTTATTGTTATGAGCTCATATATGTCCCTTGATATTTCTATGTAATACATAACTAACATGTTGACAATGATGTGTTTAGGCTTTTGGTCAAGTTGTTTGGAATATGTTTTGTGTGCTTACCTTTAATGTGATTAAATGGTAAGTTAATTTCCTATTATGTGACCTTACTAAGCATTAAATGCTTAATTTTTTTATTTCTTCTGTTTTGTAGCAATTCGGAAGTTCAAAGTGGTTAGAAGCTAGTCGAAGCATCAACACACTTTCCTTCAGCTCATTTCGGTATATGTAAAGAACTAGATTTTGGTATTATGGCATGTATAAGTGCAAATGGGTATTTGATGATAAATATGTGTTTTGGTTATAAATAGCCATTGGAATGACTTGAGTTAGACATACTTTTGTTATGTATATATAAGTGTGGTTTTTCATGTTTGTTGTGCTTGATATGGTTGGGTGAGGAATAAGTTATAGGCATATTGATACATGAGATGAGATAGTATAGTTGGTATAAGTAAGCAAATAGATGTTTTGATTAATATGATAAATTTGATTGTTGAGAAATGAAGTATATGACATGATTATGACCTAGTTTTGGTTTAGTTTAAATGTATTGGATTGGTTATTGAATGTATTAAAATATTAATGTAGGTGGAATATCGAATGGGTGAGAAATATGGCTTAGAAATGGCCTTATTTCGTCCACACAGGTAGAGACACGGACGTGCGTTTCAGCCGTGTGTGACACACGACTTAACACATGAGCGTGTGATTTAGCCATGTGTTCCTTGCATCTTTAAAATTTTAAAACAAAATGCTCAAAATTGATCACACGGCCTGGCACATAGGCGTGTGGCTTGGCCGTGTAACCCTTACACTTACACACGGCCTAGCACACGATTATGTAACTTGGCCGTGTGACCCAAGTTAGAAAGTTACACAGATACTAACACGGGCTGAGACACGACCGTGTGCCCTATTTTGAATGCACACATAACCTGTGACACGGGCGTGTCTATTGGTCATGTGAGCCACATGACCTGACCACAGAGATGTGTGCACCCTGCATCTAGGAAAATTTTGAAATTTTACAAAAAATTCTCTAAGTACCCAGATTAGTCCCAACTTATTATTATTGAATGTTTTGGGCCTCGAATGCTCATATAAGAGAAAATATGATTGTTTATGATTAATTTTTGATATAAATGAGAAATGATATAAAATGTTTGTACTTGATTTGTGAACTCTAATAATACTTGAGAATTCTATTTCAGCGACAGATATGAATTAAAGGTGTTACAACTATAACTTCTCAAATAATCATAACTTTCAAACACCCGAATCCAATTATTTTTTATACAAGTTATAAATTTTATATTAGAAGCATAAACACATGAATATGGACAAACATACATTAACAAGTTATAAAAATCAAAATATAACTATAATTACATGTATTTTATAAAGTTACAACAAGACTTATATTATAAATAAACTATATTAAAATTTTCGAAGTTAGATGATACTTTATTTTAATTTATTCAATTGGTTCAAAAATCATAAAAGCGTAGTAGTAAGGACATACAAACTATTCAAATATGACATATATAATTACAATATAATTAATTTTCATCAGTCGAACAATAGTAATTACAGTTTTATCTATTCAAATATCTTTCTACGTTCACAACAACTTTTATATCAGTTAACTTTAAACTCAATCAACTACTGTACAAATTCTTTAACTAAACAATCCTTATAAAAAGAAGTTAATTTCATATCCCTATTACTCTTTTAATCGCCAATGTTCAAATCAAACAACTAAAGCACTTCTCCTTACAGATACATAAAGGTTTCTCATTGAAAACAAGATTATATCTTTGTACACCTTCAACTCCTCTCCAATATAATGATTAGAGAAGGAATTACTAACCCCCCACAAGAGAAAAAATCTTAAAAAGAAAAGCTAGTTTGGAAGTCAATGGCATTGTGAAAATGGGAGTTGAAAAGTGCTTCAAAATCAGGAGGATTAAAGAACTCTCTAACTCCATTACGGTGGCATCTTAAAGGCGGCTTACGCTTTGTTAGAGGTGGTGGACAAGGCAATCTGTCTGCTATCTTTGATTCTTTTGAAGTTGGAGTTGTTGAACAAGCTGCTGTTGCTTCTTCTTCACTTGGTTTTGTGTTAATTGGCTTCAATGAAGGTATGCCGGTTATCACCCATTTCTTCCCTTCATTCTCTAATCTTCCATCATTTCGTGGCTTTTCGGAGAACCCCATTTGACTTTGAAGAAAATACCCGAACAATAAACAGCGCCAGAACAGGGGAATAGCTGATCTTTGTTTTTTAACTGAGAAAAAAATTGGAACATAAGACGAGAAGATGGGTTCTTTTTATCAAAGGAATCAAACCAATGTCAGAAACAGATTTGCTTTTTATAAGAACAACCCAAGAGGAATTTGATGTTTCTGACTGAAATCAGCCAAAAAAAAAAAAGTGGGGGAAATGGGTTTTTTTTAAACAAATGATGAAACAAGGAGAAGAAAAGGAAAGAAGAGAGCTTTGAATGTGTGAAAAGTAGGGATATTGAAAAAGATGATGAGTTTATGCAGTCTTTTAAATTTTACAACCCTTCGGTTTCTTAAGGCGAAATCGAGGGAAAAAGAATATTTTTGGCGCCAAATTTTGGCAATCTAATGATGAACGGCTCTTTTTCCCGCCAAAACTTATACTAGCTTCCGATTTTACCCTTTGGTTTAACGTTAGTTTCATGCGCTATTTCTCCTACAAGTATCGATGGGCCAGGCCTGCCCCAGCTTAGGTTGAATATTCTACTTGGTAGTTTTTAAAAAAATAATTTTATATATTTTAAAATAAATTAAATAAATATTCAGTCGCAATTGAATTAGACTTGCTCACGATCGAGTTATCCATCAGAAATTAGAAAGTTTGAATAAAAATATTAAACTAGAAAAATTAAACTCACTTAAGATATGGGTCAAGTTTGACCTTTAACATTCAATATCCAATTGTAGTCAATTTTTTTTTTAATTTGTACTATTTTATATTATGTAATTTAAATTTATAATTGTATATAAGGTTACTATAATGTAAATATTTAAATATTAGTACTACCTCAGGCGGAATAACCAATTTTTTTTTGATGTTCCGGTTTTGTCCTCATAATTCAATCTTATTCTCAATCCAGAACCAGAGGCCATTCTCTTTTTGTACTCGCTTTTGTCATCTTTCGTTTGAGATTTCACATTTTATCTTCAACAATAAACTATTTCTAGGTGTTCTGAGGGGATTTGGATTATTTTACCTACAAAACTTCTTTTCCATATTTCTTCCCTTTGATTAGCATTTTTTTTTTCTTTTTCAAGTTTAGGGTGTATGTCCTCCATTGTAGGGTGTAATCGGCTTTCAGCATCAACAAATCTCAAAGGTCATCAGGTTTGAGTATAGATTTATTCGTTCCTATTTGTTTAGACTTGAGATTTCACATCTGGGTTATTCCTGTTAAATTTTGAGGCTTTCTTTTCCTTTTCCTTTTCGTGTTTTTTTTTTTCTTTAAATATTGAGTAGGTAAAACTTGGAATTGATTTTGGAAGCTTTCCGGGCATCAGTTTTTTTTGTGAACTTTTCTTAAATTTCTGTTATATCAGGTTAAACAAAGTATTAAGACAAGGGTAAATACTCATGGAAATGCCTTCTTTCTCCTGTCATAGTTATTAACTTCCAACCTAACTGTATGAATCCATGAGCTTTAATTCAGTAAAATTTTAATTTTAATTTAACTACACATATTCTAAAAAATAAATACATCAATTTCTTTTTATATTGGATAGATATAATTATTTATATGTATAATATATAAACGAAGAATAATGCTATATCAATAATTGTGTTAATAATTTACAAAAACTAAATCAAATCAAAATTTCATATATAAAATTATACAAAATCAAAATATATATACAATTATATATTAAACCATAATTCATGTATAAATTTAAAATTTATACCGATATCAAATATTATCCCAAATTATATTCACCATTTGATTATATTTACAATTTTGGGTATTATTTCATTTTCTAAAATATCTAAATTTGAATTTATTAAAGGGTATAATAATTATTTGAATATATTCACAATTTTATACAAAAATAAATTAATCCATTAAAAGTAAATTGATCATTTGAGACTTCTCAATTTAAGATTTTTTTCATTTAAAAAAAATACATTTTAAGGGCATATTCGTTATTTGAACCTTCTTTTCTTACGCTATTTAAGTAGTTATTCTGTTCCGACACTTATTCTAATCTATTACAGCTTTATTCAATTCCTAACATGCCGTAAGTGTCTAATACGTCTATTCAAATTAGACTATGCTTGGCACACAATCACCCGAGATTCGCCTACATCAAGTGATACGACGCTACCCTATATGCTACAGTTTGGGTGTTAACACCCTATCTGAACAAAAAGATGCATGGCAAAATTTAAAAGCTCCAAAGAACCTAAATATGATGAGACTCGGAACTATAATCTTAAAGTTTCCAACATCTATACGAAAAAAACTTAATTCAATGATGGAATTTTCATGAGTACTAAAAAGTAGTATTAAGACCCTCGTTGGCACTCCTCAAACAAAGATCAAACCCTGCTTTCGTTATCCCTCCCCGAATACTAGCATACAAAATTTGCTTCCTTTTTCAATTATTGTCTACTATATAGCTCTAGGTTTCAACCCCTTTACCCCAGATTTAAATTTTAAAACCTACCCCTTGCGTAGTTCTAGGTTACACAAATTGCCAAAGCTTGGTCTGCTTCTGTACAAACTGAAAACAATAGTTTCTGCAGAGCACTAATAAAAAGTCAATATTTCTATGCATCCTATAATCACATTCATAGGAAATTGTTAGCTAATCAAAGATTTTTTACTACCCATTTCTCCTCTTAAGGCAGTTCTCGAAACACCTTCCAATCCCAATGTCTTTAACACTAAACTAAAGATTATGGAAGTAGGCTAAACATCTACTCATTTATATCAAAACGTATTCCCGACATGAAAACTGCCAAACAACAGCATGCATTTGCAAACAAACACCATATATCCAAACAACAAACTTTTAATCCAACTTATGTCACCAAAGATTGTAGTTGAACCCTACTTCACTACTACCTAACGAAAACAAAGATCCAGCTTTCTAATTTCTTGGTTATAATTGATTACAGAACAAGAATCCACCATTCAAATCAGTCAAATATGATATTCAGAGGGGAAAAACTGAAAATTACCCACTTCAAATACCTTCATAAACAAGTTCACATAAAGCTTAATAAGTTGAGTACCAATTAAGGTTGAAACAACTATAATGGTTCAAAAATGGAACATAAAATTATAGAGAAAAAAACTATCAAAAATAAGCATAACAAACTTAAGATTTAAGAACCCATCAAATCCATGGATACCCACCCCTTAAAATCTCCTTCCGGGTCCGCCACCGCGACCGAACCCGATTTGGGGAACCGCAACAGCAACCGGATCGACCTTAACAAGGCCGGGAATATCAGCCATCCCGAGAACCGAAAGCATATCGAGAGTTTCCTTATCGACTTCGATTTGATCAACCTTGATGGCGGATTCGTCGGGGACGAAATCCATGCGACGTTCACGCTCTTCTTCTTGGAGCTTCAAAGAGATGCCACGAACGGGACCCTTCTGGATCCGCTTCATGAGATGGGTGGAAAAGCCGGCGATCTTGTTGCGGAGACGCTTGGAAGGGATGATAGCCACTTCTTCGATGATCTTCTTGTTGGTGTGGAAATCAAGCGTCATGCGAGAGTAGTACCTCTCGATCACATGGCGAGAGGATTTCTTTACCGTCTTGGTACGGACTCGGCCCATGGTTCGGAGAGGCGGCGGGGAAGTGGCTGGCTAGGGGTTTTGCAGACTTGAAAATGAGAAACTGATAGGGTTCTTGAACTTGGAATGTGAATTAGGGTTTTTATATATATGGTGTTTATTGGTTGTGAAATTTTGGGTTGGATCTGATGTTTATGGCTCAGTTTTCCTTCTTCTTCTTTTTTTCTTTCGTTAGGGCTTTCCTTGATGGGCCGAATCCAATATTTGTCCCATTTTTCTTTTTACCTGTCTGACCCCAATTTTTATGTTAAATAATAAATTTATATTAATAAAATTTACATTTTGTAATTAAATATATATATGTAACACTTTAGAGATTCCTCAATTGTAAGTATCTCAATATTTCGTCAAAAAATTTAAATATTTTAAATAAACTTGAATATTTATATATTAAAAAAATTATTTAATATTAAAATAATATCATATTCACTGCTTTCTTGTCTCCTCCCCCTTTTTTTTTGAATATGACTGACATTTATTGGCACAAGGCTCAAGGCAAAAAGACTGAGAAAACTCAGCACAACAGTAACAGGAAAAAGCAATGCACACAAAACCAACTAAAGGTACAGTAACATGAAACTACAAACAACAAAGAAAATAACACAGCTGTCAACATAAACAAAATAATAAAAGCACCTAGGGACAATCAAACTTAACAAGAAAAAGAAACGCCCAAAGCCAAGCAGCAAAATCATTCAAGCAATATCAGCTGACCATCTTCTTCAACCTCTGAGAGAGAAAAAAGATTATTAAAGAAGAAGAACGGGAGCTTTGAATCCGATCTGGAGATTCATCGAACCTTCTCTATTATTCAAAGCGCATCAAGGGAGACTATGGTAACTCTGGTTCCAGTCCAAAATATCCTTCATCGCCCTCACCTCCACCGCATCAAGCACTCCATCAACCCAGTAACCAAAAAACTTACTTTTTCGACCTTCTAGTGCCAACAAGTGAGCTACTTCATTAGCCATACAGGGCACAAAATGGTATGTAACATTATCAAACTGATTTTTCAGAATACTGATGTGATGAATAATCGACCTAATAATCGATTTATCTGTCTCTTTTTTCTTGATCCTTTTGATAATCGTCAGAGAATCACCCTCCACAGCTATTCTCCAGAAGCCCATCGAGCTTGCAAAAATTAATGTCCTTTCGCATGCCCTCGCTTCAGCCACAAAGGCATCAACAACATTTTCGAAAAGATAAGTTTCCGCCTCTCTAATTTCTCCTGTTGAATCTCTGGCTACAACTGCTGTAATAGCGAGTCGAACTGGGCTATGAAAAGCCGCATCAAAATTAATCTTGAAAACATCAGAATCTGGTGGTCTCCAAATATCTTTTATCTGAGGCCTAGAAGACAGGCTATGATTCGCATGGATAAGTCTAAGCTCTCGTTCATATCCTTTAATAAACCCCAGTACCTCCTGAAGAGAGAACTTTACCCCTTCATGTATCAGTTTATTTTTTTGATACCATACTCCTTATAGCTATCACAATGAAATGCTTTTGCTGCTCTCCTGCTGCAGAAAAGGTTTTAACAAAACGTTCCTTACAACACATCAAATCTCCAAACGACAGAACCTTGATGTCTAAAGATGCCCATACACACTGAAGAATACAACAAGACCACATCAAGTGATCAGCGTCCTCCGGAGCAGCCTTACACAGCGGGCAGATGATGTCAACACTCAGAGATCTTTGTGCTAGATTGCAAAAATGTGGCAAAAAATTGTTAAACAGCCTCCAAAAATGTATTTTAATTTTTTCTGGAATGTGCAAAGCCCACAAAGACTTGTAAAAATCATTGTACTTGTCAACATTAGTATAGTATGCTGTAGGTGCTCTGTAGCTAAAACCTGATACCCGCTTTTCACTGTATATTCCCCCGAGCCTTCAAATTTTCAAACCAGCAAGTCTTCTGAGTTACTCCCCGCAAGAGGAATAGGAAAAATACGAGCTGCTGTATCATCATCAAACATATTGCAAATCGCCTTATTGTTCCAGGTACTAGTCTCATGTTCAATCAGTTGATACACAGAAGTCCAATTAGACTCAATTGTTTAATCTGAAATTCTACTGTTTCCCTTTCCAAGCAACCAAGGATCATTCCAAATGTTGATGCGAGCACCATTACCAACCCGCCATAACATCCCATCGGCAATCAGCTCCCGAGCACTGCAAATGCTTCTCCAGGTAAAAGAGGGGTAAGAACCGACTTTTGCTGATAGTATATCTGTGAAAGGATAATAACGAGCTTTTAAAACTTTGGCTAACAAACAATTAGGCTGGGAAAGAATACGCCAAACCTGCTTTGCAATTAAAGCCTTATTAAACAAAAATAAATCTTTAAAACCCATTCCACCAGCGTATTTTGCTTTACATAATTGCTCCCATATGCTCCAATGTATGCATTTTGCGGATTTATTGCTAGTCCACCAAAATTTGTTCATTATGCCTTCAAGCTTTTGACATAAAGACTTCGGCAAAAGGAAACATTGCATAACATAAAGCGGTTTTGCCTGCAAAACCGACTTGACGAAAACCTCCTTTCCTCCCATTGACAAATAGCGCAAACTTCATGCTTCAACGCGTTTTTTAAACCGATCAGCAAAGTTAGCAAAAGCTCGTGTTTTTCTTCGACCCACCATTATGGGCAATCTGAAGTATTTCTCAGGATTAGAAGCCACCCGGACCCCTAACATGTTGGTTATGTCCTTTTTAACACTAGATTCCACGTTGGCCCCAAAATAGATAAGGGGCTTGTCAAAATTCACCCACTGCCCCGAAACCAATTCGTATTCTCGAATAACATCACAAACCGCTCTAGATTCTTCCCTCGTAGCATCTCCAAAAAGAATACAATCGTCAGCAAAAAATAGGTGATTAACTGAAAACCTTTCCCCACCAATTGGCGCACTTGTCATCAAACCTGTTTGTGCAGCTTCCTTAATAAGAGTAGAAAATCCTTCAGCACAAATCAGAAAAAGATAAGGGCTCAAGGGATCTCCCTGTTGTAACCCTCTCGAAGGAGAAAACCATGCACCACTAGCACCATTAAGACTCAGAGTAAGAGACAGAACAAACACATCTCATAATAAGTACGATCCAATCAGCATGAAAACCCATCTGTTTCATCATCCTTGCCAAAAAATCCCATTCGACGCGATCATATGCTTTACTCATATCTAGTTTAAGTGCAAAATTCCCTTTCTTGCCCCTCTTCTTCATTTTAAGCAAATGAAGAACCTCATAAGCTATAAGCACATTATTCGAAATAAGCCTTCCAGGGATAAAAGCTCCTTGAGCTTCATTAATACAGTTTTCCAAAATTACACTCATATGCATCACCAAGCCTTTCGCAATAATTTTGTAAACAACATTACAGAAGCTTATGGGTCTGAATTGTGATAGATTTTTAGGTTTTTCAACCTTTGGAATCAAAACAATGCGAGTTTTATTTATTTCTTCTAGTTCAGTTTCACCATTCAGAATAGATAGATAGTAAAGGGATATATCTGCCCCAATAATATGCCAGTACCGTTGGAAAAATATAGCGAGAAAACCTCGACTCCAGGGGCTTTCAGTGGCGCCATTGACTTGATAGCATTGACAATCTCCTCCTCAGTGAATTGCATAATCAAGGCCTCATTCATACTATCAGTGACTTTTTTCCACTAAACTGAATACATGCTCGTCCGAACCCATATCAAAAGCCTAAAAAAGATGAATGAAATAATCCGAAGCAAGCTTTAACAAATCCTCAGTCAAAGAAAAGCTTTTACCATTCTCATCCTCTAGTTCAGAGATGCGGCCACGAAACTGACGTTGAACTGCTACCTTATGAAAATAGTTAATGATTCGATCTTTATTCTTCAGCCAGTTAGCACGAGCATATTGCTCCCAAAAGAGTTCTTTATCAGCCTCCAAATTAAGATCTAATTGGACATCCGTGATTTCAGCCAATATCTCATTAGATGGTTCTTGACTGTAGAGGCAATTCAATCGTTCTTTTAGAACCATGCGAACCTTTTTATCATCTCTGGCCTTAGATCTACTCCATTCCTGTAACTGATGACCCAAAGCCTCAAGTTTCAATGGCACACTTCCTAAAGATTCGGCCCATTATTTCCTAATCACCTCATCGAATGAATTTTCCAAACACCACTTGGCTTCAAAATGAAACAGGTTATCGGTTTTACCATAATTATTCCATCCCGTTCTCATAATGTCCAAGAGAATGGGACAATGATCAGAAAAGGAATGACTTAAATGCTCTACCTGATAGTTTGGGAACAGGTTCACCCAACTCAGCGTCGCTACTCCACGATCCAAACGCTCCCTTATATTTGTAGCAAAAACCCTTCCTCTTTCCCATGTAAACCACCGTCCAACAAATCCTAAGTCGTTAAGGCTGTAATCCTCTAACGCCATTTGGAAGTCCTTCATTTGACGCGCTGATTGAAGTCTGCCACCTTTTTTTTCAAAAGAATTTGTAATTTCGCTGAAATCACCCAGCACCACCCAAGGAACACTACAATCGTGACTTAGTTGTCGAAGCAAATTCCAAGACTCATTTCTACTCCTACTATCCGGATTCCCATAGAAACCTGTTAACCGCCAAACTTCACCACATTCATTATCATTGACCTCAACATCAATATGAAAAGAGGAAAAGCTCTTAAGCCTGACCAACGAATTACCTTTCCACCTCAAAGACAACCATCCTTTTGTTCCTATTACCCCAATCTCAATTCCATTCTCAAAACCACACTGCAACCTTACCATCTCCATTTTTTCTCACTTAATTTTGTTTCCATAAGAAACAAAATTCGGGGACTAATGGCTCTCAAATTGCTTTTAAGCTTTTTAACAGTTCGTGATCTCCCCAAACCACGAACATTTCAACTTAAAATTTTCATACTGCTCGGCTGCTCTGCTCACCAGAGCTAGCCGTTAATTCAAAGGGACCTCCTACATTATTACCACCTTTCACAGTTCTCTACCGTTTTTTTCCTTCCATCGCAGCTATTCGATCATTTTCCGCCACCAAGACTAGGTCCATAGGACCATTGACCAACCTACCCATATTTGAAATATCCTTGCCCTTATTTCGCCAATTACTCTGCTCATTAACGGGAAACTGTTGATTTAATCCCATTGGAATTAAATTGGGATTTGATACTTGATTCTTAAAATCTCCCCCAAAATTCCGCTTAGAATCTCTCGCAACATTAAAATTATTGCCTTGACTGAAACTTTCCATATTATCATCAAGACACTGTGACCCATCAGCTTCACGCAACCACCTGCTTACCACCGTACTCCGACGTCTCGGTACAGCACGCAGTGACAAATCCCAGTCAAAAATAATTTTTGATTGCTCGATTTTAAGACGAAAGGGACAAAAACTCTTACCATGCCCTAATTTTCCACAAATGAAGCAGAACAGACTTAACTTCTCGTACTTAAATTGAGCATAAGCAGTCATAATTTTCCCAAACTGAATCTTCTTCTTACGTTTCAATGGTGCAGTGACATCCAAACGAACACGAATTCGGATGTATTTTTGAAACCCCAAGGATGTATCATGATCAATGAATTTTCCCAAAAAATCCCCAAACTGTTTGGCCATAGTCTCAGTCATCAGACCTGAAGGTAATTCATGAACTTGAACCCAAAATTCAGTAAAAGTTAATGCCAGTGTTGTCGGATCTTCACCATTTTGAACTTTTTACAAAATAAGCAAATGTTTATTAAAAAACCATGGCGTACCAGAAACTACCCTTTGAACATCAACATCATTAAAAAATTGGAACATATAACGTTTGTCTCCTAAGTCCGTGATACAAATCCCTCCAATTGGATGCCAAAGATTCGCCATAGTATTTCGTAAAGAAGGAAAATGAACAATACTGTCTGTTAGACAGCGCCCCACCAAGCAAAACTGATAATTACGATCCACCACCGCTAGATCTTCTTGAAACGCCTCCTCCTCTTCATCCAACAAAGTCAAGTTGGCTAACTCCTCCTCCATGACAAAACTTCAAGTCAACCTCGTAACCAATGGAAGAAAAGAAGACAAAACTGGGGTATAGAATAAAGGACAAATCAGAAACAGTGAAAAACAAAAAAGAAAGCAAAAGAAAAAAACTCGTGTCAAAAAGCAGACAAAGAGATTCGTGCCAAAAGGCAAACCAACTCTAATTGCTTGTTTCCTCCCCTTTAAATAAACTGAGTTTAATAACAAAATAATAGACATGAAGTTATTTGAACATACTAAAGGGACATAATCCAGAAAGCAAAAATCTGCGGGGGACTGGAACTAAAATTGTTGTTAGTGTTGTATTGATGTCATTTTCTAGTTCTTTTTTTTCCATTTTCAGGGATGAAAACTTGTAGTAATGTCAATTGAAATGACACGTGTTTGTATATGTGGGTGAAAGAAAAAGGGATTGTATGCCACATGGGGGTAAATAAATGACACGGATCCAACACTATTTTAAAACAGCTCAACTAAAGGGAGCCCAAAAGAAGTATCAATCCACGTGTCAATTTATAAATCTCCATTCTTTTTTTTTTTTTTATAAACATTTGAATTCTTGAACACAATTAAAAAAATTTAAATGTCCAATTATTTTTCCGTTTAATTATACATAAAATAGCAAAATAAAGAGAAGGACAACAATAAAAGTGTTATGGATATGTTATTAAGTGGATGTCTATTAAGATCAAGATAAATTATACTTTTTATGTCTATAAATAGAGATTTTAGAGAAACTTTTGTAAATAATTCTGATTGATCAATAAAATACGTTTTGCTCTTTATTCTTGATTCTTTATTCTCTATCTTTTATTTTATAACAAAAAGAAAATTTTATTGAATAAATAGAATCGACAATATTAATTATGAGAATAGAAAATTTAAAATGGCGTAATTAAAATTTCCTTTTCTTGAAAAACTTAGTTATATATATTAAATTTGTACATAAATTATAAAATATAATTAACTAAATATATTGAAAATTTTAAAAATTAAATTAAACATGCATCAAATACATATTTTATATTCAAAATAAACCAAATTAGCAAATTCAGATGTTTGATATTATCAACAACAAAATCCAATATTTGAATCTAAAAATCATCAAAATGTGCAGCTGTTGAAAATTAAAGGCCAGGTAAGATAATATCCCATTTTTCTTCTTAAAATAAGTAAAAAAACAAAATGGAGAAGGGATATGATCTGAAAACAGGCAACGACATACATGTATAAAAGAAGTAAGAATGTCGTCTTGTGAAACAAACAATGCATTTATTCTGCAAGCCAATGAGGCTGCTGTCATCTGCCTTCCTGAGAAATAAAGGTTACATTTGAATATATATTTGGCATAATCATATTTTTTCGGATTATTTTAATTTTCTATTTTTAAAATTTAGTTAATTTATTTTTAAACAAGAAAATTAGATTAAATTCTTAAAAATTTAATCACGTTGATATGGTAATTTGAGCGATAATTCATACTTATTTCATTGCTGACATGGTTCTCTTGTTAAATTATTTAAGGATTGAGAAAATTTGACGAAACTCAAGTTTATATGTAGTAAATTATACGCCTCACCTAAATATAATTTTACATCAAACGAACCTACGCAATCCTTAGGCTCAGTTTGACAATGCTTTTGAGAAGTGCTGTGGAAAAGTGCTTTTGAGAAGTGTTTTTAAGAAGTACTTTTGAAAATTTTAAGTATTTGGTATTGCTGTCAAAAAGTGTTTTTGAGAAGTAAAATGTCTATTTTAAACATGATATTATAAAGTAACAAATATGTATTTAAATAATTTTTAAATAGTTAATATTATGATATTTTAGCAATAATATAAAAAATAATTTATTATCACTCATTGTTAATATTTTAATATATAATAATAATTTTAAATATTTCTAAGTAATTAATATTAATTATTTATTAAATTTAATTAGAATATATAAACTATATTTAAATATTTAAATATAATAATTCAATATTTATAATTAGATATTGACACAATTGTATTATTTTTAAAAATTATTTTTTATTTTTAATTAATGCTTTTAACACATTTGTAAAACTCATATTAAATAACATAGAAAATATAAACCTAACAAATTAAAATATTACATATATTTGGATTAAAGTTTCAAAAAGGGATAATATTTATATACCAAATATAAATACTAAAAATTTTACAATAGCAATTACAATTTAAAGTGAATTCATTAAACTAGAAGCTATAGCATCTCTTGTTAATTCCATTTCAAAACCACTTGAATTGTTTGATTCACCGTCATCATCACCATCATCGTTGTCGTCGTCGTCATCATCACTTTCTCGACCATGCACAATTTCTAAATCAATATTATTCTCATATGCCCAGTTAATATCTTCGTATTCCATAAAATCTGCATCATTTCGGCCGGCATGTTTTCGGATAAAATTGTGTATCGTCATTGCAGCAACAACGATCATCGTTTGCTTTTCAAAACTATAACTTGGCATATCTCTTAAAATGGCCCATTTTTTTTTCAAAACACCAAAAGTTCGTTCAATCACACTACGTAATGATGAATGTGAATGATTGAATACCTCTTCTTTACCAGATACCGGTCTACCTCTACGAAAGTCAGGTAAATGATACCGCTGACCTCTATATGGTCCAAGATGACCTTTCATTTGAGGATATCCAGAATCAACAAGATAATATTTTCCTACATGTCATAATATAACAAACAATTAATTCAAGAATTTTTTTATAAAAATTATCAATTAAAGAACTTATACTTTATTTTTTAAAAATCACATATAAATAAAATATCTAACCATTTGGTGGGTGCGGAAATTTGTATTTTGGATCTCGAATTGCATCAAGAAATATTCTAGTGTCATGTGCCGATCCTTCCCATCCAGCCATGACAAAGGTGAAACACATATTAAAATAACATACTGCCATGACATTTTGAGTAGGGATACCTTTTCTTCCAATATAGGGAATTTGTTCATTTGGTGGAAGAATTGCGGCAATATGAGTACCATCAATTGCACCTATGCAATCCTGAACAAATAATCATATTAGTCTCGTGCATATTTTAAGTCGACCAAAAATATAAAAAATATAATAAGATAAAATTAAATTTTAACCTTAAAATGCGGCATATATCTAGAATCATTACATATTTGTTCGGGTATTGAGCTAAAAAAAGGATCTTCGGGTGCAATTAGATCAGTGGCCATCCTTGAAACTTTTTCAAGCACAATTGCAAAGTACTGACTTATTGTTGATCCAGACCTTTGAAATCTTTCTCGACATTGGGAAACTTTTGCACCGGTACCCAAGATGTATAAAAAAATTCCCAACATTTCACTAGAAGATATGTTTCTTGAAGTTTGTAAGTTGTATCTTGTCTCCAAAACTCTCAACAAACTTGTGAATACCATTTTAGACATCCTAAAATTAATCATACAACGTGAGTCGTGACCGTCAAGGATCTCTCGAATCCATGTTTCACCTGACTATTTTGAATTCATGCATGGCTGCTTTAATATATACTTCTCGTAATATAATTGTACGGAAGAAGATGCAACAACAAATAATCGATTAAGATATTCCATGCGTTGTAAAATCTCTTTCTTTTCCCTTTCATCATCACTGTCATCACTGCTGTAATTCTCAACTATACTCATCACCTGCCAAAAAATTTGAACATCCAAAATCATATATAAACAACTATTGATAAAACTAATTTAGTATAAATAAGTAGAACATAAATTCAATAACCAAAGACCAAACATAAACAACTATTAATAAAAGTAGATTACACATAGATAAGTAGAACATAAATTCAATATCCAAAAACCAAACATAAATAACTATTGATAAAACTAGTTTAGGATTTTTGTTTAGTCACATAATAGATATCTCTTAACCCTAGAAGATTAGAAAATTTTCAGCTATCCTCCATTTCCGTCTTAAGCCAAAAAGCTCTAATCTTAGGATTAATTGATAAAAACATAATTTGCTTGTCCTTATTGAGCAATAATCTAAGTGCGAAAAAGTATAGCAGACTAGCTTCTGGAACTTCTTCCGACATGCTGTTGAGCACTTTGACTGCTTGTGGAATACCATATGGATCCATAACAGGAGTCAAACTAGATGTGGCTTGACTCATATTGTCAGATGCATTGCATAATTTTTCTATTTGACTAGACAATCTTGCAGCCCCTCCAATTTGCTTTGAGGATTTCTTTCTTCCAGTTTTAAAATGTGAACTTGATATCTCAGGGTTTTTCCTTTTTTGACCGTTTCCATCAATTTGAACATCATTTGAAATGTGAACATCATTTGAAATGTGAACATCATTTAAAATGCGAACATCATTTCTCAATTTTCTTCTTCATTCTCTTCAGGTATTTCATTGTTAACATCTTCAAAAATATCACTACGGAGTGTACCAGAAGAAGGTGCCCATGCTTTATCACCTGTTGCAACTATCCCCATGAACATTTGGTCTAACTTCCCTTCGAATTCAGGATCAATGCCCGATGTTCTAAATTTTTGAGCTTCAGGCACAACCTACATATCAAATGATAGTTTAATAACAATAATTATTAATAAACTCATAAATAAGAAAAAAACAAAAATATAGGGGATTATTAATGTACCTTTAGCCTACTCTCCCACCAATCATCCGATACATCAACAGTTCTTTTTATAGGATTCCACCCTAGACCAGTATCTTCGCCTTTAAGTTTCTTCCAAGCTTTCCATTCTTTTTTTAGGGCATCCCACCTATTTTTAAGTTGTCTTTGTGAAAAACCCTTGCCTGTTTCTTTCTCAAAGTTAGTCATTATTTTCAACCATCCATCTTTTGTGAAATGAGTACCAGGCCTATTGCCTTTCAATATCTCTTTAATACAAATATCACAAAATATTTCTGTCAATCTCTTATCCCACATTGCTTTCACTTTTTCACCACTAACTTCAATCACCGACGTACTCATCTATTGTGTATACGAACAGATTTGTTTCAGCCAGTAAAGCAATTAAGAAAATCAAATGTCACAAAAGTATATTTTTTTAGATGTGTATCGAAATCAAGATAGGATCCTAAGATTTTTTTTTCTCAATCAAAATCAACTTTCCAAGACCGGAATAATAACCAAGAAAAAGGACACAACTAATAATAACATCAAACACAATTAAACCATGCAGCTTCAATGACAAAACAAGCATACTAATAAAACATAGAGAGGCTGTTTAACGCTGAAATTATTAATGATTAATAAAATAACCTGAAATATTTTGCATTGGTTAAAAGTGCTTATAGAATTAATTTCTTTACGTTGGAGTAGAAATATGGAGAAGATAGCAGCCAAGCAGCGAGCCATGTTGAGAATTTTCTCGACAATTGGTATCGAAATAATTAACATAGATAAAATAGTTTTTAGGTGATAAATCAAAGTTAGCTTTAGCAGCAAACTTAATTAGCTCATTCATATCAAACATAATTCTTCTAATTTTAGATTCTTGATTAAATTGTTCTTGACAATCTAATAATTGTACAAATTATCTACATCCTCTATCTTTTTATCTGTATGAACTTCTCTGTCATTCTATACTATAAATATATAATATCACTATCTGTAAATTCTTCCTTTAAATATTTCATTATTAATATTTATCTCATTAATCCTTTCTTTTTTCCCTACAATATTTAGCTATATCCTATTTTTCCACAACTAAAACATTTACATTCTTTTATAGATTTTTTATCATTATCTATATTATTTTGAGAAAGTATTTTTCCTCATATATTTCTCTCTTTTAGAATATCTTCTTTTATTTCTCTTAAAATCTTTGTATCTATATTTCTTATAAGGATATTTTTTACTTCTTTTAATGTTATCTATTTTGTTAATATCTGAATAATCTTCTGACTCATAATTTATATTATTTATGTCTTTCCTATTACATCCTAGTTTAGGTGCTTTAAGATCTGGGCATACATCTTTAATAAATTTTAGATTAATTTTTGCTCTATCTTTGGTAGATTCAATACATTGTCTTCTATTTGACTACAGCTAATATGGTGGCCTATTGTTTTGCAACATTCTACTATTTTTTGTTGGGTGAAGCAACACTAACCTTTTGACTTTCCTTCTTTCTATAAATAAACCAAATTTCAACAATCTTACCCAAACTTGAACGAAAAATTATCAACAAAACTAACCCATCACTGGAAGCAAAATCTTTATAAAGATAAAAAGGCATAGACATAGTTCTTTCAATCTACAAACAACTAAAACAGTTTAATAAAAAAAAGACCCCAAAAAGAACCATTTTTCAGAAATAAATAGTATGAAGCATACTTAACAACAAAATTCAACAGGAAAAAAAAGAGCAAGATTTTGCTATAACGATCAATCGATTGGAATCAAATATATGGGAAAGCAAGATCAAAAGTACCAGATTTATGGGTGATTTGAGCTTAAGAGAGTAAGTGCAAGAAAGATTTGTGAGCTTTCAATAAAGCAGAGAGTGAGTGAGCGAAGCCCCAAACTGAGAGAAGAAGAGAATAAGATGAGAACGAAAAAATTAAAGAGAAGAATGAGAAGGAAAAGAAAAAACTCACCGGTGGTGGAGAAGAGGATCAAACCAGAGAATAAAATATTGTTGAAAATTAAAATGGAGGAACAAAACACTTCTGCAAGAATTATAGCAGATGAGACATGTTTTGGTTATGGTTTTGCTTTTTTTACTTAAAATGGAGGAAATAGGTTCTGCAAGAAATCTTTTAAAGCAGTAGGTGAAGATGAGAAGAACAAACCAGAGAACAAATCAGACAAGAAAAGAGGAAAATAATATCCTCTAACGTCTAGAAAAAGTAGAGGTTAAAATAGTAAAATACTGCCAAGAAGTACTTTTGGCTGATAAAAGCCAAAAATTTCTCCTTTTCATCTGTGCAAAAGTCCTTTTTTTAAGTTGAAAAAAGTGGTACAGATGAAGGTTGTTCTTCATTACTTTTAACAAAAAAATCATTTTTTTGCCAAAAGCCCATCACACAAGTAGTGCCGAACGGGGCCTTAGAAGGTACATGTGGAAAAATTCTTAATAACATTCATCAATCTATCACATCCTAACTTGATAAATGCTTAGTTTAGTATCTTTAAGTCTGACTCTAATAGTACTTTCATCAAGGAACTCAATGATTAAGACCAGTGTAGTCAAATCCATATAGGTTTCAACTATACTGACCAGTAGAAATTTAGAATAATAAATTTTCTTTTCTACACCGGTAACACATAGATTTATTTTGCCCAATTTTAATTACTCTTTTTACATGTCAATAATCTTTTTCATATAGTTTACCCCTTTTGAATGTATGTCGTATTTATGTTTTTTCTATATTATATCGTGTTTTAAAGAATAATCCTTATATTTATGCCATATATTCTAAAATCATCCAAATCATATTTTTTAGTGATCTAATTTTTTAAAAAAAATTACTTATTCATATAATTGTATTCCAAATATTTTGTGTACCTAAATTTAAATGTTAAAAATTCATTATATGTAAATTTTGTTACATTTATATTCTTTTAATGTTATTTTTCATATTATACCATGTTTTAATTATTTTCATGTTATTTTTACATGATTTCTTCTTCTCAAATTTATTTAATTCATTATAATAATTTCATTTTAATTTTAATTTGTAACACCCCCTAACTCTATCCCGTAGTCAGAACAAGATTGCTGAGTATTACAGGTCGCTACAGTTCGATTACAATTAATAGAGAAAGAAATACAATTCAGTTCATAAAATATATCTTAATATCCCTTTAATATGCCCTCGAAACTTAAAATGTATGTTAGAACCAAACCGGGACTCAATCGGAAGCTTAGAAATTTTTTTATAAAGTTCTTAAAATTTCCCTTTTATGAACAGTACCACACGCCCGTGTGGCTTATGTGACACACCCGTGTGTCTCCGTGACACACCCGTGTGTCTCCGTGTAGCTCACAGGGCCTGGACACGCCCGTGTCCTCTACCCATGGAGCTCTCTGACTTTTGCCTATGAACAAATTAATTTTACACGGCCAAGACATGCGCCCGTGTGCTCAGCCCGTGTGGCAATACCTGAGCATTCTGTTTTGTAGCATTTTAGGTGCAGGGGACACACGACCTAACAACATGCCTGTGTGCAAGCCATGTGTCTCACACGGTCCTATCACACGCTCGTGTGCCAGGTCGTGTGGACTCAAAATGGGCCTTAAACATCAAGTTTACCAACCCTGCAATTTAATGATATCAAACAATCTAAAAACCAATCATTCAATCACTTTGAATCATATTTGAATCTACTCAAATCATGACCAACTAGACATTTTATGAACCTATATAATGAATCTTTTTAAATAATTCACATACATTATCAATTAGCTCAAATTCATTTCAATTAAGTTTATCATACAATATACCATTACCAAGTCTAATCCTACTTATTTCATCATTATAATGACCATTCTAAATGACACACATAAACATCCTAAATATCCTAAGTACATATCATTACCAACAATTAACATATTTCACCTTATTGAGTTCGGGATCGGCCTGGGATGCTGATTCGACGGTCTGTCTTTACCCTAACCTGCACACGAAAACGAACCGTACGCTGAGTATGAACTCAGTGGTATTTCTATAATTTGAACACTTAATAATATAACATACACTTAAAAACATATACTGATCATAAATATTCAATTATTAATTTTATGGGTAAATTCTTTATAACTCATTCAATTCTTATCATCTATTAATCCGATTAGCTTTCCAAAATAAATTCATAAATAACTTGAACAATAATATTTCCTATTCATATCTAATTCAGAGATACTTAATTCATATGTCTCCCTCATTCTTCAGTTTACTATTTAGTAACATTAAAGAACATTCAACTATCACATTTCAATTAGTATTCTGTACTTATCCATTTCAGTAACAATCAATACTTTTTAATATCAATCAATTTATCATTATCATTCAATAGCAATCAATTGATCTTTATTATTCAGTAATATTCAGTCATCAGTAACAATCAGTAATTCAATAACAGTCAAATATTCAGTAGCAGTCAATTATTCAGTACCTTTATTTACCCCTATAACATGACTCAGACTTGGACTGATACATGGATCCAACCCACACACCAGGATAGCATACAGTGTTTCATCGGCCGGAGTCAGAATACACTTTAACGGTAACAGTAACAGTAAGGTATAGAGTACCTCTTCGGAACGAATCCGGAACAGTAACAGTAAGGCGACACTTATAGTGTCTCATCGACACAAAGTCGGAATATCCCTGAACACTTCCAATCCTATGGAATGCTAATTATATCCGACTTAGCCCGATACTGTTAATAGGGTTTCTAATTCATTTTCCAATTTCCAATCATTTCACATCTCAACAATCATATATATTCATAATTCGATATAATTCATTTAACTTTTCAATAAAAAATATTCAATTTTTACAATAATCACATATATCCATATAAATTCAATAAATTTAACACAAATCTAATCAATCCATTTCAATTATATAACACAATAATCCATACTTTAATTACTCACCATAACATTCAATCAAAATACAATAATTTAATAATCAATTTCAACCTTCAATGTATTACCCTACACATCAAATAATAAATTCAACAATTATATAGTAAGTTTGGATTATAGAAACACAAACCGTAATTTCCGAGCTAACCCTCGTCAACTCTGTCTTTTCCTTTCTTGGCTGAGGTCTCCGGCACAATGTTAACTAAGGAAATTAAAACAATTAAATATTATCAATAAACAACCATTCAATTTCACATTGAATGTTTCAATTTTTATTCAACTTTTGCCTAAATTCCAATTTAGTCCCTAAACCGAGAGTAACTTGTATTCTTCACATTTAACTCAATATTTTCATTCAATTTCCACTTTAGACTTATTTCAACTCTCTAATTCCACTATAAAGCCATAATTTCGAAATTATTTCAATTTAGTCCCTACTATTTAAAACTTATGATTTACTTTACAATTCAATCCTTATTTCACTTCTAACTTGAAATTCTATCAATTTAACCCCTAGTTCTTCAATTTATTCAATATGAACTATATTAAAAAATCTAAGAACTTTCAAAACTTCAACTTAGTTTGATCAAAACTTTGTTCTAAAGCTTTTAAAACGTCAAAATTAAGTAAAAAGTGCTTGATTAACTTACCAATTAAACTTCCAAACCTTGAAATTCCAATTTTCTGTTTTCTTTCTTTCTTTCTTTCCTTTTCTATTTTTCGTTCCACCTTCTGTTCTTTCTATTCTTTTTTCTTTCTTTTGTTTCTTTATTTAACTATTATAATATTATATTATTTTTTTACTAAGTAATACTTATTTATTATTTATATTTGTGTATATTATTAGTACATATGTATCCATATATCACCATACATTTGTCTTTCTTTTATTTATTTAATTATTTAATTTATTTAATTAATATAAAATAATAATATTTACTTAAATAATAAGTAAATATATACATGTATTACAAATGTATGTATAATATTTATTACACATGTATTTTATTTCTACCACACACTTGGCATTCATTTTGGCTTATTTACTTATTTAGTCCCTTCAATTTTCTTTATTCTATAATTAAACTTTCACACTATATTCAATTTAATCCTTTTATCCAATTATCCTTAATTTAAGCTAATTCACTTCATTAAACTTTAATTTACCACTCAATTAACTTCGTAAATATTTATTAAAAATATTTACGAATTCATTTTTCAAAAACGGAGACCCGAAAATACACTTTTCTAATAACCGTAAAATTCGAATCGTTACATAATTTATTTACTTATTTAAAATTAAATAATTTTGAGTATTATATATTAATATAAAATATAATACTCAAAACTATGCTACAATTTTCCAAAACATAGAGAAGGGCATTGTTTATTATAGTATTAAAAGGCTCAAAATCAAAAAACAAAGGAACCCTGATCACAAATTTGTGCTAACCATGTGAAAATTATGTATTCCAAATATAGAAATACATCTAAAAATAACATACAACAAATAAAGAAATATATGTTTTGAAATTAATTAATAATAACATATAAAATTTATATAATATTAATATAAAAGTTAGATTAAGTTAATATATCAAATTAAAAATGTTAAATAAATATAATTGTTTATTATGGTGTTGTTATTGTTAGTGTCGAGTTAATTTATGACACCAAATCAATAAACAATATTATTAATATATACAATTAATGGATGTAATAAAGTGTAAATAATAAAATTAAAATATATAAAAAATAGTAAAATTAATCTTTGGTTTAGTGATAAATTTAAATTTTTAATAATGTTTTTGAAATGGTTTCAAATCCTACGCGCATGCATATTTTGATTTTTTTAAATAAAAAGCAAAATAATCACATTAGTTACTTTAAATGTAGAATCTTATTATACATGCGATTGTATGAAACTGTGGTTCAAGGTTATCCCTATCTTTTTCTAATACGAGAATAACAAATCAGATTTTTCTTCTTGAAAAAAATTTAAATCCAACTATAAATGCTGAATATCAGGAGAAAAATCTGATTTGTCATTCTTTTATTAGAAAGGGATAGAGATGTCATGAAATTACAGTTTTATACAATCATTTCTTGTGAAAATTGAATCAAATCAAAATTTATGTATATAATTACATGTTAAACCAAAGTTTATATATAATTTTAATATTTATCTAAAAAAGAAATTATATAATTTTAAAAATATAGAGATAATCCATAAGAGAGTAGGGATTATGTTTTCGGTGCTTATAATACACAGAAGAATCACATAAGTTTATCATGCAGAGCCTCCACTCACCATCTAAGCCCCTACGTGTCTCCTTTTTGAAACTCCTCCCTCCTTTATAAACGAAAAAGTACCCCCAACTCTCTCATCGCAAGCATAAAGAAATACTATTACTTTTCTTTTTCATCATCAATGGCTGACCGTGACCGTGACCGCAACCAGCCTCAAGAGATTCAGTTACTTCACCCACCACCCCACTACCGTCAAACAGGACCATCAACCACCCAAATTGTAGCTGTCCTCACTCTCCTCCCTGTCGGTGGCTCATTGCTTGCTTTGGCAGCGCTTACACTCACTGGCACCCTCATCGGGCTTAGCATCGCCATTCCCCTCTTCATTATCTTCAGCCCAGTTATTGTCCCTGCCACCATCGCCATTTCCATGGCGGTGGCTGGTTTCTTGTCGTCGGGAGCATTCGGGTTGACGGGGCTGTCTTCGCTCAATTATGGGTTGAAGCGCATGATAAGGGCTAACGCCGGCGCCGGAGTTGGAAAAGGGCAGGCAAAGAGAGGGATGTGGGACATGGTAGGATACGTGGGACAGAACATGGAGAACAAGGCTCATGAGGGTGGTGGTGCTGTTAGGACATAAATGGACATTTCAATTACGGTCGTATATTTGTATTAAGCTTATATATTTACTCGTCTTTGTTTTGTTACTTTTAAACTTATTTTATGTTTATTATTATATATGCGGCGTGTTATATGAAATTTGGCATGATTGTGTTTCTTAAAATTTCTTTTGTCTTATTAACAAAAAAAAAAATGAAGAAAATATCAAAATGAAGAAAATGTACGGAAAATAAATCATTAATATATAAAAAATTGTAAAGAAATCACATTGCCAAAGCAGCATAATTACCTACAAGTGAGACACTATTCAAATTGCCCATTATATTATCAAATTTTAATACTATGGGTAATGTCATATTACCGATTAAATGAATATCTTTCACCAAAGAAAGAGTAATATCCTCATCTAAATATGAAAATGTAATCACATCACGTGAACACCCATAATCATATCATCTCATCAGGTGAAAATTCTTAAAGCTCTGGATCAAAGTTCTCTCCATCAAATGGAAGGAAAAAAATAAAAAAATTTACAAATATATAATTTATAAATCTTTAACTCGAATCTGTGTGAGTTCAGTAGAACCGGTTCGAGTTTAACAACACTATAGTAACACTACAGAATCCCATTTATCCTTGAACCTCTTTTGAATGTCATCACAACATCTGGGACCAAATCCGATGGGCTAAAATTATATATTACAAAGCACAAACTGCAAAAGCTTATGAGTTGCATTTCCACCCAAAAAAGTTTTGGACGTTTTCAATTTCATGACACCAATTTAGATCATTACCAGTTTTGATTATATTACAAAACCTACTTAACAACCAATCAAATGGTTGAAATCCATAACACAAAATATTCTCAACATTTGATTAACTTTTTAAATGTTACCAACTGATGCCCAATCTGAATACATTAACAAAGTTGTTGTTTTTTTTATTTTTATTTTTTATAATGGCACATTGGAGTTTATTTCCAATGTATTGAGTTCATTGATGATTTACCGGGGATTAGGCACTGGGTTTATTGACCGACTTGCTCAAATTGCAGCCCGGCTTGTGCATCAGTGGAACCGGTCTCTGCAGCTGGTTTTGAACAGTTGTTAGGTATCCAAAATGTAAGAACGGTTGATGCAGCAACGAACATGGCCCTACGAGGAGCCCACTTCAAGCAAGCTGTAACACCTATGTGGCTGTTCCAAGCGGCTACCTGGAAGAGAACACAGTAAGTATGATGTAATAATTGCTAGCACATTCTAAGATTGTAAATTACTACGACTTTTTTCATAATAAGAAATAACAACAATAAACACTTCTCTAGGTTTGTCATTGACACCACAAGCAGAATGCCAGAAAACATAATAAATGTGGCATTAGAAGAATTGAAACATTGAACAATGAAAACTGGTTGCAGAAAGAGGGGGGTATATCCCATGTTATTTACTCAATCCAAATCTGACACATATTGATACTTGGTTAAAGGAATAACACCTTCCAAATACATGGAAAAACATATTCATGTAGTGTAAATATCCGTATCCAACGTTTTCACGTGAGTCTGAATAACATAACCCCATCAAAGAAAGAATCATGAGAGCACAAAACACAAAAAGGTCTTGATCAAACAAAACGGAAGTTGTTAAGAATTTTTTTTTTTTTGCAAAGCTGTATATGGTATATACTCCTTTCCTGTTTCCTCGTTTGCTTTAAGATGCGAAAGAAAGAAGGGGTGGGCACTGGGCAGTGAGAATCCATAATGATAATATATTTATAATTTCATAGAAGCTAAACAAGAAAAAACATGAGAAGCACTCAAAGAAAAAGGGCGGCTGTACCTCATTTCGCATGTTGATGTTCCAGGCATGCAAGGTTCCATCCCCTGACCCTTAAATAAGTGAAAATGAGCTAAATTACGATGTTTCCAAACAAAACATAACTAAAAGCTAATTAACAATTTACATCTCAATAAGGAGAAATATTCTCAATATTTATTCTAAATTTTTATAATTATTCAATGTCAACCTAAAATAAAACATAATCACAAATGCATATGTTCTTCTCGAGTAGCAATTAGGAGGAGGAATTGATACCTGAGATCACATACTCACCATCGGGAGTAATGGTTGCCTCTATAGTTGTATTTGGAGATGGTTCTAAACTGAACCCACATCGCTGCACAAGTTTTTACATCTAAGTACTAAATCAAGAAATTGTCCAATAAGATACAAACAAAGTCCAAGGAAAAAATTGAGCTCGGGCCTTTCAAAAAACAACTTTTGGGGTAGAGCTAGTTCAATTGCGGTAGCTAACCTTCTCTCCTCCATATGCATCAAGAACATATATGTTGTTATTTGTGGTTGTCAATAGCATTGATTTGCCATCATTGCTGAATTTGATATCACAAACCTCAGCTGTGTCTCCACCAACTAAAAATGTATCAAACGGCCCCTATATTAGGAAGAGAACTTGAATTTGTCAAACTACAATCCCCAAAAAGGAAAGAATGGAGGCAAACTCATGATACTGATATGCCAGAACACATGTAAGTGTTTAATGAGTTAAGACTTAAAACCTTGTCATAGGAGCGTGAATCAAACAATTTAATGGCACCCCCTTCCATAGCCACAGCAAAGACAAGGCCTTGTTGGTCATATGCTACAGTTGGTCTACCACGTAGGCGTAAAATTCCCTGAAAACTAGAAGAGTGAGCATAAATCACATTTGTGTAAGATTGGACAATGATATGTGGATTAAAAACATAATAAGATCATCTGCAAACCAATACTTTAGCAAAACAGATGGATAATGATGATTGCTCAATTTGGAAACTTTCTTTTTTGGCAGTTTATCTGGTCTTAATGTCTGTCTCATTCTGCCTTGTTTAGGGAAGTGGGCTAACGAGGAAGAATTCTTTTCTCAATTAAGCACTTCCGTATCTTAACGGAAGAAAATTTTCTTCATAAATCAATTCTTAGTACCCAACATTTGCATAAAATTCATGGGAGAGCAGAACCAACCTGACAGGCATTTACACGGAGATCCCAAATCCTCACACTATGGTCAAGAGAACCTGACATGAAGCTATCATTTACCGGAGACATGCAGAGGGAAACAACTCTACAACAGCAGATGCAGGGAAACTTATAAGAATTATAGCGTTCACAAATTAATAACAGAAAAGGCTGGTTGAGGAAGGGTGCAGAATTCAAGGAAAAACCTGTTTAAGAGCCAAAGGTTTTCCATTTTCATAGCTTTAACAGGTTTTCGCAAACAATTGATGCAGATTAATATATGAATATATACACAGATTTCAAAAACATGCTACACGAAGTTAAGATCCAAAACCTTCATTGAAATATTGAATTACTAAAGTAACATTAAACATGGGCATTCAAGTGGCTTTGTTATTCTATAATAGATTGCTTGAATTACATACAAATCACATATGAAACAGACCTCTTTCTCAACCTATCCTGATAACATCAATATGTCAAGAATTACCGACCTCTCTTTATGTCCTTTGAAGTAGCGAAGGCATCGGTTATCATACATTGAAAGATATCGCAAGGCTTCTGTTAACAAAAGAAAAAAAAAAACAGATACAAAAACTGTTGTTCAGTTATCATGCATAAGAAAAAAGCTTAAACCATCCTAAGAAGCTCACCTCCGGTCGATTCCAAATTGTGTCTCGAAGAGCATATAACAGAACTAGGGTGATGTGTGAAACATATTCGATCCGCACCATGTTTCTTATGATATGTTGTCTTTATCAACCTAAACCAACATTAAAATGAAACCATTGAAAATGATCATGACAATTAAATTTCTAACACGTAACCTAATTACATAGCAGAAATAAATGAAACATTCTTAATTCAAGTCATACGAAAAAATAAAACTTTCTCAAAAATAGGATGAAAAAGATCCAAACACTCCAAGAGCAAATAACATCACTGTGGTGATGCATAAAGCAATATTAAAACTCATGATATGTTTTCTTAATCAACCTAAACCAGTATTAAAATGAATAACGTGACCAAAGAAAATGATCTTAACACTCAGATTTCCAGCAATAAACCTATTACAAAGCAGAAATCATAGAAATACTCAGAAATTAATATCATAATAAAAACTAAAACTTCCAAATTTTAATATTAAAATTAAATCGATAGCAATACATTTTTTTTTTTCATTCTCTATTGAATTACAGTAAAAAGGAACGAAAAAAGAAAAAGAAGAAAAACTAACTTAGCATTGGCAATGTCGTAAAGGCGAACCGAATCGTCCTCACTGGCAGTCACCAATAGATCATCTTTTCGATGAAAGTCAAGTGAATTTATTTTTCCTCCCTGAAAATATTTGATAAATAATAAAGCAAAAAAAATCCAGTTGGATATTCAAAAACGGAATCTGAATCAGTAAACTGAATAAAAACCTTCCATTAATTGAATTAATGCATTAAAAAAAATCAAATAAAAATCAGAAGGTTGAAGCATCTGTTTTTATTTATAAAAAAAAAGCATTCTGTATCTTAATTTACATTAATGGCGAATCTAGAAGACAATTAAAGAGGAAATTAGCGATGAAAATATTACGAAGTCTGAGAAAACTGCGCCAATCGACATGCTGCGCACTATTTCGTCGTCAAGCTCAGTAAGTGACATCTTCGTCGCCATTTTTTTTTTCCGTTCTTTACTTTTTCTTAGAGATGCAGGGTTTTAGTATTAAAAGAGAAATTAATGCGGCTATTTTACCTACCAACCCCCCCAAATGACCTGAAATAAATAGTAAATTTGAGTTATGGGAATCCAATAGTCGACACTAGACCTGCTCATGGGTCGGGCTACCCGGCCCGAAGGCCCACCTGAAATGTGGGAGGGTTTGGGTAAAAATATAGGCCCGAAAAATGGGCTTGGACAAAAAAATGAAGCACGTTTAAAAAATAGGTCTAGCATCGGGTAAAGTATTTTTGGCCCCTGTCTGGCCCGAATTCACTAAATGACAAAAAAATTTTGTTTTTTTTTTGTTTTTGAATGTTATTTTATTGTTGTTTTCTCCCTATTTTGCTACCATATTATTATTAGTTGCTCCTATTTTATTGTTATTATTTGGATATTGTATAAAACTTATTTTATTATTAATTTTGTTATTATTATTTGTATATTGTATAAAACTTATTTTATTATTAATTTTGTTATTATTTTAAAGGCATTTGTTAATTTTATTATTATTTTAGAAGTATTTGCTTGTTAAGTTGCTCTATCTTAGTGCTATTTAGTCTACATATTTTTTAAAATTTATTTTCAATTTGTTGGAAAATATTTATTTTGATTTTTTTAGTATTTTTGATGTATTATATATATTTAAAAATTATATAAAATAATATAAAAATAAATACGGGCGGGCCGGGCTGGGCCCGGGTTTTAGTATTTTTATTTGGGTCGGACTTGGGTAAAATTTTTGGCTCATTTTTTGGCCTGGCCCGGCTCGGCCCGAACCCAATGAATGGGCCTAAATTTTTAGTTGAACCAAGCCTGGCCCAGCCCATGAGCACCTCTAGTCGACACTCCTTGTATTTTGACCCTATGATTGCCTGATGATAATGTCAGGCTTTAAAAAAATATTTTTTTGATTTTAGGACATCAATGGCCGGCATCAGAGTATATTTTTTTAAACCATATCATACTGGTATACTCAAATACCAATATTTAAAAAACAAATTAGATTCTGGCAAATAGATGGCCGGCACCAACACCTTTTTAGGGTCTCGAGAATTTTTTTTAAAAACACTAATGGCTGGAACCAACACCTTTTTCGAGTCCAGAAAAAAAATGTATAATTGTTTGTAGGTCCCTTGTTTTGACCATTTACTTTTCTCCTAACAAATAGTGCCACATGGCACTCCTTGATTGGTCTAGGTGTTAATTTGTGCCAGGAGTTCACACTGATTGAACGAGATACTGAATTAATAGACGGAATAAAAGTACAAATATCACATTAGAAAAATTGAAACTACAAGTACCGTATTGAAAATTTTGTTAAAATACAATGGATTTGCTGCCATTATTCCTAATGTTTATAATATTAACCTTCAATATAAAACTGCTAATTAAGTTTCCCATTCCATTTTTATAACAAATTATGAATATAAAATATATAAAATAAATATTTTCACTATTCATATTACAGGATTATCACTTAATTAGATTGGAATCACTTAATTTGACTTCAATCTATATTAAATTAAATATTTTATTTTGAATTAAATATGACTTAATTAGTATTATAATTCTATATCAATTAAAACTAAAATTTAGTATAGTTAGTGTTTATAAAGCTTAGAATTTTCTCTTTTTTCGCTGAGCCATTTGTTTCTTCTATTTTATCTTGTCCAACTGTGATGCCAGCCTCTCATTTTCTCCCTCTCACTAACATTTTCTTTCTTTATTCTTCTCATTCGCTTTATGTGCCTTCTCTCTTTTCAATTTGTAAATACATTTTATGAGTATATTTAGTGTTTTCACAAGTTGTGATGGACAAATGACGGTGCTTATCGTTGTTGAAACTCCATCAGCTACTAGCAATTTTTGTTGGAAAGTAGATGGCTCTTTGTCAGCTTCTTAATCTATTTCTATTTTGAGAGTATTTCAGAATAATAAATGATTTTACGAGTTAGTTTGGACCCGTAGTTGTTGTAAGTTTTATATGTTTTTTTATTGTTTTCCATTGTTTAATAGGTCTCCATTGTTTAAAAGGTCTTTACTTGTAGAAGTTTTTGTCTACTCTTGTAACATATTTTTAGTCTTACTTATGTATGTAGTCTTGCTTTTGCAAGTGATTTTAGGGATGGTTTTGTCGTCATCCTCTCCAATTTGGTGGGTACTCGATTCTTTTTCCGATTTTTGCCTGACGCTTTGGACCATCCAAGGCTGTTTCCTTATTGTATTAAGGGCTTGTAATTACTCTAAATAAGTGATGCTTGAGTTGTGATTGAGCCAATTTTCAACGTACTATAATGTTCTATTGGTGCTGAGGTTGAAGCCTTTGTTGTATTAATCAGGGGCGAAGCTGGGGGGGGGGAGGGATGGCCCCAATCCCCCTAAAATGTAAATTTGCTCTTTTGGCCCTTAAAAGTTAGGTAAAATTGCACTTTGGCCCCCCTAAAATTATAAAAATTCGATTTAATCATTTAGAAATTATAAATATATAAACTATAAAAAATTAAAATTTTATCCGGCCTCCCTTAAATATTTATCCTGACTTCGCCCTTGATATTAATAGAGCTTGTCCTTCACCACCTACGAGAAGTGTTTGTTGTTTTTTTTCTCAAATTGTATGATCCCATTCATTAAATGAATTAAAGATATTTCCTTTGAATTTTTTTATCCTAATATTTTGAAATATCATGTTTATTGTTCTTAACAAATTATGAATTTTTTTACCGTAGCGTTTTTAGATACCATATGTTTTTTGTTGTATAAAAGAAATGTTAGTACAAGAAAGATGGTAATAAGGTAGCTGATGAGTTAACATTAATGATGTTCTTCTCAAGATTGGTGGGTAGGTATTTTTTCATGTAACCGTCAGACGAAGTCCTTCTGCTATTACATGATAATTATTTCAGAGTGGCTTGACCTCGAATATTTTAAGTTATGATTTAATCCTTCTCTTTATACCAAAAAAATAATTTAGATTTCAAATGCATACAAATAAAATATTTTAGATTTCAAATTAATATTATTTTATACATTAATAATATAACTAGTTTATATACAATATCAAAGCAACAAAAAAGGAATAGATTTTAAATTTAACATCTTTAAAACATTATACAATATATTATTATAAGATTAGTAGAGTTACAATTTAACATCTTAATAATTAATATTAGTATGATTTCAACTCACGTTTCGCGTAATGTTAATTATTCGATTGTATCAAATTAAAGATAAAAGTAAAATTTTAATGTTAAAATATGCTTTAAGTTTTTACACACTTTATACATTTGGAATTTAGTTTCTCTACTTTTTAGATTTAAAAATTCTAATCTAGTTGTTAACACCAATAAAATTCTTTTATTATGTTTTTTTGTGTGACATTTTGAATTAAAAAGTTGAAAATATTGATTAAGATTTAAAAAAAAAACACCAATTCGAACTTGTGATGATAAAATAATTTTTTTGTTGGAATAATGTTTTTAAGAAAAATTGACGTCAGCATTTTGATTGACATAGTTAATAATATTAACTATTTAGATTAACTAATAACATTATAAAGTAGAGAGACTATATAGATTAATCTCAAGTTTCAACATAGTCTAGGGGCCAAGTTTGGAATTTAACCATTGTCTTATAATGATACTATATTAACTATTAATCATTCAAATTATATATAACCACATAATGTTTCAATCGAAAAATTAACTATATTAATTATTGGAATTAATTAATAAAATTATAAAAATATAAAAATTATATTATATTAAAAATTAAAAATATAAAAATTAAATCTCAATTTTAAGTATAAAAAAGAACCAAAACTAAAATTTAACCTCTCTAGTGCCAACAGACAAAGGTCATTACAACCTTCCTTTTATATATAGTTATATAGATTATAATAATTACATAAAATAAAAAAACGTAAAGAGGTAGAGCGAAATCGACGGGACATGCATAGTGAGAGATGAAAGTGGGTTGTGGTCAAGGAAGTCATGTCGTAATTGGAGGGAGTGAGAAGAAGATCTATTTCGATTTATGCTGGTGATCAACATTGAAGCATGAAGTTGCAGAGGAGTATTGTTTCATTTGCTTAAGAAGTTTGTTTTGTTTTTATTTTTATGCTACTCAGATCTTTTCAATCGCTGTTTAATTTTATTTCTTTAAGTTTGGTATTTAATGCATCGATCTACTTAACCAATTAAATTTGAGGTGGGTGGGATAATGTAACCGTCACTTCTCCCAATATTAATATCATCAGTTGATTTCGGTTAAAAAAAAGAGGTTGAGAAGTTAAAAACAAAAGAACAAGGGTAAGCTACACTATTATGGATAAGTTTTTTTTTCTTTCATTTAATTAAAAAACTTATAATTTAGTTATTAAACTAATCAAAACTTTCTATTTTGATCACTAAGACGTTAAAATTAATGTCATATAGTTTTCTTTGTTACAATCGTTCTTTTAGAGTTAACTAACCGAATTTTTAAAAAAATTAAACTTAATAATCCGATAGCTTAAATAATTTTTTTAATAGTTTAGCGACTTAAATAAAAATATTTGAATACCTCAATAATTAAATTGTAATTTTTTTCAGTTAAGTGAATAAAAAAAAGTATCCTATAATTTAGTACAATTTAACCAAAAACAAAACCCAAGTTTAAATAGAACTCCAGCTAAGAAACGAAACCCAACTGAAATCGAAGTCCAACTGTAGCTTCGTAGGTTGACTTAGCTAGATGACACGACTGCCACGTAGGATACGTCCTTACGACGTCGTACTGGTACTGTTGTTCAACTATTTAGTCCTTCGTCATTTTCAGAGCAGCGGCGGCTAAGCGGAGAAACTTGCATCGGTGAACTGAATAAGATGGCTTGGACGGCCAAATTTCTGGTTCCTTTTAGACAATCATTTTCTCAATCCCGGCATTTATGTAAGTCTCATTAAACTATATTTTCATTGTTCTTTTCTTTCATTTTTTTAAATATTTGTTTTTTCTTTTCATTTCCGGCAGTTAATGGAAAAATTAGACCTTTGAAAACATGGGTTCATATTTTTGAACCTAAACTGCAAAGCAGAGCCTCAAAGTTTGAATATATGCTAAATATACAGAGAAAATATGTTCAAGATTGCTGCTTCTCAGGCAAGTTTTTTTTTAGTGATTTTTTTTGTTCTCTTTTTATGTAATTTCTGCATTTTTTAATTCCATGCTAGCAACTTTTGAATGTTACCCGCTTGATTAAACTTGCAGTTTCTCTTGATTTTTGATTTTATGGATACCCTTTTCTTCTGTTAGTTCAAAATTTCAGTGTTTTTCTTTTATGTTATTTTTATCTGTCGAACTTTACGTGTAGATAAAAAGATTGTTCCATATCGAAAAGAATTGTTTACGAGTTCAACCGGGTTGATGATATACATCTCATGGAATTTGAAACTCATTTCCATGGAAGATTGCCCCATGTCTGATTTTATGTTATTTGTAATTGTTGAACTTTTGTGTAGATAAAGTACATTTTATGGAAATGTAATTGAGTTTGTGTTCGAGGATATGACCCTCGAAGAATCATCCAAATACATGGAAAAGACTAGAAAAGATTGAATTTACCCGTTACATATACCGGACGCATATCTGTATTTGACACTAGTACCCAAGTTTGAGTAACATGGCTTGGTTTAGGGTTTGTTTCTATATGACACTTGGTTCTCATTGTTTAGAAACCTTGTTGATATTGGAATTTTTTCCAGGAAGTAGACATATGAGAAGCATTTTTGGTGCATCAGTCATGCTAGGAGCCGTCTACTGTTGGTCTCATATTTCACATGCCATGGATGGTGAGTGGATCTAAGTTGCCCAGACTATTTATTTTTCTTGAAATGCCCCGTCTCTAAGTCTTATATGAGTACGGGGACATGACCTGCCAAACACATGAACACTTTAAAAAGTTAAATATATCCATGTTGGATAAGCACCTGCACATGAGATTCTGAGTCTGATTAACATAGGAGGGAATTGCCTGGTATAAACTTATAGTACAACGCCTGCAAAGTATTACTCCTACTTATGCATGATTGTTTCCTTTTATCGGTTTTTTTCATTTTTTGGTTGCATTCTAACAGGTTGCATGATTTGTACTAAAATGACATAGGTCTTGATATTTTTTCGGACGACAATCATTTAGAGTCATTTGATGCTTCAGAAGGTGAAGATGATCGACACAAACTCTGGTTGTTAATGAGGAAACTATGGCTGCCCCTTTTTTTCGTATTTACTGTCTTGGTCAACTGGGATAATCCCTTTGCAGTTATAACTAGGATCCTTCTTTTCCTTCTCAGCACCAAACCGAGCCCTTCATCAATCTATCTTTTTATTGAAAAGGTCAGGAAACTTTTCTTTTACTTGTGCTGGACACATTTTCAGACATGGCTACGAGCATATAACCCTCCAAATACATTTTAAAAAAAATTGAACTTGCCCGTGTTGGATATATACTCGTACCTGCCACTCAAACCTGAGTCTGAGTAACATAGGAGCATACAGCTAAGAATAATTGTGGTACAATCTGCATCCTGTTGTCTGTTTGCCTGGACAGTAATATGTTGCTCTTGTCCTTGTTTGCTTTAGTAGCTTTTGACCTTACTTTCGCTTTTGCAGTTATGTTATGGATATATGCGCCAAAAACCTCATTTCTACAAATGTAAGGTATGTTTTATTGCTCTAAATTCTTTTCATGCTTGTTGATGAACAATTGTTTGAGGCTTAATTGAAGATTCTTGCTTTGATTTGGTAACGTTTCCATTCAGTTTCAGTTAATTTTGTTTGTGAAGTGCTTAAACATTTTGGAAGTTATCATCTCATTTACATACCGTGAGCCAAAACTAACTATGTTAATCATACTTGGATATAAGTGTCGAATACGGGTATATATATCCAACATGAGCATGTTCAAATTTTCCTACATTTTTCCAGCCTGCGGAGTGTCTTATTCCTATACCTATATCCAAATGTGTCGGACATGGGAGAAACCAAGAGTCAGAGCAATGTAAAAAACTGAAGTTACCCTGTCAACAACTATTCTGCTTGTGTCTTCATTTCTCAGGTGGACATATGTTGCTCTGTCTCTTCATTTTTCTTGGAGTACCTAGTATGGAGATATGACCTTATAAATATATGGAAAAACTCTTTAAAAAAATTAAGCATACTCATGTTCGATATGTACCCACATCCAATTCTTCACTCGAGTCAGAGTAACATAGGGGTGAATTTTACTGACTTCTTACTGGGATATCATTTCTCCCTACCTGTAGTCATATGAACAGATATATAGAGAAGGTAATTTATATTTGATAAAAGGACAATGCACTCAACAAGCTTCTAGTCTAGAACCTGTTCTGGGTAAAATATTCTCGATTTTCTTTTTAATCTGCTCGTATTAAATGAAAACTATGTTATCGTGCAGGCACTGCATGCCAGCAAAGTAGAAGTCCAGGATTACAAGCTTTTTTGCCTTGCTATTGTCGAAATTGGGGACGAGAAGATACGTTTGATCGGAATTCTTGGCGGTTGGTGGTCATTGCCATCATCACTGGGTCTCTATTTCCTTGCTCCGGAGCAGTCCTCTAGTTCATCACTATGATAACAAGGTAAACTTAGCTTCAAATGCAAGTAGCTACCGTTAGGGGTGCATTCAAGTTAGCCAAGCTCAAAGTGGAAGAAGCTTGATCTCAGCTCCAAATTTAAGGCTCGAAGCTCGTTTCGAGCTTCAGTTTAAAAGCTCAACTTCGATGCAAGATAAAGGTTGAAATGTTTGAGCTTAGGCTTGATTATCGTGCTTTAAATTGAACATTTTCAATACAAAATAAGAATACTAAAAACAAAAGAGCTCGGTTAAGCTTGATAGTTAAGTATTAAGATAATCAAATTTAGCTTGCTTCACAACTTAGGCTACTTGAGTTCGACTTGATAATGATTGAGCCTAGTTCAAAGAAGTTTTTAGCCGAACTCAAATAACTTGTGAGTACAAGTATCTTGTTTATACGCTTAGTCGCTAGTTAATGTAAAATTTGTAATGTTTAGCTTCAATTCAAGCACTGCTGTTTTCTGAAAGGCATTCTTTCCGCTGCTTTCATTGCTTACAATCCATTTGAACAACTCCATTTCCTCTTGGCTCGGCAATTCATTTATTCGCATTATTTTGATATATTTTGCTACCTTAGGAGGTGTTCTATATTTTGGATAAGTTAGTATTTTATTAAAATTCTATGCTCATTGCTGTTTCTTTTGAGGGCCTGCAAATAAACTTAAAAAAAGTTCACTCGTGTTGAATATATACTCATATTCAACCCTTATACTTAAATCCGAGTACCATATACTTAATAATCATTTTGTAGAAAAGGGCTTGATTGATTTGTCTATCTTTTGGTCTTTTCAATGGAATATCCTAGATTGGATGGTGACATCTCTTATGTGTGACACATATTACGACAGGGGTATATCTTTTAAAGTTCAAGGACCTTCCAAATGCAAGTAAAAGTTTTAAGAAAATTGTACACGCCTATATCGGGGCACATTCATTTTCAACACTCATATTCCAGCCTGAATAACATGGCTTTTAATCTTCTTATCTCTATGATATGCATGTCTTGGTTGTGTTCTTCCTCATCGGATCTTATACCGGAAGGCGATAACCTATTGAGGAAAGCGGAAACCAACAGCATCTGGGTCTGGCCCTCAACTTACGGTCATGCGGGATATCACTTCCGGTAACCCCTAACCATGCATTGTTATATCGCATTTACAGACTTACGTTCAGTGTTGTCTTTGTATCGCATTGATATATATATTTTCCTTGATTATATGAGAATAATTTTTCTATTAATAAAACTAATATGATTTCTACTCGCCTTGGGTTAAATTTTTTTTTCTCAAAGTTTTTGTACTATTCATATGTTTGAATTTTTTTTATTTATATTTATATTTATATTTTTAAAAATTTAGTTCCTCTATTTTTTAAGTTTAAAAATGTAAGTATATTTGTTAACATTGTTAAAATTCATTTATTAGATTTGTCGGTGTGACCATTTGAAATTAAAAAAAATTCACTTGGGATCCATGTAACAAAATGATATTGTAATGGAATTGAATTTAATAGAGAATTTTAACAGTATTAACAATTCTTAAAAATTCACATTAACATTTTAATCGGAATAAAGTCTTTAGACTAACTAATGGCATTAAAAGAGTTGAAGTACCAAATTATTTTAAAATTGAACTATAGAGATTATATCTCAAATTTGAGCAAACTATAGGGATCAAAATTGAAAATTAACTATTCTTATATAATCTTAAAAAAAAAGGAGAGTTTGAAATTTAACTATTATATGATTATGTTTAAGAAAAAGGGAATGAAAAGGACAGGTGTCAAGTGAAGAAGGCCCTAGGGCCTTTATATATATATATAGTAGTATAGATTTAAGTAAAAGCCGAAGGCTTAATGCACAGTTTGCCATTGAATTATACTCGTTTTTTTAATTTGGTTCTTAAAAGTTTATTTTTTAATCTCATTTTGATAAAAAAAATTTGGGTTGAATCCTATTTTTTTAACAACTTAAAAATTTTTTTTGACACGTGGCATTATGTTTATTAAATTTTTTAAAAAATAAATTTAAATTCAAAAAATAGGAAAAAAAATATTTTTATTTTTATTTTAAAAATATCTTGACTTTGACTAATAGTTATCCAATCGTCGATGAACACTAAATGTGACACTCCACACTTATCTAATCGTTGAATTCGAATTTGTGATGCTACATTATGTTGCTGAAGCAGTTTAGATTATTTATACTTAGTCCACTAACTTACCATAACTTAATCAAACATTAATATCACGAATTAACTAAATAAAAAATTAACATAACTAAGAGTATTTAAATACATTTATCTAACGAGTCTGGGTTTTACACGTGCCCACTGAGACATTCGTGAAACTTCCGGAGTGATTCAAGATTAAGTGCTGATTAATCAATGCTTTCTTTGACTTTAAAATATTTTCTATTATTTATAATTTTTAAAAATATATATATTTTTATAAATTTAAAAAATATATATTAAAATTTTCTAAAATTTATATATGTTGTTTTTTTTTTCTTTCAAAATTTCAATTTCTAGACCTTAAACTTTTTTTAAAGTTAAACTTTTTCAATTTTTTGAATTTTTATTCATTGTTTTGAAAAACAAATTGACCGAATCCTCACCAATTGTTTTGAAGTTTTGAAAGAAAAAAAAATAAAAGTTGTTAATATATATATATTTGAAAATTTTAAATTTTTTAATTTATAAAAATTTCAATTTTTATATGTTATTATGAGGTTTTAAAATTTATATTTATATATATATATATTAGAATTTTGTAAAACTAAAATTTATTTTTTTTATTTTTGTGAAAAATTAAATTATTTATATATTATATATGATTTTTTTACTTTTCTTAATCAATATAATATAAATAATATTTTAAAAAGAAAATAAAATTCACATGATGCCATGTGTTTGTCTTTGTTTTTTTTTTTAGGTTATGAGCTAATTTAGATAACTAAAGATAATTTAAATACTAAAATGAGATAAGGAAAAAAAATATTAAAGGGAGAATATATGTACAGTTGGGAGGGCAAACTTAGCATTAAGCCAAAAACAAATAATAAAAGAAAGGCAAAAATCATTTGTGTTTTTTTTTCCCTTGAAAGTTCTCTCCGTAAGGAGAAATGATTGTACGAAATTATGATTTCACGTCATCTTTATTTCTTTTCAATAGAAGAATGACAAATCAGATTTTTCATCCTGATTTTTAGCATTTTTAATTGGATTTGAAATTTTTCAGTAGAAAAAATTTGATTTGTCATTCGCTTATTAGAAAGAGATAAAAATAACGCGGAGTTACAATTTCATATAATCTATACTCGAAAATTAGTAAGGTGCCACATGAATAAATAAAAACTAAAAAAGCCCCACATGAATGCCAGAGTTTCAAAAGAACCCACACATGGGAAAATATAAAATTACACCCACTGACTTTGGAATTCATGCTATTACACCCATTTCCCTATTTTCACACTCTTCTTTCTAAACATCGCTTTATTTTCTTTTACCCCCAACTTCCATCATTACGAGTAAAACATTTATATAAATTTATTTTATTTTACATCTTTTCATCATTTTTATACTATCGATTGAATTTGTCAAGATATTTGTAATTGTCATGCATGTAAAATTTTGAATCGATTCGATATCTCTAACATATTTATCTAAAATATTGTCTATATTAATATATATATTTAACGGTTGAAATTTTTTTACGAAAAATAAATAGTTAAAAATTTTAATTTATGCCAAACTTCTACATAAATGGAGAATAAAATATAACGGTTGAATTATTAAAATATTAATTATATAAAAAGTTACGGAATAATATTTTGTACTAATATAAGTGGATTGCTCCTCATTTAGATTATATTAATCAGTAATTTATTTTGAGTAGGACCAATCTATAGTCTAAATATAAACGGAATGCTTAAGACATCCCTTTTACGACACCTGTCCAAACACAAAACAAAAGCCTTTACTTTTTTATTTATTTATTTTTAGATTATATAAGAATGATGGTTGTTATGCTATATTCAAATTTTAAATTTAATCTCCATACTTTAGTTTTTAATATGATTTGGTACAACAACATTTACAATACCATAATTAATTTAAATATTTTATTTTGATTAAAATGTTTATATACTATGTGTCTAAAAACATAGCTTTTTATTTTTTTTTGAGATTATAAAATAATGGTTAAATTTTAATTTTGGTCCCTATATTATGTTCAAATTTGAAATATAATTTCTAAACTCTAACTTTTCACATAATTTGGTACCTCAACTTTTAGAATGTAGTTAAATACTTTATTCTGATTAAAAATGTTAACGTACACGTGCCAAATTACACACCCTTTTACTTTTTATTTGAGATTATATAACAATAATCAAATTTCAATTTTGGTCCCTATTCTATGCTCAAATTTGAAAGTTAATGACTATAATCTTTTACATAATTTGGTACCTCAACTTTTTTTAATGTTATTAGTTAATCTAAATATTTTATTCTGATTATAATATAGACGTGAATATTTAAGAATCGCCAACATTGTTAAATTCAAAAACATTACAATGTAATTTTTTTATTACATGGTTATAAAGTGAGTATTTTTTTAAATTTTAATATGTCATAATAGTGAATATAATAGAAGAGTTTTAAGAAAGATAAGAATTGAAGTTGAATTTTTAAATTCAAAAAAATAAGGGATTAAATTTCTAAAAACAAGATTAAATTTTAAATGCATGAAGAATATATAACTTAGAACATATTTTCCATCTTCAAATTTTTATTTTACAATTTGGTTAAAAAATTAATTTACTCAATGCGAAATGTGGTTAGGAACTACACTAATATTAATTAAATGAGGGTGTCTTTTAAAAAAATTGAATGGACAATTTAAAAATTTTTAAAATTAATTTTATTTAAAATTAATTATATCTGTAATATATATATATGTAAACATTAATTTAAATTTTTTTTTAAACTAATGAGAATAATCTTTATTATCTATCATATTATTAAATAATTAAAACTATAATTTAATAAAAGTTGTAATAATTTCATCTTTAAAAATAATTATAATTTACATTTATTACTTAAAAGGTACAGTTAAAATAATTATAATTAAAGTAAAAGTTGATATAATCTTTTTTTTACAATTACAATCATTTTAAAATATAATAATTATAATTAAAGTAAAAGTTGATATAAATTTTTTTTACAATTACAATCATTTAAAAATATTTTTCTATATATATATATATATTATTTTTTATTTGATATTATTTTTGCTACATATTAATTATATATTGGCGAAGGATCCACTTAAACCGGTTTTTGTATATTTTATTAATATTTTAATGATTTAACTGTCATATTTTATATTTCATTCATATAGATAATGCATATCAAATTTGACGTAAATTAAAATTTTTAAACTGTTTATTTTATATAAAAAAACTTTAAACTATTCAACAAGTATAAATATATACATTTTTTTTAGATCGATATGATAGAAATGTCAAATCAATTTAAAATTTTACATATTTGATAGGTACAAGTATATCAATCAATTCAAATATTGGATCGTTAAAATATTAATCATACAAAAATATACGGAAGGGTGTAAAAATATAAATTGTTCACATATTATTATAATCAATTTATTGACTATTAAGAAAATAAAAATAAAAATTGAATAATATATCATATTTTTATTGTTTGTATAAATGCTTTAATAATAGGAATTTTTTATTAGAACTATACTTAAATTATCAAAAATAATTAATATATTATAATAGAGTTTATTAGTTATTATTTTAAATAATGATTGTATTGTATTTTGAAAATAATAAAAATATTTTAATTATAATTTGAATTTTTAATATTATTAAAAAATTTCTTGATCTACAAAATATCAATCTTTTAATATGGTATTTAAATTTTTTTATTTGATTGTTAAATAAATTAATATATTAAAAAAATTAAAAAAATTAATTACAATAATTAAAATATATTATTTAAAAATTAAACTCGTAAAATTATATACAACACATATAATATTAAAAATTAGTAATAAATATATAAATGAGTCTGTGTGGCAAATCTATTTTAAACCTAAGCATATATTTTTAGAGGTAAAAGACAATTACCCCTTTAGGTTTATAATTTTAAAAATACTCAATTTACTACGTGTAAGTCAGTTTATTAACATGTTTACTACGTAAGTCTGTTTATTGACATATTTTCTTTTGTCTTTTGACACAGAATTGTTTTTGACTTTTGAGATCTTTTTGTTGGTTTTGGTTTTGGGAGTAGTTTTGTTCTATCTTGTTTGTGCTTTATGGGGGACAATTTGGCTAATTTAAATTTGGTGGATGAGGAAGAAGAGGCTTTTCTGGAGGATGTAATGGTGGTTGACTAGAATCTTCAACTAAGTCTGGTGGGCCGCTGTTTGACTGATAGTATTGTGCATTTTCCCTCGCTACGAAACACTATGGACGATCTGTGGCGTCCTATCCAAGGTATTTGTATTTCAGATTTGGGAGAGAAACGAATTCTTTTTCAATTTTTTCATGAAGTGGATATTCAAAGAGTACTTGCGGGAACGCCGTGGTTTTTTAACAATCACCTTCTACTACTTCATGGGATATAGCCAGGTGAGAATCCATCCTGTGTTCCTTTAGCATAATTAGAATTCTGGGTCCAAGTTCATGATCTTCCTTCGGGGTTGATGACGGAGTCTATGGCTAAACAATTTGGGGATTTTCTGGGTTAGTTCCTGGAGTATGATACGTCTTTTCGGTCGATAAATTTCCACTCTTTTATGCGTATTCGAGTTCGGTTAGATGTAACTGTTCCTTTGAAACGAAAAAAGAAAGTTATAATTGGCACTGATCAGGTCTTCTATGATCGTTTTCAATACAAAAAACTCAGTCTTTTTTGTTTTATATGTGGAAAACTTGGACATGGTGAGAGCTTTTGCCCTGTTCGTACCAGACTTGATCCTTCAAAAATTGTTTTTGGTTGGGATATATCTCTACGTGCAGCGGCGAGAAGGCGTTCTTCCTCGGTTAGCAAGTGGCTTCGGAAAGCAGATGGGACAGAAAGTAGTTTGTTGGAAAAGGAAAGAGAATTAATTGGCCGAAAATTAGGGAATATGAGTGATTCTGGGAATAATCGAAGGGATGAATTGGCTCAATTTTATCCAAATCCTAATTTTCTTCCCATAGGATCTGGTCAATCAGCGCATGATAAGGGATTGACTAAATGGACCAACGTGGCAAATCAAGCTTTCAATAGGACGATTATTGGACATGGGCCTATGGAGTTGCAAATAGATGAAGAAAATGACTCGTTACATGCATTGGAGGGCAAGAATGTCAGCGTATGTTGAATAATTTGATCCATCTATCAGGTTAGAACTCTGATGGAGGAGTTAATGATATATCGGCTAGCTCTACTGGACATAGCAGCCGGGCGCAATAAAGTTTCTTGCTTGGAATGTCCATGTTTGGGAGACCTCGGACTGTGAACAGGCTCCGTAACAAATTAAAGGCCATTAATCCCCGTATTTTATTTTTTATTGAAACAAAACTGAATTAAAAAAAGATGGAAATGGTGCGTTTAAAGTGTGATTTTCCTAATAGTATTGATATTGGGGCAATTGGTTCGAAGGGAGGATTATCCCTGGGATGGAAAGGTAATGTTTTGGTGTCGCTTAGAAGTTATTCGCTTTTTCATGTGGATACAGATATTCACGATCCCGTAAATGGTAAAACATGGAGGGTTACTGGTTTTTACGGTAATCCTGATGAACGTTACTAACAGGATTCTTGGAATTTGTTTCGTCGCTTGGGGCATGATCAATCTGTTCCATGGTTTGTGATTGGATATTTTAACGAAATTACAAGTTCCTTCGAGAAAAAAGGGGGCCGACTTGTAACACCCCTAATCCATATCCGTCATCGAAATAGGATTACGAGGCATTACCAAACTTATACATTAGCATTTGTACAAAACCGAGTCATAAATTTGCATTCCAAATCAAAACTTTTCAAATTTCACCATAAAGTCCCTAATATGGGCCTACGGTGCCCAATACATGCTTTAGAAATGATTTGGAACTAAACCGGTAACTTTGGAAAAGTTTTAAAAAATTTTTTCTTAAAGTTAGGGGCACATGCCCGTGTGGCTCCCATGGCCGTGTGGCCAGCCCATGGGCAATTCTGACTTGCAATTTCTTAAGATCAAAGGGGCACACGGCCTGGGCACACGCCCATGTGGCTAGGCCGTGTAGTAAGCTGAATTTTTTACCATTTTTAAGTCATTTTCACACGATTTTGACGCACGACCATACTTGAAACCCGTGTCCTTTACACAACCTGTGTCTTTAGCCCGTGTACTATCCTGACTTCATATTTAAGGATGCAGGGGATACACGGTCATATCACACGCCCGTGGGCTTACTGTGTGTCACACACGGCCTAGACACACGTTCGTGTGTCTAACCATATGGACGAAAATAGGCCATTTTAGGCCACTTTTCTCACCCTTTCATCCATTACCTGCACTTAAACACAATTATATACAAATTACAACCAACCAACCAACCAATTTATGCCCATAATATGCATTTTATATTAACACACTACTACTTAACCATTAAATTAAGTTTCATACATATATGCCATCCATTTTACATACTTTAACCATCTATAACTTTATCCAACCAAATACTTATACATGCCATATAAAAGATAGTAACCCAAAAACTATCGGAGAACGTCTAGATAGTGTGATTCTTGGTGATGATCCAATCCTCCGTCTCCACGTTAATCTACAAGACATGAAAATCACATTCAAGTAAGCTTGTGAAAGCTTAGTAAGTTCATAGGCTTAGAACGTAAACTTACCAAATATGGTAAAGCATTCGTATATTATACAATTCACTAATTTCTCCTGTCATTCACAAACCAAGTCAATTTCACTTAATATTATTCACACTTAAACTTCATTCTTTTGGGCCCATTTATCGCTTACCATCTCTTTTCAAATTAAGAAACTATACAGAATTGAGTACTTCGTTTTCACTTTGCCATAGTAAAACTATGGACTTGCACATAATCACGTTTTACTTTCCGAAGCCATGGCTCAGCCATGGTCTTACATGATTCATAATTCATACCGATGCCATATCCCGGATATGGTCTTACACGGAAGCACTTATCACTTTTCTCTGATGCTAAAGCCCAGCTGTGGTCTTATACGGATCGCTTGTATCACTTTAATCCAAAGCTATAGCCTAACTATGGTCTTATACGGGAATCATTTATCACTTGTTTTCCTATGCCATAGCCCAACTATAGTCTTATACGAATATCGCTTATCACTTGTTGCCATGGTTCAACCATGGCCTTTTCCCGTTAATTCATCATTTGTCACTGGACAAAAGTACTCAATCCAATGTTTCATTCAATTTGATCATTTCTGAAATTTCATATTTTTACATTATTCATGGTTTTATCATAATCATATAGTATAACTCATTATAAAATTCATAAGAATAACAATGATTACTAAAATTTAGCCACATGAACTTAACTGGGCTAATTCGCAATAGTTGTAGAAGTTCGAAAAAATTATTCGACTATTTTTTCCTTTCTATGATTCACTTCAATTTCTTGATTTGCAGTAAAAATATGAAAAACCAGCTCTGAGGTTTCTTCAATGGTTGTTTTTAGCTGAAGAGGATGAAGAAAATTGAAGAAATCTCTAGATTCCCAATTACAATCCATTTTTAACTATTCAATTTTTTACTTCTTTTCCAATTTTACGCCTTGTTCACACCTAATTTCAATATTTCCTGCACACACATGCCGTCCAGCCAATAATAGGTGTTTAATTGCCTATTTAATCCTCCTTTAATTATTACTAGATCTATTTAATCACATTTCACAATTTTACACTTAATTCACTTTAGTCCTTTTACTCAATTGACTACCGAAACCTTAAAATTTCTTGACGAAACTTTAATGCTAACTTACTAACACTCCATAAATATTTATAAAAATATTTATGGCTCAGTTTAATATTTTGAGGTCTCGATACCTCGTTTTCACTTCTAAATTATTTAGTATTTATTATAAAATACTATTAACTATTTCAATCATTTTCCTAACTTCACATCTAACTTATTTTCATTAAATTAATAATATTTTCTACTCGTTTTTCGGATTTAGTGATCTCAAATTATTGTTCCGACACCACTGGAATTTAGGTTGTTACACGACTTCGGTTTGAAAGACAAATGGCCAAGTTTAGAACTATTTTGGAGGATTGCTCGCTTCATGATATAGGGTGTGTTGGTAGATGGTTCACTTGGGAGAGGGGGAGATTTTTTTTACTAACATATGGGAAATACTTGACAAGGGTGTTGCAACTTTGGACTGGATGCATCTTTTTTCGATTTTTTTATGGAACATCTAAACCATTTGATTTCGGACCATTGCCTGATTCTCTTGGATACTACGAGAAAGTTGTAGCATGGGAAGATACGTGTGCCAAAGCCTTTCTGTTTTGAAGCCAAGTGGTGTTTGGATCACTCTTTTGAAGAGATTGTTAGATAGGTGTGGGCTACTCGACATGTAAGTATCTTGATTAAGTTGATAACTGTGGGTCAACATTTCCAAAGTTGAAGTCACTCAAGATCTCATGAACAAAGGGGGCATCGAATGAAGTTGGAAAAAAGGTTGTCTACTCTTTTTGATCAGGACTCAACTGACGAGGTTTTGGCTAAAATACTGGATATGTAACTTGGTTTGAATTTTGAGGCGGATAAAGAGGAGGTTTTCTGGGCATAATGTGACCGCTTCAACTGGCTACAGAATAGTGACAGAAATACTAGTTTCTTCCACAAAGTTGTTGTGTCTCATCATAGTTGTAATCGGATTCTTGGTCTGGATGATGAGTTTGGACAGTGGGTTTCTAAACCATAGGAAATGCTAAGGGTTGCTATGAAGCATTTTGGATATCTTTTTACGTATTCTGATTCGGGGGTGACGACAGGGTTCTTAGCCTTGTTGAAAAAAAGATCACAATGAGCATGAATGCGGATTTTCTTAAACCTTTCACTAAGGATGATATTTGGCTTGCGGTAAAGTCGATGGCGCCCCTAAAGGCCCTAGGGTTAAATGGTTTTCTAGCACTGTTTTATCAATGGTACTGGCATATTATAAGTGATAAGATATCAAGATATTGTTTGGAGGTTTTAAATGGCAGGATTGAAATGGGCAAAATTAATAAAACCCATCTGGTTTTTATTCCCAAAGTTAATAACTTTAAAAATCTTTCTTAATTCTGGCCAATAAGCTTGTGTAACGTGATTTATAAGATTATTACAAAAATCCTTGTGGATCGTATGAGCCCAATTTGAGGCTATTGTATTGATAAAGCTCAGAGTGCTTTTATCCCAGGGAGGAACATATTGGACAATACTTTAATTGCTTATGAGGTGCTACATTCTCTCACGATGAAGAAGAAGAGTAAACATGGGAATTTTGCACTTAAACTCGACCTTAGTAAAGCGTATGATCGGGTGGAATGGGATTTTTGGCTGGAATGATATTAAGGCTAGGTTTTATCAAGAATGGATTGTTCTTATTATGCGATGTTTTTACTCGATTACATATACGACGGGAATCAATGAAGACATTAGTGATTGTTTTACCCCGTCTAAAGAATTGCGGCAAGGTGACCCGCTCAGCCCCTACCTTTTCTTTCTTTGTGCGGAAGGCCTTTCTACTTTATTGAATGAGGCTAAGTTTAATAATACAATGTGTGGAGCTTTAATTGGTAGGGGTAAATTAGCGATTACCTACTTATTGTTTGCTGATGATTGCATCATTTTTTGTGATGCTTCGCTTGAGGGTGTTCATATTGTCCGCAATATCCTTTGGAATATGAAATGGCATCGGGGCAACAAATTAATTTCGACAAGTCACTTATTTATTTTGGTGCATGTGTTGGGTTTGAGGATTGGAATTTAATTAAAAGCACTTTGGGTGTTCGGATGGCAACGAAACCAGAAAAGTATTTGGGTTTACCTATGATGATTAGGAGAAAGAAAAAATGGGCTTTTGCAAATTTTGTGGACAGGTTTCAAAGGTGCGTTGAGGGGTGGAGTTTCAGGTATCTATCGATGGGTGGTAAAGAAGTTTTCATAAAGGCAATACTACAAGCAATTTTGGTTTATGTTATGCAATGCTTTGCACTGCCAAAAAACTTAGGTCATCAACTTGAAAGTATTTTAAATAAGTTTTGGTGGTCAAACAATAAATCTGCTAAAGGAATTCACTACAGCACTTGGAGTGCGCTTTTTGTGCCGAAAGTTAATAGTGAGATAGGTTTTCAGAACCTTTATTTGTTCAATAAAGCCCTTTTAGCTAAGCAAGTCTGGTGGCTCTTAACCCAGCCCAAATATCTTTTATCTAAAGTCCTTAAATCTCGTTACTATCCATTCACTGATATTTTATCAGCTAAAATCGGTTATTACCGTTCTTTTACCTAGAGAAGTATTTGTTGTGTTAGAGATATGTTTGACGATGGACTTTTGTGGCGAATTGGCTGTGGTACGAAGGTAAATATCTGGAATGATCCCTGGCTGCTTGGTCTTGGAAATAGTATATTGTTAGTTCAGGTTATGCATACTCGTTGGTGCACTATTAATTAATTAATTAATGCGGATTTTGGTTGTAACACCCTTTACCCGTATTAAATGCTGGAACATGGTACGAGGCATTACTGAACTTACGTCACAAACAATCATGCAATTTCGAGGCATGAATTTGTGTCCAAATTAAAACCATTCTTATTGAATCATAAAGTCCCTAATTTGAGCCTACGAAGCCCAAAACATTCTTTAGAAGTGGTTCGGGACTAAACCGGGCACTCAGGGAATTTTTACAAAACTTAGAATTTTTTTCCACTAAACAGGGGTCACACGCCTGTGTGGATATGAGACACGCCTGTGTAATCAGGCCGTGTTGTCACACACGCCCGTGCCCCTAACCCGTGTGGCTCTCTGTTCTGCAATAGATAAACAAATTGATATCACATGGCCAAGTCATATGCTCGTGTGCCAGGCCGTGTGGTAAATTATATTTTCATAAAATAGGTGTAGACTTCACACGGTCGGGACACACGCTCGTGCCTGAGGCCATGTCCTCACACGACTGAGACATGCGTCCGTGTCTCTGCCCATGTGCTCAATTTTGAGCATTCTGTTTCTCAAAATTAAGGTGCAGGGGACATACGGCCAGAACACATGCCCATGGGGCAGACCGTGTGTCACACACGGCTTAGACACACACCCATTTGTCTACCCGTGTGGACAAAATAGAGGCTATCTACCAAGTCATTTGTGACCCTCATTTACACCTACACACACAAGATCAATGGCATAATCCATAGCATGTTTAAGCAATCAAAACATCCAAAATCAAGGCTAAATCATATCATTAGTTACCAACATTTAACATATTTACTATAGCATAATTTACTAAATCAATTCATACCAAACGCACATTCACAAGTATCAACATGAATACTTTCATCATGCATAATTCTACTTAGATTTCCTAGTACACCAAATGACCCATCTCATCCATTTCACAACAAGTCATTTATCCATAATAAACATATAGCAACCCATTACAAAACACAAAAACAAGAAGGCATTAACACGTATACTTATATAAATGGGCTTACAATCATTTTAGCCAAAATAAATCAATTACATGGCTAAATACCAAGTCACCTTAAACAAATATAAGCCAATACATTTGGCCAAATCAAATGACACATATAATAAAATGACAAAGTCCCTATACATGCCATACTTCAAAAATTCTAATATTATCAATACCCAAAAATGAGAGTTTGATAGTGTGATTTGAATCTCTGACGATCTCCGATCCAAGTTAGCTTGGCGACACTATAAAACATTGAAAATAAACAGAGTAAGCTATATAGCTTAGTAAGCTCGTATGCAAGAAATAAGACACCTTAACATCCATATTATATTTATATATTATAACATAATTAAATGTAAATTTACCATAGTCTCATGATCATAACTCATTCCACCAAAAAACTTACCTCATATTCATCGTTTCAAGCATTTAATAAACATGGGCTTTATGTATATATCTGAACCATCTTGAATTGAATTTACATATATTCTCATCTTTGACATACTTGTGAACCACTCGGAATAATAATGTCAGAAACTCGAGATTCTTGCATACTAAGTGCTACATACGTAGCCAATGCTACTTCAATCTCATATCACATAATCACTCGCTCTCGAGCTATTGACGGGTCTACCCACACAAGCTGTCAGTCGAGACGTAGCTACGCGGTGTTGCTCACACAAGCTGTCAAGTATCTGCAACATATGTCGGTATACTCAGCCATCGGTAGGACATACAAGACCAGCACCCAAATCACATAATCACATAACATATAATGACCCTAGTGACATGTCTCTTGTATGTTACTCTATTCTTAAGGTTCAACGGTACTTTTCACTTACCGAATCGTCGTTGAACTCGTTCGTAGAATTATACTCATTCACATACTTAAACATACAATTCATGCAATATTAAAGCATTTAAGTACAATTATTCTAAAGCTAATTTTTAACATACGAACTTACCTTGGTACAAAATGGCTAATAGTTCGATTTAGTCCACAACCTTGTTCTTTCCTCAGTCTAGGTCAGAACCTCTTCTTTCTTGATCTATAATATCAAATTTAACTTATTCAATCATCACATTATTCAATTTAATCCCCAAAACACCTTATGGCAAAAATTAAATTTTTGCCCCTAACTTTTTAACTTTTTACATTTTAGTCCTTAGGCTAGTAAAATGATTTTCATTCAATTTCATCACACCCAAGCCTAGCCAAACCTATTCATTACTCATAACATCCCACATTTTTTATTTATTCACATTTTGACACACATTTCACAACTTTACAAATAGGTCATTATTTGACATTTTTATCAAAATCACTTCGTAAATGTTGTTTATCTAACACCCAACATGTATTTTCTACCATTAAATATCAAAATACACAAGTATTCAACATCGGTAAAATTTTAGACTTTGATTTTATTTCAAATTAGTCCTTAGAATAGCTAAATCAAGTTACAACATTCACAAAAACGTAAAAATCATTAAAAACAGGACAAAGACGGACTTACAATCGAGCTTGAAAGCTTGGCCAAAACCCTAGCTATAGTGACCCTTGAAATTTCGGCACAAGGAGGATGAAATTGAGAAGATGACATCTTTTATTTGTTTTATTTTGTCTTTATTAACCAAATGACCAAAATGCCCTTAATGCCAAACTTTGAAAGTTCACCTAATCATGTCTATTTTTGTCCAAATTAGAGTATAATGGTCTAATTACCATTTAAAGACGTCCAATTTAAAATTTCATAGCAATTAGACACCTCTAGCTTCTAGAACACATATTTTGCACCTATTGCAATTTAGTCCTATTAGTCAAATTGGACGCTTTATCGATAAAATTTCTTAACGAAATTTTCATACAATTATTCAGTCATATTGTAGACCTTAAATAAATAATAAAATTAACATTTATACTTCATATTTGTGGTCCCGAAACTACTATTCTGATTTAACCCAAAAACGAGCTGTTACATTGGTATCTGGGATAAGGAGGTGATTTGCAGGAAAGTTGATTCAGTTCAAGCTCAGTGTATACTTAACATTCCTTTTGCTAGTTGTAATGCTCTGGATATGTTGGTTTGGCGCTACAATACTTCTAGGGAGTATTCGGTGAAGAATGGGTATCGAACGTTACTTACAAACATGACTCAATATACAAATTGTAATTTGACCACAAATGATAATTACAAAATGCTCTATACATCATTTTGGAACCTACAGCTCTCTGCTAAAATAAAGATTCATTTATGGCGTCTCCTAAAGGATTATGTGCCTCATTTCTTTAATTTGGCCAAAAGGAGATTGCGTGTGAATATTGTCTATCCTTTATGGAAGGAGGCTCCAAAGGATGTGCACCATTTATTATGGTATTGTAGTGTTCTGCAACAACTCTGGTCTAAACTGCACCTCGCCTTTGAGATCAACATAAATACTTCAGATGGAAAAACACATTTTGTAAGTAGTTTTCTTACTGCTGATATGAATTCCAAGAAACTCATAACTATTTCTTTATGGGCTCTTTGGTATAAAATGAAAAAAATGGTAAATGAAGGACTCAACTTTGATATGAATGAAATTATGGGCTTTGTTCAGAGTTATGCTCAGGATTTCAGTATTAGTAGGGTCATTGGTTCTCCCTCTAAAGTACTACGAAATTTTTTGTGGCGACCACCTACAATAGGGACTATTAAGCTGAATTTTGATACTTCTTTTATGGATAGCACTAATGTTTCTATTGCAAGAGTGTTAGCTACAGATAGAGAAGGCCAGATAGTGGGTGCTTGCACTTACCCTTCTATGGATGTGGCTAATGCTTTTGCAGCAGAAGCGCGAGCATGTGAAAGGGCTCTTTATTTTGCACTGGACATGGGTTTCAAAAAACTCATTCTCGAAGGAGATTCCCTTACAAATATTAAGAATTTAAACTCGAACAAAATGGATAGATCTATTTTTAGACCAATATCACAGAGTATTTGGCTATTAGAGAGGCATTTTGAGGAAATTGCTTGCCATTTTGTTCCCAGAGATGTTAATAGGGCGGCACATGCTCTGGCGATGAATGGACGCTATCGCCACACCCCATGCTTCTAGGTTGAGGAGGCACCAGATCATGTTGCAACATTGGTGGAGATGGATACGTCTGTGTAGTTTCATCGGCGTTGAGTTCTTGTGGGCTTTGAAGATTGGAGAAGGTTCGGTAGAATCTCCATTGTTGGCTTTCAAAGCTGTTCTCTTTCTGTTCCCCCAGGCTGTGACGTGTTTTTGTTTTGGAAAGTCTTGAATGGTATTCATTGTGGGATTTTATGCATGTGGTTTTGGTTTGTGGCTGTGGTTTGTCTTTTGCTTTTTTTTGTGCTCTGCCTGTTTTGTGTTTGGATTTTTTTCTTTTGTTGTGTGGTTATTGCTCTTGACGTTCTGTTTCTGTCAGACTTTTTTTTAGAGCCACTCAACCATTATTTATTATTAATGAATATCAGTTTCTTTTTCAAAAAAAATACTCAATTTTAAGAAAATACTTATTTATGTTTATAATTTTAAATAAAAAATAATTATGTTATGAATCTCTTATTAAGTGGATGTCTATCATGATCATGATAAAGTTTTGATATACTTTAAATTCTAATAGTTATTAGAATTAGATCTCTACTTCTTTTATACTTCTTATGCCTATAAATAGAGGCTCTGATGAAGCATTGTAATCACCCCTTTTTTTATCAATAAAGTACATTTTATATTGCTTTAATATTTTATTTGTTCTTTATTCTTCCTATCTCTCTTTATTTAATAACACATTATCAGCACGATCTTGCTCAAAGTGATAGTTCCTTTTATAGACAATCAAATTTATCGTCCATCATTTTCAATTTCTTTGACAGCAAGATGCAAAGTTTTTACAGGAAGTTTCTTTTATTTAATGTTTCATATCTGAGTATTATTTTTCATTCTTCTTTCATTATATGTTATCATTGTTTTGATTAACTTATTTTACTTTTTGTTCTTAAGGATGGTGAAAGATTTGATACCGTTATCTATATAAAATCAATAATATTTTCGAACTATCTCATACCTTCTGGTGATGATGGTGATGTTAAAGATCTTCAAGTATATTTTACTATGTTTTATTATTGTTTATTATAATTGGAGACTAATCATGATAACATACATAGATAGATTTTGATTTGAAATCTCACGCATGTTTGCGATGGTAATTATGAAATAAAGAATTTATTGGGATGTTTATAAGTCTGTCCTACTAGATTTGTTGCATTCCTCGAAGTGAATGTAAACGTAAAGAAAATAAAAGATATACTCATGGACCACTAAAAGTGGGAACATAGTAATAAATAAGAGAACAATGAGAGTTCTCAAGATAACTTTTCAAAGGGTGAAGATAACTTATGTTATCAATGTGATATGAAAAATTATTGGCCACATATGTGGCGTATGCCCAAATATTTTGTTTCTATTAATATTCTTTGAGGAATGATATGGAAATGTAGTAATAAATTCTATCATTACAGATAGAAAATATTTATCTTATTTGGTACTGAAACAACAAATATTATTCTAATATTTAATAATACAAAATTAGTTGAAAGCTCCAGAAGAGCTAATATATCACTATCTAAAAAGCACAAAATTTGTGATGGTTAATGCATTACTTTTAAAAGTTATTTGTAATGGATCTCATATTGAGATTGTGAATGAGGAAAATATTATATTTCATATGAATAAAAAAAGGGGATTGAATTATTAATTTATAATATTTATGATATTCTTTTGTCATTATCCATATTAAAGGATTGAAAGCAAAATATTTGACTGTGAAAGATCTACTCATGAGCGATAGCATATGATAATTCTATCTAAAACTTATTATGGTTGGATGCGTCTAATGTTGCAAGTTTTTAAAAAAAAACTATGAGTATAACTCTACAGTATTTAGAATAAGTTCTCAATTAAAATTACGTGGTAAAATATTACTGATGAGAACTTGCGAGAGAAAACTTATGTATGAAAAGTCATTGGTTATATACCTGTTGTACACTTGAAAAATAAGATCCACTCTCAAAGTTTGCTATTAATAGATTTTTGGACATTTGAAGATTTTCGCATAATCCCTGAAATGAATACAATTATTCGGAAATTATATTTATTGATTGGTGGCATTATAGACTTCATATTGATTTAGACATTTCCAGTAGTAAATGTCACAATAGTACTTATATGTGGACGCAAATTAAAAGGAACGATAATAAAATTATCAATTTGTTACAATTGAGTACAATTGAAACACATGTTAAAGTAAACCAAAAGTTTACTAATACAAATGTGTTTACTACTTGGCGTGACCAGTTAGACTATCTTGGATTGTATATGATGTGAAAATTAATTGAGAATTCATATGGACATCTATTAAAGAACCAGAAGATTTTTTAATTTAAAGAATTCTCATTTGTTGCTTGTTCTCAATAAAAATTGGTTCTTAGAAATTCATTAGCTAAAGTTGAGATTTAATGTCTTGCATTTCTGAAATGAATATGGGCCCATTCATCCACCATGTCGATGGTTTTGATATTTTATGATTTTGGTAGATGCATCTACAAAATAATCACATGTGTTATCAGCTTGCAACCTGTTGTTTGTGAAATTGCTTGTTTAAATGATTAATTTCAGATTATGCAATTAAAACAATTTCTCATGCTAATGTTGGTGAGTTTACATCCCAAGTTTTCAATGATTATTGTATGTTAATTGGGATAAAAGTTGAACATCTTGTAACTCATGTTCACACACAAAATGATTTAGCTGAATTGTTTATCAAATACCTCCAACTAATAGCTAAACCATTACTTATGAGAACAAAACTTTCTATTTCAGCATGAGATTCATGCTTGTATTGATTTACATGTTGTATGCATCAAGCCAATAAATTATAAATATTCCCCATTACAATTGATTTTTGGTCAAGAGCCAAATATTTCCCATCTTACAATTTTTGGATGTGCGGTATATGTTTCAACTGCTCTACCACAACGCACAGGTCATAATAAGAGATTGGGAATGTATATTTATATGAGTCTCCTTATAATATTTTTGAGCAATTAATTCGAGATTTAATTATAACATGAGTTGTCAGTTTTCCCAACATTAATGGTAGAGAAACAATAACTTGTAATGAGTTAAGGGGAGAGTAATTGAACTAGAAGTTCAATAAGGATAACTTATTACAAGTTAACTATTAGATGTATTTACAACCTTAATGAGAATAACCAAGTGTTATATACCATCTAATATTTTAATTTGAATCAAAGTCCCAGTAGGACAATCAGTTAGAATAAATAATAGATTGATCGATTCCAAAGATGAAAATTATTCTAGATGGTCATCTAGTGGAGGCGGGTGCTCCAGAAGAGACCCAACTGAAATTTAAAATAATGAAAATAAGAGATCTCGATAAGTTATGTCAATTCGAGAAAATATGGAACTGAATAATAAAAGTGGTCGACAATGATTTTACATGCAATATTATTATTGAAATAATGAAATAAAATGAGGATATTAAATAAATCTATTGAGAAATATAGATATGGAATAAATTGATCAAAATAGAAAGACGCAACTCAAGTACAATTAAATTCGTGGAGTTTTTAGACTAGTAGTCCAAATATCTAAAGGTATAAAGCCAATAAGGGTGCAAATGAAGTAGTTTTGCAAAACAGGAATAAAAATATAAAATTTTTCGCTAAGTATTGGTATTGATTATGAAAAGATATAATATTCTTGTGGTGGATCAATAACTTTTAGATATATTATTAAATTGATAATTCCTAAAAGATTTAACTTGTATCTAATGGTTATTGTTACAACCTTTTATGAATCACTATATAGTAAAGTTTATATTAAAATCCTTAAAGGATTTAGGATGCTAGAAGCATATTGAAAGTCTCGAGAAATTGTTCATTTATATGAATTGAAATATTTTTAACATACGTGGTAAATTGGAGTAGTTGAAAGAGGATTATAAAATGATCCAAAATACTTATTTGTGTTTTTATAAAAGAATAATGATTAAAGTTTGTTATGATTATTGTTGAATCTCCTAAAGAGATCAAAATATATTTCCCCAAAATTTCCTCACTCGTGACTTTTAAAAGAATGGTAATATAAATGTTTAGCAAATACATTCAAATAGTCATTTGAAAAACTAATATTCAAGATTGAATACGTAGAATATGAGAAAGTATGTGATGTTTTCATGAGGGGGAGTAAATACGCGTTGTACTCTTTTTCCCTAGTTAGGTTTTTATCCCATAGGGTTTTTCCTAATAAGGTTTTAATGAGGCATATTATCTACCAATGTACATCCAAGGGGGAGTATTATGAATATCTTATTAAGTGGATATCCATCATAATCAAGATAAAGTTTTGATGTACTTTAAATTCTAATCGTTATTAGAATTAAACTTCTACTTCTTTTATACTTCTTATGCTTATAAATAGAGATTCTGATGAAGTATTATAATCAACCCTTTTTGATCAATAAAGTACATTTTATATTACTTTCATATTTTATTTGTTCTTTATTCTCCCTATCTCTCTTTATTTTATAACAAATTATACCATTATTAATATTTATTGATGTATTTTTATTTAATTTATCTATTTAAATTACAAAAAAGAGAGTAAAACTTCAATTACATATTGAATTAGTATAGAATTAAATATATTTGACTTAATTCATAAAAATATTAAAAAATAGAAAGAAAAAATAAAATATAATTATTATTTATAACAATTTCTTTTTAAAAAATTATAACTAATGAGGTTTTAGCTTAACGGCATTTAAAATCCTGTTTGAATCACTTTTTATGTAAATTATGTGTGGGCTCTCAATCTATATTTCTTTTTTGTCTAAGTTTAGATATATTTTGATTATTAGTCCGATCACAATTTCATAATTTATAGTGATTAAATTTCAAATTGTGGTGTGACATAATCTCATAGTGTTTTAATTACCGGACCGATGGTTGAATATGTCATGCCATTGATTCTCGATTAAACCAATTCAATTGGTTTAATTGTTCGACGAATAATAATTAAATAAATAATTTAAAAATTCATAAAAATATAAAAAAATAAAAAATTAAATTAATTAAACTTGTTCAATTATCAATTTTTGTCTCGATTTTCTATTCTTATAAATTTCAAGTAGTTTTTAAATCAATCGGTTCAACCCTTGTTCAGATTATTAGATCGATCCGATCTAATCTTAATCTGATCACATAATTAAATCTTGACAAAATCTAATTTCGAACAGAAAAAAATACAAAAGTGGACTTAATTGACAGTGGGAAAAAATTATATTACACCATTAAAGAATAAGGCCACAACTTGGTAGGGCACTACCGGCGTAATTTATATTAACACGTGGAGCGTAAAATGGGGTCAACGTCGCATTCAATAATTGAATTTTGGTTCACCAATTTCCCCTTTTTTAATTGACTAATATTTAATAGGATCGTCGGTGAAACAGCCATCACATCCTTTTTGTTTTCTCATTAATCCTGTAAGCAACTGCCCCCAACTTACGCATTAGCTTCCGTATTTGTCAAAAAAAAAAAAAAGAACATGAAAGCTACAAGTCAAAGTTAAGGTCCAAAATGGCTGCACAAATTTTAATCTAATTATAATATTTACAAACAACATCAACAACCCCAAAATTGGAAATTCAATTAAGTTCTGAAAATCCTAGGAAAACAAAATCCATCAAATGAACAATGATTTTGATATCTTTTTTTCTGATATGCTGCAATATAAGTTACATATTGACAAGTCTACATTGGCATCTTACCTTCCAAAATTTTTGCAAGATGAATCCTTGGGATTCAAGTTTATGCCTTGATTCCAACTCTTTAATGTCCGGGATTCGGATGTTCTGCTCGCGGACGTGATTGTCATCTTTAGGCATCCATAGGTTGGTCAAAACTTAAATCACCGCATTATGTGCAGTGTTGCGAGGGAGACGCCTGAATTTCAGTCATTACAAATTTATATTTCGATGGAGATGATCACAGTGTTCTTGATGCATCTTCTGAACTACGAGTCCTGGTAGTGTCGGAGGAAGTACCGGAACCCTGAATTTTTTTCAATGCATTGTTAACGAAACTGTCAGTGCTACAAGACCTTGATGAACTTGCTGCTTCAAGCACATTAGCGTTTAAGAATGGTGGTTGGTTTGGTGTTGGAATTTCGTAATCTTTATCGGTTAACATCTGAACCACTTCTGCCATTGATGGTCTTAAGAGAACAGAAGCTTGGGTGCATAATAGCCCAACCTGAAGCACTTCTGGGGCCTCTTTTTCAGACATTTCATCTCTTATGCAAGGATCTATAGCTTCAGCCAATACATTTGATCTGTAAAGTGTCCAAACCTAAGGATGAAAATCTCAATTTTAGTTATCTAAGAGCAACAAATAGTAGTAATCTGTAACATCTTTTCCAAAAAAAACAAAAGATTTGGGTGTAATGACCAGATTTTAGATGTCTTCCTTGCATCGCCGCATGTAAAGGGATTAGGTCATCACCTCCCCATACATTCACATTAGAGGTATTGTCCTCTTCCAGCATGGAGGGAGGTATAGGTTGGGTGACAAAGCCTTGAAAGGCCTATAGTTATGTGATGGTTATTGACCAAATCCCAAAACATGTGGCGACATGGGAGAGATGTCTGAATCCCGATTGTTACATTGGAGCTTACCGTTTGTAAAAGGGAACCAGTCGTTGTGAAGCTACTATTCTTTTTACCACATACAATCTCAAGAACAAGCACTCCAAAGCTATAAACATCTGCTTTCTCAGAAAGTTGACCTCGAACAAGGTATTCAGGAGCCATGTATCCGCTGCATGAAAATTCCAAACCTAGTTCTTAAGAATACTTTAATGTCAATCCTAATGTGTCTCAATCTGTTGGATCCATGGCTAAATGTTTTTTTTATGCAGTACTGCTCAAACTTTGGACCAATGTCATAATTATATCAGATAAATCTTTTCTAAACTCAAGCAATCCCAGTGCTAACGTGACTCTTACCCCTAGCTCAACATCGAACTAACCCGAAATCATAATGCCTAATAATATATTGTATCCATGACTAAATGTGTATTTTTCTTCATGCAGCACTAATCAAACTTTGAGCCAATGTCATATATAGAAATGATGGAATGCAAAAACCAAAATAAGATAAATCTACTGTAAACTTACAGTGTTCCAGCAATCCCAGTGCTAAGATGGCTCTTTTCAGTAGCTAAGCATCGAACGAGCCCAAAATCCGCAATCTTCGCATTGAGATTATCATCTAAAAGAACATTGCTGCACTTAATGTCCCTGTGGATTATCCTTACATGAGACCCACCTCCATGAAGATGAGCTAAACCCTCAGCTGTTCCAACAATTATATTTAACCTCTGCTTCCAGTTTAGAAGTTTTGATTTCTCCTCATCTGCATTTGAAACAAAAATCATCAACACATTCGAGATAGGCACAAGAATTTAATAGTTCCCTATCATTTTCATGTGTTGCTCCGATTTTTCAATTTTCTCGTAGTATTTATGTTCAACATCCACTTCTATATATATTTATGCTGTGTATGGAATAAGATACGCATCAGATACGACTACTCAATAAAAATGGAAAACCGAAGCAAGATAGAGTAGGATTACTTGAGATGCAATACCTTGTTTATGTTAATTTGACAGAGCTTTAAATCCTTCGAGTCTTAAATGGGAGATTTAAACAGTGGTGACAACATGTCTATGAACATAACTTAAACTCCGTGAACAGAGAACTTCACAATGTTGCCACAAACAATGGATTCTAAGTTCTATAAAGAGAAATCTATCTAAATATGTTCAAGAAAGGGGAAAACCGAATCATTTAAAGAGCAAAACATTACCAAAAATGAACTGATCAAGGCTTTTGTTGGGCACATATTCATAAACCAGGAGACTCTCGGGGCCCTCAATGCTAGCACCAAGAAGCTTCACCAGATTCTTGTGTTGGATTCTACTGATCAAATTAACTTCATTAAAGAAGTCGTCGACCCATTGTCTCGTATTATATACCAATCTCTTTACAGCTACGGTTTTTCCATCAGGAAGAATCCCCATGAACACTGAACCAGCTCCTCCTTGGCCTAGTTTCCTTGAAAGACTGAAATAATCTGTTGCTTTCTCAAGAGTTTCGTACTTGAACTTCAAACCCGATTTGTCAAACTTTTTCGAAATGCGGCCGAGATTTTCGAGCTCTGGGAAACAAATTTGATGGTTAATAATGCATCAAAATTGGGAAATGAACAACATTGAACTTTGAGATTTTATACCTCTTCTCCTCTTTGATACTTTTGTATATATAATATAAGCTGCTGAAATAGCTAGTGTTAGGAATGCAGATGTTGCTGAGACAATTGCGATGATGACTCCAATTGAAATCCCTGGAAAATAGAAAAAGAAGACATTTAATTCAACTGGGCGTGTTACCAAGTATTAAAGACAATTCGCTCTTTTAGAAGTTACAGGGCGCCTGTAAACCACCCAACAATTCTTCAATTTTTTTCCATTCAAATATCCGTGTTTAACACATGCTTCAGGCATCATCATTTCAACATCAATTCAATTCATGTTTGCATTAAAATAGAGCTCAGAAATTTTTTTCTTTTAAAAAAGGACAAGAGACTTTACCATGATCATCCGCAGAATCTCCCCCTTCATTATAGAACTTCCTGGTGGAGTACCTCAAATAACACCCAGCATTCAAAGCTCTGCCTTCATCTCCGGGCATGCATCTCCTGACCGACATTGACGCGTTCTGCAGGCACTGCCGGCACCCTTCCGGCGTAAGACTCTCCCAACACTGCGCCAATGCATAAATCCCATCCACCCCCGCCGTCCCGAATCTTCCTTTTCTCAAAGCAATACTCGTTACATTCCCAACTGCATACTCAACGTTTGTCTCAAACAAATTCACCCTCCTGTTATTTACTTCACGATACATTGTTACGTTGTTGGTACTGCAATTCACGGTATCCACCGGTGAAACAGCTTCTTGAAAGAAGTTGTTATCATAATCGTAACGCAAGAAGCAGCCATCAAGGAAGATTCGAGCTGAGCGAGGAAGGCAACGCGGGATTCGAGTCCTTGCCTCCGCATAGCAAAGGAGGCAATCCGTTTGCTTTAAATCTTCATAGCACTGAGTCAATCCATACATTGGAAGAGAAGAGTTGAGCCGATATGAAGCAAAGTGATTATTGCTGATCCCATCTGACAGCTCTTTCATCAACTCAGTGAAATCCGGAACGTAGTTCGTCCCGTTCAGCGCCTGGGAGACGCCGCAGAACAGCCCCGCGTTTGTAATTCTTGGATCACCCAAAGTGCTGGAAACTAACAAAGAAGATATCAACAAGAAAACCCATCTCCAGTACGTTTGTTTGAAGGCTGAAAACTCCATAGATTTCGTGTTTACCCTCTCTCTCTCTCTCTCTCTCTGTCTTTTTTTCCTGGGCTTTGAACCTAGTGTTTAAAACTGAGAGATTTGACTTGTGGTGTTAACCTGAGGGAGGCTATATTTCACCATTTTTGGCTTGAAAAAGCATTAGTTAGATTATTATAACCGGTAATTGCATGAAAAAATGGAAATGAAGGAAGAAAATAAAGTGCACCAATCAAATGAAATTTGGGTTCACATTTGTGGTATTCTTGAAGCGGAAGAAAAGATAGTCCAATTGAAACAACACTCGGGAAGGTGTAATGTTAGAATTTTGTTGAAATGGAGGAAAGAACGACTATTCAAATCGATTTGCAGCAAGTGAAAGGAATATCTTACCTATACCATTTCATAAATTAATATAATTATTAAAATACCATAAAACTTAAAATATTGTCACATATTGAATATACTACTCCTAAAATTTTTTATTCAGTTAGTATCATCTTATTAATCAGAGTTTCAACTGAAATTATTAAAAATCATTTCATTTGCTTACACATATTTTTATATTATAAATACATGATTTTCACCTAAATATGCAAATAATATTTTTTAATAGATTATTAAAAAATTAATTCACAATCCTAATCCGCATTTTTCTTTAAATTTATCTTTTTTAGGATTAATTTAAATTTTATTATACGTATAAGACCAATCTTACCATCCAAGAAATGAATAAATTTATATATTTTAATGGAAAAACATTTTCACAACAAAATTCAATATCATGTTCTCATTTCTTGTTGGAAACGTTTTGGTCCAAAATAAAATAATATTTTTAATTTTACAACTTTTTTTTTAAAATTTTTTTTCATTTTAATCATTTCCTTCTAGAAAATCAGGTCATAAAATTTGACATTTGGGTGTATTTGACTTGATCCTTTGCACTTCAATCAATTTGCCTTGTCAATTTGTTTAATCTTACTTCACTATCTCAGGACATCTTTATTCTTACAATTCTTTTTTCTACTAAGTGACGGACCCTCTTATCTACTGTGTTTTTTTTTTCTTTTTAAATATTTATGTTGATTTTGTCTCGTATTTAATTTCTAATACGAAATTTATATTGATAAAAAAATTTGTTTTTTCTTTTCTCATTTTCTTTCAAATATAAAATCTACATTTAGCAATTTGGTTTTAATATATTTTTAAATGTTCAAGTTTAAATTTTTAAAAATAATTGAAAAGTTAATTTCATATTAATGCTTAATTATAAAATATGAGTTACACATTTTTTATCATATAAAATATTTTATTTTTACTTAAAAAATATACGTGGAATAATATAATTTTTGGCCCTTCAATTTGGTAACTAGGTTTATTTTGGTATTTATATATTTTTTGTTCTAATTTACTACTTAAACTTGACAACTAAGTCCATTTTAATCCCTAAACTTTAAAAATATAAATGTTTGATAATTGGCTCACTTGAAAATTAAAACATACATATATAAATTTCCAGTGATGATGTGATACAATCTTAAAATGCCATATTCAGTGTTTGAATAATTGAGCTAGTGGTTGAACATGTTAGACCACCTGTTCCCAGTTCGATTGATTTGCCAACCAAACCAACAATAATTAATTAATTAATTAATTAAAATTTTATAAAAATATAACTAATTTATTTTTTAAAAATTATTAGACTAACACAAATGCCAATTATTTTTACAAATATCTAAAAAGTTTTGTACTTAAACAAATCATTAAACAAAATAATCTTGCAAACTCCAGGTTGCGATTTAAGAACTCACACGTGATTATCTTATAGATGCATATATTAAAATAATATTAAAACATTTTATTTTTCAAATAAATGAATTCATATTTCTTTCAAAAATGCAAGAGATTTAAGAAATCTTCTTTGAGAAAAAACAACACTTAATAACTGAAGAATCTTCAGGTTTTTTAATAAATATTCATGTAAATTCTTATCTTGTCGCACTAGTAAACTTCTAGTTTACTATGCACTTGATTCAACGATACTAATGTAAATTTATGGTTTACCATCTCATATGTTTTAACCATACTAATATATACATATTACCAACTAGAGGAAAATGTGATAGTTTTTCAATACAAAATTCTTACCCAATATGTTAGATTTAATTAATCGTATCCTCATCCACAGTCGCAATATGATATTTGTTATAATGTATATTTTTTAAAACAAAATAATTTATTTGAGACTGATTAGAACATAATGCATTAATTATTGCTTCTTCTTTTTTTGGTGTAAAAACAAATTAAATTAAAGAAAAACAAATCCTAAATCTATATTTTATTCTACAATTGTTCTTAAATTCTACTCAATTTTCCTGTTTGTATCTTGAGATAGATCCTGCATATGTCACTTGGTATACTGTCTCGCCCAGTAGACAGAAATTTTGATAGTCTCTGCTAGACTCCATGTTAAACCTTGGAAAACAAATAAGTTCCTATTTTTCCATATTCGCCAGCACGAAAAGGGTATGCTAGAAAGTATTAGCCCATGTGAGCCACTCATGATGTCTTAAATTTTCCTTCACCCAATCAAAAGTATTATTATTTGAAAAGAATTGGGTTTGCCAATTTGGATGAACAATGTTTAACCAAATTTCTTTAGTTGTCGGACAATCTCGAGGGACATGTAAAACATCTTCTGTATTATGTTGGCAGATAAGACAAGAGGTGTTATAGTTGAGCCTTCTTCGTGTTCTTTCTAAATTGGTGAGCAATCGTTTTTGCAAGCTAACCATAGGAAAAACTGAATACGTTGGGGACCTGGATATTTCCATATTTCCTTCCACTTTGGATCCTGATTGTGCCATGAATTCTTTGTTATCATTTGGTATGCATTTTTGATCAAAAATTTTTCCATGGAGGTAGGCATCCATTTAATTTCATCGGCCCCTGCTAGATGGTGTGGAGGAAGTAAGTCAATAATTTTTTGTATTATTTCATCTGTTAAATTTTCTTTGAACACTTCTAGGTTCCAGTCCCCTTCTGTTGTTATCATATCTTTGAGTAGACAGTCATTTATTAGTCTATTTGAATTTTGGACATGGTTGATCAGTGGTCTAACTGTAGGAATCCAGTGATCCTTCCAGCAGCAAATTTCTGTTTCTGCTTTAATCGACCAACATATATTTTCTTTTAATATTGGCCAAATCTTCTCAATTGCTTTCCATAATACAGAGCTATTGCTTTTTTCTATGTCCTCTGGAATTATCTCTTTCATTCTATATTTTGAACGTAACACACGCGTCTGCAAGGTATTTTGATTAGAGATGAGATTAATTCCTAATTTTAGCAAGAATGAGTTATTTTGCTCTTGTAAACTTCTTAAGCCTAATCCACCACATGTTTTGGGTTGGCATATTGTTCCCCAATCAACAAGTGCCAGCTTCCTACCTCCTGTGCTAGCTCCCTAAATGAACTGCCTTGCGAGGCGTTCAATTTCATCACACATTCCTTTTGGAATTTTTATGGATTGCGTGAAATAATTAGGAATAGTTAAGAGGACTGATTGCACAAGGGTAAAGCGTCATGCTATGGATAATTACTTTTCATTGTAGTTGCATAATTTTGACCTGACCTTATTGACTACGAATTGCATTGTAGATTTAGTGATTCTTTTGTGGAATAAGGGTATACCTAAATATTTACCTAATTCTTGTACTTTCTGGTATCCTAAGATCCCACTAAGTCTATTGCTTAAGTCCTCTACTACCCTTTTTGAAAAAAATATATTAGTTTTCCTTGTGTTGACACAGTGCCCTAAAAAACTGCAAAACTGATCAAGAGTTTCCTTTAAAAGTAAGCCATGTTTAATATCTACTTTTGAAAAAATCACCAAATCATCTGCGAAAAATAAGTGCGACAAGTTGGGTCCAGTTCTGGATAATTTAATCGGTATTCAGTCTCTTGAAGAGATGGAGGATTGGAAGCTCTGCCCTAGCCATTCCATGCATAGAATGAATAAATAGGGTGATAAAATACTATCTTTCCTTATTCCTCTTGTAGGTTTAAATTTTTCAGTGGGCACCCCATTACATAATACTTGCATAGTAGTCGTTGTGATAGCTAGCATGATAACTTTTCGTAAATAGTCTAGAATTCTGGCAGCTTGGAAAGATTTATCAATGAAGTCCCATCAGACTCTATCATAGGCTTTTTCCAAGTCGATTTTGATCGTAATCCATTTCTTATTTTTTCCACTCATTGAGTGAATGACTTTTTGTACTATGATAATGTTGTCAGTGATGTTCCTTCCAGCGATGAACCTAGCTTGTTCCTATGAGATAATTTTAGGGAAAATAATTTTGAATCTATTGGTTATTACTTTCATAACCAGTTTATAAAGGACGTTGCAAAGGCTTATTGGTCTAAATTGAGATATTTCTTCTGGTTGAGCAACCTTTGGGATAAGGACGATTAGTGTGTTGTTGAGTTCTGGGTCAATGTGTCGTCTATTGAATACTTCTTTGACCCAAGCACATATTGCACCTTCTATGTTATCCCATTGATTTTGGAAGAAAAAAAACATGGTATCCATCGCTTCCAAGAGCTTTTAGAGGAGCTATATCAAAAAGTTTTGCTTTGATTTCCTCATTCATAACTTCTTTTTGTAAAAATTCGATGTCACTATCTTCTAATGAAGGGATGTGACTTGGGGGTATCTCTCCTGATCTGTCCGGTTTCTCACCATATAATTTTTGAAAAAAATTAACTACTTCTACTTGTATGTCATCCCGTTATACAGCCAATCTCTGCTTGTGTTGCGGAGTGCAGTAATGAGATTAATTTTTTTTGTGCATTGTTCGGCTATGGAAGAATTTCGTATTCCTATCCCCTATTTTGAGCCTGTCGTACCTGGATTTCTACTTCCACAATAATTCCTCATGACTAAGTACATTCTCGAGTTCTGCCCTAATTCTCACTTCTTTCTGGGCTAGTGAATACGAATATGTTATTTCCAATTTCATTTGTATTGAACTTAAAGATTTCATTAGTTTCTGCTTGCGAATTCCAATATGCCCATATACATTTTTGTTTAAGACTTTAAGATTTGCAGTGAGCTAATTTAAGGAACTGTACATGTCTCTACTGTAGTTCTATGAGTTATTGACTATGTTTGAGAAGTCTTGGTGTTGTGCCCATCCAGTGAGAAACCAGAAAGGTCTTCATATAAAGAGTTTAAAGTTAGGATTAATATTAACTAACAATGGCTTATGATCAGATTTAATTCAAGTGAGATGTGTTATTAAACACTGAGGAAACGATTGACACCAAGCTTCATTTGCTATCGCTCGATCCAATCTTTCGAAGACTCCTTCTCGTTGCTAAGTAAAAGAGGGTCCTTAAAAACCCAAGTCTTGGAGGTTCTTGGATTCAAGGAATTTTTTGAAGTGTGGACACCTTTTCCTTATGATGCTGCAACCTTTTTTGTCTTATTCAGAGGACAACGCATTAAAATCCCCTAATGCCATCTAAGAGGTATTATCAGATGGTATAATTGCTTTTAGAGCTTCCCATAAACTCTTCCTCTTAATGGATTGGGATTTCTGTAGACAATAGCAATTAGGATGGGTTATATTATCCTTCCGTTATGAATTTTTACAAGAATAAATTGAGGGTGATTTTGGATTATTTCAAGTTGAATTGTATCCTTCCAACCAACCCAAATTCCACCGGAAAAGCCTTTTGCTTCAATTCAATGAGAGTGGTGAAAGCCTAATTTAGTAATTATGTCACCTGCCTTGCCACTACTCATATTTGGTTCTAAAAGGCCGACAATGTCTGGTCTAAAGTCCACATTATATTCTCTAAAGATGCTTGAAAATTTAGCACCTGCGCATCCTTGACAGTTCTAAACAAAAGATGATATATTAAAATTAGGATTCATTATAAACCATTTAAAAAAGTCATACCCAAATTAGTTTTGTTGCCTTGCAGCACTCTTACTTTCTTCACATTCAGTTCCTTCCTCATTTGCTTTGCTGAAAAATCCTTGCTTAACTTGTTCTTGTAACAGTTCTAACATATTAGTTATTGAATTTATCAAAGGAGCTTTGGGAGATGTAGCTTAGAAAAAGCTTCCTTTATCTCGAATAATTCTTTTAAGTTTTTGCCCATTCGAATTGCTGCTTATTTTCCCTCCATTGGTGTGCCCCCCACTGATGCGCACTGAAGGTGCATTATTCTGTCGTCCTATTTTATTTGTTGAAAACTCCTCTTATTTTTCCCTGAGAGTACCAGCTTCTTTAAACCTTACTGCTGAGTGCTTAGTTGGGTCTAATACTCCATTAGACGGGATTACCGCAACTTCTAGTAGACTGTCGGTAGTGAAACAGTGACTAGGGTGTGAGACCAAATTTGCTCCTGATTGTGTACCATAGATTTCCCCTGCAATCTGTTTCGTATCGTTCGTTTGGACCTCCATTGTACCTATCCATGAATTGTTTTCTGAAGGTCAAGTCTGTAGAGCTTTCGTGTTTATTGTGTCTGTTTATGCACCGACAACTACTCCTTTTTCTTTTTTTTTTGTTCTAGATTCACATTGCTTTTGGCCTGATTAGCTATGTTCCTCTAGGTTGAGCTTTTTCTAATCTTTTTCAGGGGGTGCGTTAGGCCCTTTGTTTCTGAATTGATTTTGATTGCTCAAGTCTATAGTATTTGTAATTTTCTTACCAGGTCTTTGCTGAAATTGGCTTGTGGGTGGAGATCCAGTTGGTGTAGTTGTATATTCGGCTGTAGGCCCTGATTCCTTTTGGGTCGTATGGGTTTCTTTAGTGGTCCTATTTTCATGTGAGCCCAACTTATCATTTAGGTTTTCAAGTGGCTGAAGCTGAATGCTTCTTTGTATCTTCTCTTTGGCTGCGCCGTTGATGGTATTTTTTTTTTTGCCCACCACCGATTTCACTTTTCCAAAATCATCCATGGACCATAAGCGTTGGAGCTGGTTGTGGGGTTGCGTTCCCCTGATTGAAGTCTTGTTTCCTGGATTCTTTCACACTCAATTCTGCTTTCCCCCTTCTCTTGATGTTCAATCGTCGATTTTGGGAAAATATCTTGTGTATGTCCATAATGATTGCAAGAAAAGCATACTGTAGGAAGGTATTCATACTCAATTCTTTACAATACTCCATTGACAAATACTTGAGATGTAAAGGCCTTTCCAAGATTGACATAAACCGCCATTCTTGCAAATTTTCCCCGAACTCCATTATTGGTATTGAAATCCAATTTTGCAACCCTTCTTATTATTCCTCTTATTTCCCAGAGTATTTTCTTTTTGTACATATGCCCAGGAAATCTTGGTAGCAGTATCCAAGCCATAACCATATTTGGGTAAGGCTGTGAGGGGTTGAATTCAATGCTCCAGGGTTGAACGGTTAAGTACTGACCATAGGCTATCCATGGCCCCTGGCTTAACACCCTTTCAAAATCTACTGGGTTATGGAATTTGGCCAAATAATAACCGTTTTCGATATCCATTAGTTGGAACAGTTGATTCGAGCACCATAGAGAATGAATCTTATTTTGTAGAGTTCTGTATCCAATGTTCATTCCTAATAGTTTTATAATCACTGTATGTTTCATATCTTTTATGAGTAGTTGATTAATCCTGTCAGAAAAGTCGATTGCTGGTATGCCATTTACCTAAGATCTCACAATATCTTCATCAAGTAGATCTAAGTCATCACCGTCTTCTTCTTTAGTTGGTATTTTTACTTTGTCGTCGACTCATAAGCCTTTTTCCATGAGGTGATCTTTCTAGGACCTAGGCCTATCTAGGGCCGAAAAAATTTCCATGGCCACATCTGCATTACCTTCTTGAATACTGACTGGTCCAGTTTGTGTTGATCGATTATCGCTCCTCCCTTTTCTAGTTTCCTCTTGCTCTTTAGACTCCATTCATTAATTATTGCTTTGTTTCTTCAAATAACAATATATTAGCTCTTTTGAAGCTTAGAACCAATTTTGTACTATGAAAGATTAATATGTTCCATTACCACATTGAACATAGGGTAACAATATATATGCTTTTCCAGAGCCTTTAATTAATTTTGTACCACCAAAAATTAGTTCGTTTATTACCATACAAGAAAAATGCTTCTTATCCCTAAGGATAGTACGCATTGTTGTATTGTCTACGAGACATATGTTCCCTTTATTTTAAAAAATATTAATTGAATAATAAAATTTCGAAGTGTACGTCAGAATGACTTTTTCATTAATTATCTCTCTTTGAATGATATATCAATATCCTGCCACGTGTCATCTCTTTGTGTAGCTACGTCAACGCTTTTAACGGTTAAACCGATCAACTAATATTTTTCATTAACGAAATGATCTAATTAATTTTTTTATCATTAAAAATACACAATTTTTTTTAATTCAAAATTCTCAAATTTAAGTCAATAATAAATCAAAATCCAATAAAGTACAAGTCTTGTTGTAAGTAATGTGATGTTTAGAAAAATCTGGAAAGCAATAATAAATGTTGTCTTAGAAAAAGGAAGAAGGCTCCTGATTTGACGGTCCAAATGGAGGGGCGAGAAATTTGACTTTGCTTAGCCCACCATAGAAAATGAATGTCAATTTTGTTTCACATCCAACCTATTCAAACCAATAACCACCATCTTCGCCTTTCCTTATTCTTTTTTATTCTTTTTTTATTCCTTTTATTTTTGACCTTCTAACGCCCAACCTCTAATCCACAACAGTCTCACATTTTTTCTTCCTCATAATAATTATTTCATAAAATTAATTATTACTAACAACCCCATAATTTAGGAATAAAATATAAAAGTAACACTGTTAGGTGCCTCAAATTATATTTTAATCATTTATATTTAAAATGTTATATTTTAGTCACTTACGTTATTATTTCGTTATAAAATAGTCATTTTACCGTTAAATTCTATTATCTCCCTAACGGCAACCCTACGTGGCAGTCCAAATGGGTTTTAAATGCCAATTTGGATGTCCAGTTGCTGGGATAAAAATAGGTTTTTAATTAAATAAATTTAATTTGGATTGCCACATAGGACATCCAAGCTGGCATTTAAAACTCGTTTGGACTGCCATGTAGGACCTCCGTTAGGGAGGTAACGAGCTGAGTGACCACTTTGTAACAAAAAGATAATGTAAGTGACTAAAATGTAATCTAAGACAAACAAAAGTGACTATTTTTATAATTTACACATTAAATTATTAAATTGTGAGGCATAAAAGTTTTCAGTTTCATTAGAAGCAATTTTATTCCTTTATCTCAATTATTAAAAAGAAAAGAAATATTAATGTTGATAGTTATATAATATATTAAAATTTATACTATACATATTATTAATAGATTTTTATAGAAATAAAATTAAAATACGAGAGATAAAAAGGTTAAAATATATTAGTAGTCATTGTACGTTAACAAAAAAGTGATATTTAGTTCTTTCTCTTTAAAAAGTTAAAAATTAAATCTTATTTTTTTTATTCAAAAATTCCAGTTCAATCATTAACATTATTAGTATTTTCCATTAAAATTTATCAATTTAGCACTTGATTAAGTTGCCTCAATATAATGTAGCATATGATTGATAAAAAATAAGTATGTTAAGTTAACAAATCTTGCCCAAAACTCTCAACAACAATGATAATTGAATCGAATTACAATTTTTAAATTAAAAAAGAAAAAAGATTGAACTTTTAACTTTTAAAACATAAGGATTAAATATCAAATTCTCTAAAAGTTCATAGGCTGATAATATATTTTAACGAGATAAAAATTAAATGCAACCTGTAAAAGAACCTGCCTCTTAAAAAAACAAAAGATACTTTTGAATTTATTTTGTCTTTTAGGGATATTTCCAAATCGGAAGCTACAACCTACAGAACTACCACCACTAACATCTTTTCAAACAATTCTTGAAAATGGCATCAGTAAGATAAATAAATAACACTTGGTCTCGTAAAATTAATTTTATTAATTAGATTTGATTGTGTTTAGAGGTAATAATAAGTAGGGTCGGGTCTCAATAGTATTTTAAGCTTATTTTTTAAGTTTGAATTTGTCTAAAATTTTTTTTAATCTTGATCCGGATCAAAATACTAAAACTTGAATTAGGTTTGGTCTGTCTTTTTTTATATTATTATTTTTATATAAAAAATTTTAAAAAATATAATGCATCAAATATACTAAAAATATTAAAAAATTTAAAAAAATTATTTATATTTAAATAACACTAAGATAGGTGTAACTTAACAAGTAAATACTTCTAAAATAGTAACAAAATTAACAATAAAACAAGAGTTATACAATATCTAACAGTAACAACAAAATAGCAGTAATATAATAATAAAACAACATTAAAACAATGACAAAACATTAGTAAAAACAGCAGCAAAATGCAACAGGTTCTTCTTTTTTTTTTTCAATTTCGGACTGGGTTGGGCCCGAACCAAAAAAAACTTATCAATACCCGACTTGTTTAGAAAAAAGGCCTCATTTTTTTAACTAAACCCATTTTTACTCAAATCCTCTCACTTGTTGAGTGGGACTCGGGCCAACCCACAATGAAGTATAGTTGGATTGTGAATATTGAGATTTTAAAATTTTATGCATCCAAATTTGAATAATAATTTTTTTAGAATAAAATGAAAAATATATAATCCTTTTAATATATAATTTTTGTTTTAAAAGTTAGATGATTTCAAATAATTAATTTCTAAAATTAATTCAGTGAAGAATAATTTATGATAATTTAATTTGTTACGTAACCTCCTTAAGGAAACAAATCTGGTCACTTAAGTTAATTTCATTGAATAATTTTAATTTAAAGTTTACCTCAATGTGCACACCTGACTTATGTTTTTGAGATATTATAATGATTCATATATACATGCTGAACTTTTTAATTATAACTATTTAATAGAGTTAGTATCAGTGATTTAATTGTATTTTGGGACTTAAATGAAAATAATTATTTCATTAGGCCACAAATTAGTTAGTGTTCATTATTCACTTGATAATTGCAAGTATTGTCAAATAATAATTACCAGGATATAAATTGGTTAGGAAATATTTTTAAGATAGGGCCTGCATAAAAATAAAAATATTAGGGACTATTTCAGCTATTTACTCAATTCACTAATTAACTAAGATAATATAATAAAAAATCAACAAATAAAGTAAATATTAATACTAAGTAAGAGAAATGACAACACAAAAAACAAAGCATTAAAAATATGAAATTATTATTCAGCATCAATGCACTTGGTTGCGGGATAACATTCACTATTTTAGCATATTGTACAATAAGTGTTTTTAAATTCTAGCACTCATTAATTTAGACTTTTCACCTTTGTATTTGGGATATAGATATCTCCCCTCTCAATTTTTCCCTTGAAAATTTAAGACACTAATCAAATCACACATTTGATTATTTCTCTCAATGCGCTCAAGTAAAAGTTCCACAATGAACAAGATCAAGTGCTTCTCAATTCAATGCATAACCTATGTCTCCTAAATTCTTATATGATAGACTCATAACTTCATCAAGAGATATACAAATCTCCTCAATCCTGATTTCATAGATTCATAACTTCATCAAGTGATTCAAGTGAAGAATTAAAGAGTCTGGACTAAAAATCAATTGATGTTTTATCAAACATGCCATTCTTTGTAGCACCAAAACATCAAATATCCCTTAGTCCCAAACATCTTACAATAGGCTTATATTGTTAAAAAAAGTAACATTTACTAATACTTTAATTTTTGCTATATTATATCCTTTCACAATGCACTTTTTTTTATTCTACAAACTGTCTTAAAAAATTGTCAAATGTCTCTTTTCTAATATTTATTTTTAATATTTTATTACACCCCCATAAGATATTTGTCAACTTTTTGACCTAGGGGCATAGCCAAAGGGGCTGACAAGGGCCCCGACCCCCTAAAATGAAAAATTTCCATTTAAATCCCTTTAAAGTTTATAATAATTTAATTTTTACTATCGTAAAAATGATAAAATTATATTTTTACTATCGTAAAAATATACAATTTAATTTCAGACCTCTAAAATGTTTCTCTCTCTTCAACCCTGCTTCTGGAGTTTAAAAACTCCATTAACAGTGCAACAAATATTTCCCAAATTATAATAACATAAATATTTTAAAAATTATTCAAATATCATTTTTAAATATTTTTTAAAAATGTTTCTTTCTTAAAATATTTTATTTAAATTGGTACATTTTAAAATTAAAACACTTAGAAATTATTGTATAAAAAATGTTTGGAGTTATAAAGTTAAACTTTTTATATTCTTATATTTAAAAAGAAAATTGAATTACGTTTGTGCTAATCCTTACATAAGATTTAAGTTAATTAAAAATTAAAAATATTATTAAGGACAAATTTTAACAAAAAAATAAAATTTATTTCTTTATATTTTAATATATCTTTATAGACACTTATCAACACATAATATTATTCTTTTTATTAATACATTAGATTTTTTTTTACAAAAAAAATTTACATCAGCGCAAATATCTTTCTTTGAGGACTTGTTTTAAAAGTTTAAAAGAAGACATAAAATTATGTGCGTGCATATATGGTTAAAATTTTGTCATTAAACCCTATATTTTATTAAGTTGTAGATTTATGCTTTGCACTTTAATATGGTCTTTTTTAGTCCCTATATTTTATAAATTTTATGTTTTTAGTCTTAACTGAACAATAATTATTAAATTTATTAATTTTTTTTATTTTCAAAATTTGATTTGACAAACATATTTATCATATATATAATGTCATGTCAATTTGCTCTTTTCACTTGTTACTTATAAAAAAGTTAGTTATGGATTTAAAGAATGTCGCTTACGTAAAGACTAAAATTTTGAAATTCACAAATAGAGGGAGTAACAAATTATCTAATTAGAGAACATGGACTAAACTTACAACTTTATGTATAGTACAAAATTAATAGCAAAATTTAACCAAACATATTTAACTGTTACTACAGTTTGTTAAGACTAAAATTAACCAATTAAAAAAGTACAAGGACTAGAATTGACTAAATTAAAGTACAAAGACTAAATCCACAACTTATTTAAAGTACATACACTTATAGCAAAATTTGACATATATATAAGATGAAACAATTATTTTAGGTTAATAATAATTTGTTGTGAATATTTATTATTACGTGGATCTCTATCAAAATTAAGATAAGTTTTATGTACTTTAGGATTTTAATATTCATTAGAAGTAGAGTTTTTTTTATTTATACTTCTTATGTCTATAAATATAAACTTTGGAAAAGCATTGTAACATCCCTATTAATCAATAAAATATCGTAGTTCTTTTGGTCTCCCAATTTCTTTATTCTTTTACTCTCTTTATTATTTATTTCATAACACATTATCAACACAATACTTGATCCGCTTCCAAAATCTTCTAACCTTGTTTTTCTTAAACAAAAATTTTGAAAAATAAAATAAAATATTCCTAAATCCAATCAGGATCAAACCCAAGCCTTAAAGGTTAAATTCTTCTTCTTTAACTATCCAGCCGCGCAATTACCACTATTATTTCATGTCAAGTATTTTATAAAACCAATAACGACGGTGAGAAGAAAAAAACTGAGAAAACCACCAAAATACCCAAATCCTCTAGAAATTACAAGAGGACCTTTAACCACTTAGGAACATAAACAATTTTGAAGCTTTAATGCCAATATATATATATAAACAAATATATTTATCTGTTTCTTGCAGAAGAAAAGATAGCTAAAATTGTCAAAAAAAAACTTGAAGTTGTACAGAGATTTATAGGAAGTTTGTTTTATTTAATGTTTCAAATTGTGATTCCTTTTATATCAATGATTGATTTGATTAATTTATTGCTTATCTTTTCGAGGGTGGTGACAGATTCGATCTCAGCATTGTATTTGGTTCTTGATCTTTGATTATCAAACAAAATTTAGATTGGTAAGAAGTTTCAACATATTTTGTTAGATGTGACTGTGATTATTATTATTTTATTTGTTCTAAATCTAATCAAATTATTAAGTTAGATTATTAAATACAGATAGGTTCGTAAGGTTTACTAATCAACTGTTAGAATTAAATGACCTGAATCCTTGTTTAAATAAAATACAGTGGTAAAATAAAATAAAAGTAAAATCCATATAGAACTACACTTCTTTTATTTTATTTTAAAATAAAGTTTTTTAAACCTTATTAAACTCCATCTATTTTATATTGATTAGAATAAGGTGTTTCAGTCTTACTAGAATATGGCTTTACAAGCCTATAAATAGACATAGTCTATTCCTCTTGTAATCATTCAAATTCGACATAGTGAATTTTCTTCTCCTCTGCCTCTGATTTTTTCCCGAAAGGGTTTTCACGTAAAATTTGTGTGTTCTTTATTTTATTTTATTTTTTCACATCAACCTTTGTAATATATTATTTTCAAATGATTTTCTAATGTCTTATAATATTTAAAAAGAAAAGAGAATAATTTCGTATATTAAGATTCTTTTAATAATATTTTAAAAGCATGAGTTTTAGTATAAATATATTAATATCATGTTAGTACATATGATAATTTTTTTTGGATTATCTAAAAATGTTATTGATTGTTTTAAATATATATTGATAAATTGTATCTAAAAAATTCTTTGGTTCTTTAAATATGTATTAATTACTGGCTCAAAGATAAGCTTTTGTGATATTGGTTCTTTTGAAATAAAGAATCTATTGAGACGTTTAGAAATTCATCCTACTAGATTTCTTCCATTATCCAAACTGAATGCGACATACAAATTTAGGATATAATCATGGACATGATAAGTAACAATAATAACCGTTAAAAGTGAAAACATTGAGATAAATAAGTAAACAATGTGATTCTTAAGATAACCCTACAAAAGGTAGAGAGAACTTATGTTATCAATGTGATATGAAAAATAGTTGAAAGCTACAAAAGAGCTAATATATCAATAGAAATGAGATAAAAGCTCCAAAAGAGCTAGCTAATATATCAATATTTGATACTACAAAATTAGATGAAAGCTCCAGAAGACCTAATATATAAGTATCTGAAGGAACAAAATTAGTGATGGTTAATGCATAATCCTATAGAGACATTCACTGTAGTGGATCTCATATTAAGATTGTGAATGAAAAAAATAATATTTGGTATGAATCACTTTTGCTATGAATATTGACCTGTTTTGATTTTGAAAAGGATAGAGAAATATTTGGTTATTGAATGCAAGATACTTATGCTTAAAGATTTGATTAGCTATTAAATTAATTGTGATTGTCTCTGTGATCTTCCTTTCTCATCATCCCCATGAAGAGTTGAAAGTAAAATATTTGATTGTGAAAGGTCCACTTGAATTGTGGATTAATTTACGAGAAATACATGACCATCAGAATATTATAATTTTATAATTTGATACACTTGAAGTTGCAAGATCTCCTATCTAAAGCTTGTGATTATTGAGTGCACTTGAAGTTGCAAGACTTTAAAATTGTGAGTTAGTATACTAACTCTACAATGTTTAGGATAGGTTCTCAATTAAAATTATGCCCGAGAATATTACTAATGACACCTTGTTAAAGAAAACTTTTTCAACTTTTCATACTTCAAATATACTATTAAATAACAAGTTATTAAATGAAAAAACCATAAAGCTCATCCTATTATGTATGAAGTTTAACATATTTTCAAAAAGAGAAAATCCTTAACAGCAACAGGTAATAACGACAAAACATTCATGGAACCAAAATACATAGGAATTCAATTGGATTTATGTTCATATTTGGCAGTAATGGAGATGTAATATCAGCAAGCCATTCTTTTAATTCTTTTCCATATTATTTACATTTACAACCATGCCCGATAAATATTTAAATTTTATTTTGCACAAGCATGCTAAAATTCAAAAGAACACTAACCTTAATAAGCTTCCCAAAACAGTAGGTTCAACGCCAAGCTTCAATCCACTAACTTCTCTTCACCTTTGATACTCATTTCACCCTTATTCTCTTCCCTAGCTTCAAGCATATACCTAACATTTTCCATTATAAAAAGTTACTGTAAAATCAACATTTATCAAAACCCAAACGTTAAATCTAGGCATGCTAAATCTCGGAAAAGTGATGGCAGAAGAATGAAATTTACTGATTGGTTGCGGCAATGGAGAGCAACGGCGACGGTGATGCAGCAGGTGGTTGGGTCGGCGTCATCAGCAGCAGATAGGTTGGAATTTTGATTTGGGGAAAATTTAGGGATTTGGGCAAATTTTGTTGGGGGAAAAGTAAGGTGTTTCGGGTATAGTACTTTGGATAAAATGGAGGACAGTAAAACGATGCAGTTTTGGTATAAAACAAAATGACCATTTGCGTTGTTTTTTACCAAGCATCGCTAATGCTTGATCTATTGCGGCGTTTGCAAGCTAGCGCCGCTAATGCCACTAAAGGCGCCACTTAATACGACGATGTTTTGCTTAAAGTAAATTTTTTTTGCTGCGTTTTTCACAAAGTGTCGCTAATGCTCAATCTATTGCGATGTTTTTCACCTAACGCTGCTAATGCCACTGAAGACGCCACTTCAAACGGCACTGTTTTGTTTAAGTAAAATGTTTTTTTGTAGCGTTTATCACCTAGTGCCACTAATGCCATTAAAGACGCCACTTGTTTTATTTAAAGTAAAATATTTTTTGCTGCGTTTTTTACATAGCGCTTCTAATGCTCGATCTATTGCAGAGTTTTTTGCCTAGCGCCGCTAATGCCATTAAAGGCGCAACTTAAAGCGGTCCCGTTTGATTTAAAGTAAAATGTTTTTTACGACTTTTTTTCCGTAGCGCCGCTGATGCTCGATCTATTGTGGCGTTTTTCACCTAGCGCCGCTAATGCCACTAAAGACGCCACTAAAAACGGCACCGTTTTGTTTAAAGCAAAATGTTTTTTTTGCGGCGTTTTAGTAAAAAACGCCACTAATAAATTTTTATAGTTTAATTATTTCTTAAATTCCTTTAAATTAAGTTTGTTTTTGTTTCAAACAATATATTTAATTTATAAAATTTTATAATTGTGTACGAAAATAATTTTAAAATATGAAACCAAACTTCCTTACGAAGAGTTTCTATCCACGAGTTTAATTTTTTGTGTAGCTGATAGAATTTATCCAAATTGATTTTGATAAAATTTAACTTCTCAAATTTTATCCCTAAACCCTAAACCCGAAACTCTAAATATATATATATTACAAGGTACAAAAGGAATTAAAAAAACCTTATTGCTTACTTAAACCCTAAAATAAATTAATTTTTTGTCATTTTTATCAAAATCCATAACCTTTAAACCCTTAAACCCTAACACCTAAAACCCTAAACACTAATACCATAACTATAAAACACTAAACACCAAACACCAAACACCAAACCCTAAACCTTAAAACACTAAACTATAAACCCAAAATACAAAATATTAAACCATAAACAATAAACCCTAAACCATAAACCTTAAACCTTTAAATCCTAAACCCAAAAATAAAATAATTTTTACTGTGTTATCAAAAACACCGCTACTGCTAGACCTTTTACGGCGTTTTTCTCATAAACATTGCTACTGCTTGACCTTTTGCTGCGTTTTCCTATTAGCGCCACTAATGTATACCTTTTGCGACTATTTTGGTCCAAACGCCACTAAAAACGCCATTAAAAACATGTTTTGCTGTAGTATAGATTTGCTCTATTCTCTAAAGAGAATGTAGCAATATATAAAGACATAAATTTTGATGTGAATGTAGTAAGTGACTATATAATAATCATAAAAAATGTGATCATATTAATTCTTCTCACCACTAGAAGTAGAAAATTGAAGATAAATAAGAGAAGAACAAGAATTCTCAAGAGAACCCTTTAAGGAGTGAAGATAACTTATGTTATTGATGTGGTATAAAAGCTATTGGTTGCATACTTGTTGTACGCCTAAACATTAAGTATGAATTGCATTATTTTTGTGGATTGTGACACTAATTAATTATTAGATTTCTTAATAATAATAATAATAATAATTCTTCTCACCAGTAGAGGTGAAGATATAAAGAAAAATAATAGAACAACAGAAGAGAGACAACTTATGAAAAGTCGTTGTTATGTCGTACACATGAATATCTTAGTTATTCAATTATTATTCCTTAAAAGGAAGGAAACATATGTCCAGTAGATAAGACAATAGTACTTGCCATCCTTATGGATAGTATTTTTTATAATGAAATAAACCAATATTTGGTGAAAAAATTAATTTAAGGCTCCAGAAGAGCTAAAATATTGTTTACTTATGTTCAATGTGATAATGAAACATGTTAATACTACAAAATTAATTCAATGCTCTGGAAGAGTTAATACATTGTTATTAGAAGAAACAAAATGATAATTAATGCATTATGTTTTAGACAGACTCAAAGAAATTGTGTTTTAAAAGGATATATGTTGTAACAAATATCATATTGAGATTGTGGATGAGGAGATGATTGATTTCTATATATTACATCTATTATGTTGGGTAGGAATTTTGTGTTGAAAAATTATCGTCTTTTCTGTAGTTTGTACTATGCATATATTAGTATGGTTAAATCGCATGAGATGGTAACCCAAAAGTTTATATTAGTATTGTTGAATCTCATGCATAGTAAACTTGAAATTTACTAGTCCAAGTATATTAATTAGTTGATATGATTATTGTATGCAATTGGAACAATTTTTGCTAATGTTTGTGAGCTTATTTCTCATGTTTTTAATGATTATTGTATGTTAGATTATTGATGCGAATAACTATCACAAAGCCTGTTGCTTATACGTATAAAATGGTTTAGCATAATTAGTGATTTAATGCCTCCAATTAGTAGCTAAACTATATATTCTAAGAAAAAAACTTTTGTATAAGGATATGATATTTTATATGAATCAACATTTGTATGTATTATGCGATAAGTTATGATAAATACTCCTTATTACAATTGGTTTTTGGCCAGGAGGCAAATACAACCCATTTTAGAAATTTTTTGAATATGCAAAATATGTCCAAGCTACTCCACCACAATGTACAAAATTGATATTGAGAGAAAATTTGGAATATATAGTAATTATGAGTCTCATTTTATTAATAAATATCTTGAACGAATTGATGATTCAATTATGACATGATTTTGCAATTACTATTTTGATTTGATAGTTTTCCCAACACTGGAGGGAGAGAAATAATAGATGGACTAAACTTACAACCTTATGCATAGTACAAAATTAATAGCAAAATTTAACCAAACATATTTAACTGCTACTACGGTTTGTTAAGACTAAAATTAACCAATTAAAAAAGCACAAGGATTAAAATTGACCAACTTAAAGTATAAAGACTAAATCCACAACTTATTTAAAGTACATGGACTTATAGCAAAATTCTACATATATATAAGATGGAACAATTATTTTAGGTTAGTAATAATATGTTGTGAATATTTTATTATTAAGTAGATGTTTATCAAGATCAAGATAAGTTTTATGTGCTTTAGGATTTTAATATTCATTAGAAGTAGAGTTTTATTTTATTTATACTTCTTATGTATATAAATATAAACTTTGGAGAAGCATTGTAACATCCCTATTGGTCAATAAAATATCGTAGTTCTTTTGCTCTCCCAATTTCTTTATTCTTTTACTCTTTTTATTATTTATTTCATAACAAATTATCAGCACAATACTCGATTCACTTCCAAAATTTTCTAGCCTTCTTTTTCTTAAACAAAAAATTTAAAAAATAAAATAAAATATTCCCAAATCCAACCAGGATCAAACCCAGGCCTTAAAGGTTAAATTCTTCTTCTTTAACTATCCAGCCACTCAATTATCTCTATTATTTCATGTCAAGTATTTTATAAAACCAATAACGACGGTAAGAAGAAAAAAAACTGAGAAAACCACCAAAAGACCTACACCCTCTAGAAATTACAAAAGTGCCTTTAACCACTTAGGATGTAACACCCTAATCCCGAATATGGAGTACTCAAATACTAATGCGCTACATCAGGTCACTGGAGTAACCTGGCAAAATTTTCAAATAATTTTAACATTGAAATACATATTATATAAGAGAAAATACCATACATAGTTATACTGAAAATAGTAATAAAAGTAGTTATACAAAATATGTGGATCTGTAATATCATCGTATATCAAAATAGTCAAAATAAAAAAAATGATAAATGACTTACATACCTACAAAAAATACAAGTAAGGCCTTAGGAATACAATGTCCACTAATAGATAAGGTACTGTACACTGAATACATAATGCTAGGAGTCTCTCGTCGATGAAGTTCCTCGGACACGAACAAAAGTCTACAAATCTGAACATTAAGACAATTTGAAGGCTGAGCTTTACAGGCTCAATGGTACACAACAAATCTACCATACTTCAAGCAATTCATAAATATAAGCATACAAATCAAATGTATACATAGAAACATGACATGAGTATCGAATAATTAATTCATGAGTCATTAAATCTACGTAACCAAATCACTTGCATATCAAACTTGTCAAACTTGTTAGATTGCACATACTGCTCAAATAATCGGGTATCCGGATAGTCCCGCGCCACTCATGACCGCTAGTCAAATAATCCCGGGTGTCTGTAGGGTTATCCTGAGCGCCACTCATGGCCGCTAGTTAGGTTAGAGCCCAAAGGTTGAGCGCAAAAAAAGCATCAAACATATAATCACAAAAATACAAATATGACATTCGAGTCTCATACTCGTTTCAACTTGCTTATCATTCTAGCTAAAATATTAACAAATGAGATGTGACTGTCTACTACCTTGACACTCTGACCTTTTCTCATTAAAAAATTAATAACTCTTAATGTATAATTCTAAATCAAGCACCGTTTTTTTTAAACAAAACTATACTTTTGTACAGTTATAGAGGTATAAGGATCACTTCCTATTTTATCTTGTGAAATTTTTGATGATTTTTCAAAGTCACTACTAAATCTGTTTTATAAAAATTATGCTACCAGATTTTTATGACCTTTCAACACTCCAAAATTCATATCTTTTAAAATAAAAATTGAAATCAATCTCTATTTATTTTAAACAAAACTAGACTGGCTCATGGTTACAATGATGTATATATCACTTTTTAATTATTTTTACAGAATTTAGGGCAAATTTTTTAAACTTACTGTTCATGTAATAATTTGTTTCTGGCAGATTTCACAACTACATTTTAAATCATCCAAACATGATTTCCACCCAAAGACATATAACATGCATGCATTATCACACAAGCATCATATTTATGACTTATCAAGAAAGATAGGAGAGTTAGAGGGCACCACCCTGATGGAAGAACACCAACAATGTAACAGCCAGTTTTTAAGGTTAATCGAAACAGTGGTTTTGGGGCCACCAAATCTGACGAGTAAGTTTGTAAATATTATATTTAATATTTACGAGTTAATTGTGAGTTTAAAAAAGGTTTTTGATATTGTGATTTTTGTTTTATAAGCGATTTATTAAGTTCAAGTGGTACGACCCTAAGGTCAAGTGAGTTTAGAAAATGAGGTATCGAGACCTTGTTTCTATAAACCGTGTTATAAATATTTTTATAAATATTTACGGAGTGGCAATAAGATGGTATTAAATTTTCGTTGAAAAATTTTATCATTTTGATAGTTAATTAAGCAAAAAGGACTAAATCGCGCAAAGCGTAAAAGTTGTGTTCTATAAGTTAAAGATATTAAATGGCTATGGAATTAAATAGTGGGAGTCCTTAAGTGGTAATTATTCCATAATTGTTGATAGTGAAATTCCATGGCTTGGTATAATGGAAATTATTAATGTATATTAAGGTTAAATATGGTATTTGGTAATTATAATAAAATAAAATAAAACAAAAGCCAAATTACATGCTATGATCTTCATCAATAGCCGAATGTGATAAATAAAGTAATGTTCTCAAAGATTTGATGGTTCGGCCATGGTTGTTCAAGCATGTAAGTCCATTTCGTCTTGGTTTTTAATAATTTTTACATTTTTGAGATCGTTGCTTTGTGTTCTAGCTAGCCCGTACCTCCGATTTCAAAATTGTTAAAGTATTTGGATGATGCCATTATTGAATATTTTAGTATCTTGATGTTTAATGATAGAAAATAAATCTTTGATGGTAGATTATTGAGTTTTGTTAAGTGAATTTTAGCAAAAATGTCAATTTTGGACTAAATTGTGAAATATAATAAATTGTGTGGTAAAAGTGTGAATAAATGAAAAATATGGGCTGATATGATCATGTGTGAAATTCGGATAGCTTCGGCTATGATGAAATTAACTAAATTTGCATTTTACGAGTTTAGGGACTAATTTGTAAAAAGGTCAAAAGTGTAGGAGTAAAATAGTAATTTTACCAAAATATGAAATTGAGTTAAAATGAATAGAATATGAATTGAAATAGTTGAATTTGATTGATTAGATCAAGTTAAGACTCGTACGAGTCTATATCGAGGGAAAAACAGAGTTTCGGACTAGTCGATCCATTTCAATGTTTTGACGATCGAGGTAAGTTCGTATGTATTAAGCATTGTTAAATTTATGCTTTTAATGCTTGATATTTTATAAATTGTCTATACGTGATTATTGTTATGATTAACGACTTATCGGCTAAAATGGCACTTAGTGTGTGGTTCGAAATAGCTTTGGCTAAAAGTGGCACTTGGTGTGCAATTTGAGATAGCTTTGGCTATATATATAAATGGCACTTAGTGTTCAAAGTATCAAGGATGGCACTTAGTGTACGAAACATCCAGAATAGCACTTAACGTGCGAGGTATCGAGTATGGTACATAGTGTGCGAGACACCGAAGATGCAACGGCATTATGTATATGTGTAAAATGGTAAGGATCGGTATAGGTATGTACAGAAACTCAACTTAATATGAAATCCATGAATGGTAAGTCCATGAGCATTTTGAAATGATGTTGTGTTAATTTGGTGAATAACGATATATGTTTATAAATGTATGGATTTTTAATTGAAAGAAAGGAAGGTGTGGTAAATTTAGTTATTATCATATTCTTACTAAAACAGTTTTGGATAGCAGCAGCAGTCCGAATTTGAAAATACACAAAAAAATTAGAAAGTGAGTTAGAGATTGAATAAAATATGAAATTGAAGCTTATTGAGTCTAGTTTCTTTTAAAAGAAACGATATAAGTAAAAGAATTTCATATTATGAGATATTTGAAGTTGTGTGAGACACAGTCAGAACGATTTCGAAATCCCCTGCTCTGATTTGAGAAAATCATTAAAAATTGTACAAAAATATTTATGGGTTATAATTTATATGCCTATAATTCTTAAGTCTATTTTCAATAAAAATAGACGGGAAAATAATCCAAGTCCCGTACTATGAGATAAATAATTTTTAGTGAAGAAAGGTTGAAGCTGTTGGGTAGCAAAATAGGGGTGATTTTAAAGAATAAACTGTACTTATTGGCTAAACCAAAAATTCTGAAAATTTTATGGTAAGAATATATGTGAGTCTAGTTTCAAGGAAAATTAGTAGAACTTAATTTGGAGTTCCGTAGCTTCAGATATAAATAAATTACTGACTGTGACTTGAGAAAACAGCTTGACCTGAACATAAGTAAAAATGCAAATATGGTTGTATTATCTTGAGAAGCAAGTTAATAAATTGCTTATTATTTTCATATGAACTTACTAAGCTTTATAGCTTACTCCCCTTCCTTTTCATCTCTTATAGGTTTATTTAGCTAGCTCGGGTTGGAGATCGCCAGAGATTCAATCATACTATCAAGCTACCATTTTGGGTATAAGTATTCAAATACTTAAGTCTATGGCATGTATAAGGGCTTTATCTTTTGTAATTATGTCATTACTAATGTGGCCAAATGTGTTGGCCTATAATGGTTATAGTTCAATTTGTGTAAAGCCATGAATTGTGGCTTATGTTGATTATATGATTATGCATGTGCCTATGTCATGGAGATGAGGCTTGTGATTGTGTGTACCTAATGAGTTATATTGTTGGTGGTGAATGCTTGATGGTTTAATTGATATGAGATGATGTGTTGATAACTAAGGCTTAAATGTGTGATATGGGAGTAATCGTATAAACTTTGATGCATGAGAATTAGTAAATTTGAGCTTGACTAAGCATGATGTTTTAAGTATGTAAAATATGATATGAGGTTACCATGATCTTGTATTGTTTGTGGATGATTGAATGTTCAAATGTGCCATGTTAATGGTCAATAAAAGTAAGCATGTGAGTTTGTTATTGAGGGTGGCAATTGGCTTGGAAAATAGCCTAAAAATTGTCCACACGGGTTGTGTGTCCCCTACATCATGTACTTTAGTTTCAAATTGGTCAACGGGCTGTGACACAGCCATGTTTCTCAGCTGTGTGAGGGACACGGCCTAGAGGTGCGGGCATGTGCCTTGGCCGTGTGCCCTTATTTTTGTGATGACGTCATAAACAGAGAGTTACATGGGCTGAGAACACGGGCGTTTCCCGAGCCACACTGGCGTGTGACCCTGTTTCATGATGAAATTTTCTAAGTTTTCCAAAACTTTCCAAAGTTCTCGGTTTAGTCCACCCCTGATGTATGTTTTGGGCCTCGTAGGCCCGTATAAGGGATGTTATGCATGTGTATGAAAAGTTTTAATTTGGATGAAATTTAATGGCCTGGATTTGTATGAATGTTTTGGTGTAAGTCCAGTAATGCCTTAAACCCTATTCTAACGTTGGATACGGGTAAGGGGTGTTACAAACAAAGTTTTTTGCCTAGCTCTCCACCACTTTGCCTTTACCCTTAGCTTTAGAAGATTCACCACTCTTTTTAACTAATAACCATGTAACACACAAGATTTCCCACAAAAAATAACAGTTGATAGGATGTAAAAATACATATTTTAAATAAATAAATAAATAAAATATGAGAAGATGGGTAAAGACTTCCTCAAACTCAAACCCTTCCAAACACCCAAAAAACTCCACCTTCATGCTTGATGAACATAGATATTTTTTCCTTCCATGGAACTTTAAAAAAAAAAATAGATCAAGACCCTTACCTTCTTTGAGATTTGGAGTATGAAAAAAATTCTCTCTCCGTAAGGAAAAATAGATGGAGAAAAGAAGAAAAAAATAAAGAAATGTAAAAAGAAAAAAAAACAATAGGGTGATCAAAAAATTCTCTCTCCCTAAGGAAAAATAGATGGACAATCAATATTTTAATTACTTTTTAATTGGGAGAAGACTTTTATTTAAAAATGGTAAAATCACCATATTAGCCATCCATCTTCCCCTTACTTCACACAAGCTTCCCAACATCTTTAATTTCTTATAAAAAGGTCCAAAATTCACCCAAATTAATTCTAACAAAACCCAATCCCAAAATAAATTTATCCATCGCCAACTTAGGTCAACACTCGAGCGTTGACTCGATAATTTTGGACCGTTACATAGGAACATAAACAATTTTGAAGCTTTAATGCCAATATATATATAGAAACAAATATATTTATCTGTTTCTTGCCACATAGAAGAAAAGAAAGCCAAAATTGTCAAAAAAAGACTTGAAGTTGTGCAGAGATTTATAGGAAATTTCTTTTATTTAACGATTCATATTGAGATTCTTTTTGTATCAGTAACTGATTTGATTAATTTATTTCTATCTTCTCGAGGGTGGTTAAAGATTTTATCTCAGCATTGTATTTGGTTCGAATTATTGAACAAAATTTAAATTGGTAAGGAGTTTCAACATATTCTTTTTAGACTGTGATTATTATTATTTTGTTTGTTCTAAATCTAATCAAATTATTAAGTTAGATTATTAAATACTGATAGGTTAATAAGGTTTATAGATTATTAAATACTGATAGGTTCATATGAACCTTTATAATATATTATTTTCAAATGATTTTCTAATGTCTTATAATATTTTAAAAAAAGAGAGAATAATGTTGTATAATAAAATTCTTTTAATAATAATTTAAAAGCACGGGTTTTAGTAGAAATATATTAATATCATGTTAGTACATATGATAATTTTTTTTTGGATTATCTAAAAAAATATTGATTGTTTTAAATATATATTGATAAATTGTATCTAAAAAATTCTTTGATTCTTTAAATATATATTAATTGCCGACTCAAAGATAAGCTTTTGTGATATTGGTTCTTTTTAAATAAAGAATCTATTGAGACGTTTAGAAATCCATCCTTCTAGATTTCTTGCATTCTCCAAAGTGAATGCAAACATAAAAATTTAAGGATATAATCTTGGACGTGATAAGTGAGATAATAATAACCGTTAAAAGTGAAACACTGAGATAAATAAGTTAACAATAAGAATTCTTAAGATAACCCTACAAATGGTAGAAATAACATATGTTATCAATGTGATATGCAAAATAGTTGAAAGCTACAAAAGAGCTAATATATCAATATTTGATACTATAAAATTAGATAAAAGCTCCAAAAGAGCTAGCTAATAAATCAATATTTGGTACTACAAAATTAGATGAAAGCTCCAGAAGAGCTAATATATTAGTATCTGAAGGAACAAAATTAGTGATGGTTAATGCATAATCTTATGGAGACATTCACTGTAATGGATCTCATATTAAGATTGTGAATGAAAAAATAATATTTGGTATGAATCACTCTTGCTATGAATATTGACCTGTTTTGATTTTTAAAAAGGATAAAGAAATATTTGGTTATTGAATGAAAGATAATTATGCTTAAAGATTTGATTAGCTATTAAATTAATTGTGATTGTCTCTGTGATCTTTCTTTCTCATCATCCCCATGAAGGGTTTAAAGCAAAATATTTGATTGTTATTAAATAACAAGCTATTAAATGAAAAAACCATACAACTCGTCCTATTAGATATGCGATACTCCCTAAAGAGAATGTAGTAATATATAAAGACATAAATTTTGATGTGAATGTAATAAGTGGCTATATAATAATCGTAAAAGAGATTATCATATTAATTCTTCTTACCACTAGAAGTGGAAAATTGAAAATAAATAAGAGAAGAACAAGAATTCTCAAGAGAACCCTCTTAAGGAGTGAAGATAACTTATATTACTGATGTGGTAGAAAAGCTATTGGTTGCATACTTGTTGTATGCCTAAATATTAAGTATGAATTTCATCCTTTTTGTGGATTATGACACTAATTAATTATTAGATTTCTTACTAATAATAATTCTTCTCACCACTAAAGGTGGAGATATAAAGAAAAATAATAGAACAACAGAATAGAGACAACTTATGAAAATTTGTTGTTATGTACTTGTCGTACACATGAATATCTTATTTATTTAATTATTATTTCTTAAAAGGAAGGAAACATATATCCAGTAGATAATATAATAGTGCATACCATCCTTAGGGATAGCATTTTTCTTGTTTGATAATGAAATAAACCAATATTCGGTGACAAAATTAGTTTAAGGCTCCAGAAGAGTTAAAATATTGTCTACTTATGTTCAATGTGATAATGAAACATGTTAATAGTACAAAATTAATTTAAGGCTCCAGAAGAGTTAATACATTGTTATTCGAAGAAACAAAATTATAATTAATACATTATGTTCTAGGCAATCTCAAAGAAATTGTATTCTAAAAGGATATATGTTGTAACAAATATCATTGTGGATGATGAGACGATTAATTTTTATATATTACATCTATTATATTGGGTAGGAATTTTGTATTGAAAAATTATCGTCTTTTCTCTAGTTTGTACAATGCATATATTAGTATGGTTAAATCGCATGAGATGGTAACCCAGAAGTTTATATTAGTATTGTTGAATCTCATGCACAATAAACTTGAAATTTACTAGTCCCAGTATACTAATTAGTTGATATGATTAGTTAGATCATCCCAAACAATAATGATGCAATAAATTTAGAATTTACATGAATATTTATTAAAGAACTTGATGATTCTTCATTTGAAGGAATTATCATGTGCTAATTATTCTTAAAAAAGGTGATTTCTTAGAACCTTACTAACAAAAGTCAAGATTGAATATCTTGAATTTTTAAAAGAAAAATGAGCTCATTTATCTAGAAAGTGAATGTTTTGATATTTTGGTAGATGAATCTATGTAACAACTCGATAGTCACGGGTGTTAGAAAGTGCATTTTCGAGATTCCATTCCCGTAAATCAAATTCGTAAATATATATTAAAAATATTTATGAAGTTAGTTGTGTAGTTAATTAGGCTTTAATTAGGTGAATTTGCTTGAATTAAGAGTAATTAGGAAAAATGACTAAATTGTATAAAAGGTGAAAGTTGAATTATAGATTAAAGAAAAATTAAAGGGATCAAAGGAGCAATTATGTCAATGGTCATAATTGAGGCCGCATAAGTGTATATATTATAAATATTTAAAGTTAAAATATATATTATAATATTATAATATTAAAACTTAAAAGTCAAGGGTATATATATTATTATATTATAATGATAAAATAAAAGAAAAAGAAAATAGAAAAGAAAGAAAGAAACAGAGAAGCAAAACCAAAAACAAAAAGAGAAAGAAAGAAAGGAGAAAGCAAGGCTTAGGGTTTTCAATTGTTCCAAGTTTAACTGGTTAGTCAATTTAGTCCATTTTTTGTAATTTTTATGTTTTTGGAATCCCGGTATTAAATACTACTCGACCCATGTCAAAATTTAGAAATTATTGAGTTTTTAAGTGTTGTCTTTGTTGAATAATTTTAGTATTAGGGATTAAATTGATAGATTTTTAAGTTAGAAATGAAAAAGGATTGAATTATAGAATAAATTGTAAATTTTGAGTAATAGGGACTAAATTGTGAAAATTTTAAAATTTAGGGATTTAAGTGAAATTAGGGAGTTAAATTTCGTTTAAAGTGAATTTTGTGTGAGAATATAAGATTAAATGTAAAGAATAAAAGTTAGTCTCGGTTTAGGGACTAAATTGGAATTTAGGCAAATATTGATTAAAAAATTAAAATATGAAATATGGAATTGAATTATGTTGTATTGATATTTTTAATTGTTTTAATTCTGTAGGTAACATCGTATCGGAACCCTTGACTAAAAAGGGAAAAGATAAAGTCGACTAGGAATAACTCTGAATTTCTGATTTGTATTTCTATAATCCGAATCTAGTTATTAATTGTTGTATTTTCATTTAATGCTTATGGTAAGTGGTTGAGGTGAGTATTTGACATTTTGGTATTGAATTGAATTAAAGTTGATGGAAATTGATTGAATTGGTTATATATATATTAAATATATTGATTATTTGAATTGAAATGAATATTGATTATATTTGAAAAGTGAATTGGAACCCTATTAACTGTATCGGGCTGAGTTGGATATAGATGGCATGCCAAAGAATTGGAAGAGTTCAGGGATATCTTTGACTTCGAGCCGATGAGACACTAGGTGTCAATTTACTACTTCAGATTAATTCGATGAGGCACTAGGTGCTAATTTACTTCGGTTTAGCCGATGAGACATGGGGTGTCAATTTATTACTTCGAATTATCCGATGAGGCACTAGGTGCCAAACTGGTGTGTTTTGGTTGGATCCGTGTATCCGTCCGAGTCCGAGTTGTGTTAATAGGGGTAAATGAATAATAAAGTCTTACAATTGATATTGAAATGAAATGATATGAGAAATGGAAGTGAAATAGTGAATTGAAGACAAAATGTGAAATATATTGTAAATATACGGAATATATGAGTGATATACTCATGAAATGATTATGGAATTGATAATGAAATTGTATAAAGAAATGTGAAGAGCTATTAATAATACTCTAGAACGTCATATTTTTAGGTGATAATGGCATGTTTATTTTGAGTATGATCCTACTAATTTGGGCTATTTATAGTTTTTTATCTTTTAGGGACTAAATTGAAGGAAAAAGGAAATTTAGGGGCAAAAAGCGTGAAAATTGGAAATAAAGAGGGCCAACATGCGAAGTAGGAGAGAAGTGGTGCCAAAAATGCAAGTATGGAAGACATAAGGGCAAAAGTGCAAAAGAAGATATTTTATAGCACAAGACTATATCTAATGTTTAATTATATTAGGGTAATTATTAAGGATAATTATTTAGATTTAATTTTAGGATTTAATTTTATTTATCTTTAATTATCTTTATTTATTTGTATTTATCTTTTAGAATTTAATTAGGAATATGCTAGATTTCTTAGTACTATAAATAGAGGATGAAGTGACACAAATTTTGTCCATCTTTTTGCTGTAACACTCTCTCCCCCATAAATTTAGTCTTTTTGTTCTTTTCATATTTCAATAAAAAAATTTCTTTTCCATTATTTTTATTTGTTTTTCCCCCAAAAAATCATGAGCCACTAAATCTAATCTAGCCGAAGGTTGTCGAAATTCCCCAAAAAAGGTTCATGAGGCTTAGAATCGGTGCTTAGCCTTCTCAACGGGGTATTCATTGCTTCTCCGCATTACGGGGCTGACGCTTCCGTCCATGTCCCTTAATAGGTGATCATTTCAACTTGTGCAAGGAACAGTCGCTTTGTACGTTTTGGGAAGGTAGCACAGTCAGTTCGTTGGCTTTCTGCGTCAGAGGTTGACGAGTCCAAGAGACAAAATGATGTGGTATTCACTGTTGGGAAGTGATGATCTAGCAGAAGATAGTCTCACAAAAGCGATTATTGGCTAGAGTCAGGTTCTGCCAAATCTTAAGTCTAAATTCTTGGAGCTGGTGGTCGTAGGCGTCCTTTTCCACTATAACTGGCTTATTCTTCTTGAGAAGGATTACTTAAAAGCCAAGGATTGGACCCAAGGCGAATCGAGACAACCAGAGGCTAGAATCTCGCCACATAAGAAACTCTCTCTTTTCCCAAACTCTGTTTATTTTTATATTCTCCATTTTAATTTTCTTAATTTATTTAATTTCGCAATTTCAATTCGACTTCTAATTCTGTTTTTATTTTATTTTTCCACATCAAAACATTTAATTCTATTTTTTTTATTTTTTCCAGAAACACAGGTTTTCTTGGGCACGATTCTACCTAGGATTTCAAGAAACAAGCATTCGTGCAATCCGGTCCCTGAGGATTCGACCCTACTTCCCCTTTACTATTCTTTTTCATTATTTTGTAGGAAATATGATATATTTGGTGCTCTCAATGACAACATCAGCTATTTATATAACAATTATGAAAATTGAGATATTTGTGAAACAAATGAAATATGATATGGTTATTGTAATATTTAAAATTTAATATGTGTTTATATTTTAATTGTATATTTGTAAATTTCTTATTCTTAAATGTTCGGATTATAGAAATATCACTTAGTTTTTACTCAACATACGATTTTTTTTTCCGTACGCAGTTTAGGTACTTAATTTTGATCGTTGACTCAGCATCAAACAACGGTCCCGATCTCAAACGTGGTGATGTTTATTCTTTTGTGTCGGCATGTACCTATGGTGTCTAACTATTAGATATTTTGTGAATTAATTGTAATGAGATTATAAGTTTAATATTGGTTGGTTATAAACATTTAAATATGTGCTTGCGTTAAAGCTATAATATGACATGTTTAATTGGTGTTTAAGTGTTCATAAATTAGGCAAAATAGATGGAATTAGGTATGTTTACAAAATTGGATTTGAATGGTACTTTGATGATATGTATTGATGATATAATTGTGGTACCAATGAAGCTACATTGGTTAGGCACCTAGGAAGTTTGTTTGATATGATTTGGAGGTGTTTGGTTGTGTTTTGAATTGGTTAAATGAATTATTTTTGAGTTGCTTATTTCCAAGCTTGCAGCGAATGGTAAACTTGTTGTTTAAGGTATATTTTGAGTCGACACGGCTGTGTGAACCCTGTAGCTTTGAAAATTTTTATTATTTTTCGAAAAATTCTCTAAGTTTCAAATTAGTCCTTATTTGTTTCTAATACGTAATTTGGGTCTCGAGGGCTCGAATAAGGGACAATATGTATGAGTTTGATTAGTTTTGTCTTTAATATTATATGATATGAAATGCTTGAAATTATGTCTGTTTGATCGGTAATACTCTGTAACCCTATTCCGGCGACGGATGTGGGTTAGGGGTGTTACAATCTACAAGTTAACCACATGTGAGTTATCAACTTGAAACCTGTCATTTGCGAGATTTCTTGTTCAATGATTTGATTAAGAATAAAATTTTTAGATTATGCAATTGAGACAATTTTTGCTAATGTTTGTGAACTTATTTCTCAGGTTTTTAATGATTATTGTATGTTAGATTATTGGTGCAAATAACTATCACAAAGCCTGTTGCTTATACGTATAAAATGATTTAGCATAATTAGTGATTTAATGCCTCCAATTAGTAGCCAAACTATATCTTTTGAGAACAAAACTTTTGTATAAGGATATGATATTTTATATGAATTGACATTTGTACGTATCATGTCATAAATTATGAAAAATACCCTTTATTACAATTGGTTTTTGGTTAGGAGCCAAATACAACCCATTTTTGAATTTTTGAATTTGCAAAATATGTTCAAACTACACCACAATGTACAAAATTGATATTGAGAGAAATTTAGAAATATATAGTAATTTTGAGTCTCTTTTTATTAATAAATATCTTGAGCAAATTAGAGATTCAATTATGACATGATTTTGCGATTACTATTTTAATTTGATAGTTCTCCCAACATTAGAGGGAGAGAAATAATAGATGGATGAAATAAATTACTTAGGATGAACTATCATTATCTATATATAAAAAGTAAGTTGAACTAGAAGTTCAAAAATGATAATTTATCTTATTGCAAGTTAACTGCCAAATGCATTTATTGACCTGATGAGAATAACCAAGCGTTTTATGACAACTAATGTTTTGATTTGAATCGAAGTCCTAGTAGGAAAATATGTTAGAATAAATGAAATTAATACATGCCTGAAGCTTGCTAGTTTGACTACTTTCAAAGATGAAAATTCTCGTAAAAGAAAAATAACTATGAATGATCATATAGTGGAGGCGGGTGCTCCTGAAGAGATCCAAGACATAACTAATTATTTAAACTCTAGAAGAGATTTAGGTACCTGAAGATGAAAATAATGAAAATAGAGATATCTCAATAAGTTATGTTAATACGAGAAAATGTAGAACCAGGAAATAAAGGTTGTCGACAACGATTTTGAATGCAATAGTATTATTGAAATAATGAAATGACGAGGATCTTGAATTTGTTGAGAAATATAGACATGGAATAGATTGACCAAAATCGAAAGACAATTTAAGTAGAATTAAATTCGTGAAGTTTTTGGATCAGTAGTCAAGATGTCTAATGGTATAAAGCTAGTGAGGTACAAATGAATAATTTTGAAAAAACAAAATAAATGAAGTTTTTCATTAAGTCCTAATATTGAAAAGATATTCTTTGTGGAGGATACAATAACCTTTAGATATCTTATTAGCCTGACAATTTACAAAAGATTTGACATGTGTCCAATCATTGTTGTTATAGACTTTCGTATGAATAACTATATAGTTAAAGTTTATATTAAAATCATAGAAGAATTTAGAATGCTAGAAACATATAGAAATTCCGAGGAAATTGTTCAATATGTTTGCATAAATATTTATTTATTTGATTTAAACATATGCCTTCTTATAGAAGAATTATGATCAAAGTTTGCTATGATTATTATTGAAACTCCTAAAGATATCAAAATATATTTCCCCATTTTTTCCCCTCACTCATGACTTTCAAAAGAATGATGATATAAATGCTTATCAAACTTCTTCAAGTGATCATTTGAAAAGCTAGTATTAAAAAATGAATACGTAGAATTTGAGATATCATGTGATGTTGTTATGAGGGAGAGTAAAAAAATGTTGTACTCTTTTTTCCTTAATTGAGGTTTTGTCTCATTAGGTTTCCTTGATAATGTTTTTAATAAGACAATATGTTACATGTATTAGAAATAAGTGCACTCTTTTTCCTTTACTAGAATTTTTTTCTCACAGGGTTTTCATCTTAATAAAGTTTTTGTAACACCTTATACTTGACACGATCCCTAAGTCTGAGCTACAGTGTGTCACATTTGTTGCCAAAGCAACTATAATCAATTCAAAATTAAATTTATATAATTGATATGATAATCATCAACAAAGATACATTCCTTATTCATACTAAAGTAGATCTACATTTCATTTATATATGCACCTAATCACATATAACAAATCCACCATATATATATTACTACTAGAGTATAAGATATAACATTTGATTATAACATCATTCAATTACCACAAAACCTAACCTATTAGGTACATGCCAAATATAAGTAATGTTGAAAACTAACAAATATGGCTGAGGCTGGGATTATGGATCGGATGTTGTGGTCGATGCACGAAAATCCTGAATTAGATCTAACTTGTGAATGGAGAAAGCAATATGTATGCTGAGTAAAACATTCAGTGTTTTTTTTTTATAATTTAAGTAGATAATATTAATATTAGCAATTCTACCTAAATAAACGTGTATATCTATATGCATATATCTATCATATACTTATAACTTGAAGTTACCAAGCTTATCATTCTCGATCATAAACTTGTTATGTGAACAAAACCAACAATTCTTCTTTTTGCTTCAATACAATTCACAAATACAAATCATTATACTCATAATAATAATTTAAAACTAATCTCTGACACCTCGTAATTCAACTCAATCGTCAAGTTTAATCATTGGTCCCAAGCTACGGAATAGTACCACATATATCAGAATAAAACATTTACCATTTATAGTAATTAATTTCATTTAAACATCAAATCATGTCATAATTCCATGAATAATGTGAAATATAATCAAAATCGAGTCTCAAACGAGTTTACGAAAGCTCTTAAGTTGACCCAAGAACAAATAATAATTAAACTGGAAACCTTTTCAAAAATAATGGAAATTTTGCAAAACAAAGGTCACACGATAGTGTGCCTAAGCCGTGCAACTCACTGTGGCTGTGTAGACCAAAATTGATCAATTCTTCCAATAGTCACAAAGTCGTGTCACCAACCCATGTGGTCAAATTGTCAAACAAACGAGAGCTTTATGGTTTTGAAATATCTTACATTCCAGTGATCACATGGCCATGTCACCGGCCCGTGTGTGTCACACCGCAATGTACCAACCCGTGTGGTACAAAAATGTACCACTTTGATCCCTGTTCAAGCCAACTATTCCAAAACCTCAAAACATACATTTACACAAATCATCTCAAAACAAAGCTAAAACATGCCATATATCATTCTCCTAAACATTTAACCAATATGCCACATTGGCACCAATACAAATCAATGTATCAATACAATCTACTCAACTACTTAAATCATTCAAGCTTAACCTACCACATTGCCATCATGTTTTCATGCCAATTCCTTATTGCCATTCACACCACATTAGCTCAAACAAGCCACATTCAACATTTGCCACTTATACATACTTATAAGCATTATATGCAAGTTTCAAAAATTAGGCATCACATGTAGTTCAACTTGTAAACTTTCAAAATAATTATATATGCACTACATCCCCAAAATATATGTCATGTAACCGAGTCCAAAACAATAAAAAGCCTTGTAACACCCCAGACTCGGCCTAGACGTTATGGCTGAATCGGGCGATGTCACATGATAGCGTTTTGAAAACTAAATTGTTGCGATAAAACCATTTTCATTTGTTGACTTTTGTTATCTCCAAATCATTTACCTAATTAATCGATTACTTTAAAACATAATTTCATTGCGGAAGCTTTAGCAATTATTTATTTTGACCAAAAATAGTTCACTTTATTGAAAACCTTGATTGTTAGGAAAATTTCGTATTTGTTAAGTTTGAAGTTAAAAATCCGTAAAAACATTTAAATTTTTACAAAGCTTAAGCAACCGGTCCATAAAGTCCAATTACATAAACATTTCCCACAGTCAATAAATCTATAAACGAGAGAGAAATAGTTTAAATACGTGTGGCCACCGTTGAGTCCTCTACTGCACCGATCCGTCAAGTCCGAGGATTACCTACACAAATTAAACAGAAAAGGGTAAGTTTTCGCAACTCAGTGTGTAATCCCCATAGAAATCACACATACAAAATACGAATCAAGTGTCATAAATAAATAGTCTGGGGCCGAAGCCCTTTATAGAATCAGTTAGGGCCTTAGCCCATCAGATACAGAATCAGATACAACTTAGGGCCTTAGCCTATGTCAGATACAGTATGCAGATAGAATATCAGAATCCTACCCACCAACCTCTACACACCATCTTCGTCCAACCCTACACACCATGTGGGGATAAAATCGACCCACCTATCCCTACACACCATGCTGTACCAAAATCACATAATCAGATAATTGCAGCAGAGCTACTAGATAATAGGCTTAATAACCTTTCAGACACTTCTTCCAAATAATATCATCCCAACCCCGATGCAATGCAACATACGAAAATGACATGCTAACATGCAATATATCAGATCATACATTCAGCTCAGATATCTCAGTTCATGCTCGATATAGAAATCTGACAGTCAAAATACTCAATGAGGGGTCTAAGTAGCACTTACCGACCCTAAGGTAGGTCCATAGTTGACTTGGGCGATCCGTGCAACCTTACATATCAATTCAGAAAAATAGGCTCACAAGCCCATGTGACCTGCCCATATGGGCCCACACGCCCGAATGGCCCATATGGCCCAAATTGGCCTTGGCTGTGTGGATTACACGGCCTGACCCAGAATCTCACACGGCCCAATAGGTCGAGCCCTGTGTCACACACGACCTCACCGGCCATCACACGACCGTGTCATGGGCCGGTGCCTTACGCGCACGGCCAGGATCGTTGATCACACGCCCGTGTGCTGTCACACGGCCTACCACACAGGTGACTACACGTCCGTGTAGCGTCGACAGGAACATTTTTTGGCTTTCGTCATTTCTCGTTTTCTGCGTTTTCGTGTACACACCTGGTTTCGATTTGTTGCAAAACACTTCCGAGCCTCTCGAGACCCAAAATCAGTATATTTCATCCTTTTAGAAACCCAAAAATGAGTTTAAATCGATTAATTGCAATTAAAAAAAGTCGGCTTACCACTACAGAACGAACACTACTCTGGATTAAATCAACAAATCGTGGTTTCCAGCCTCACCACTTTCTCCTAAAACGCCAGCAAGAACAGAAGAACACATTACGATTGATGGAAACCATGATCGAAAGGAAGAGAGGAACTTACCAACTAGCAAAATAAAGAAAAATAATGAAAAATCAAAACGAACAACAATATAACAGAGTTTCACAGCAGGAACAACCAGGAGGCCAAAAAAAAACGACAAAAACCTGAAAGGAACAGAAAAAGAAATGGCGTCAGAAACGGGAAGAGGGAACCAAAATTTTGGAGGAAAATAATAAAAAAGATTCCGATAACCTCCTACTACATCCTATTCCTTAATTTTCTCCCTCAACCTCTCCACTGCTCAGTAGTGTACTTTATTGAAACTCAAATTCTTACCCGGCACAAGCAGCAAAATATATTTCCTTTACTCTCGCAGGGATGTGAACTTCAGACTTCTAGCATAACAACATACCTTTTAACCACCAAACCAGCAGGCCTATTCTAATATAATTTTACCCACATATAGTCATAAGCCTACTAAACAAGAGTGAGGCTTTATTCATAAAAATACCAAAATTCACCCAAGTTGTGACTTGAACTTGGGACCTCACACACACACCCAGAACACTTAACTATTGAAGCAAATACACAGTTGTAATATTTTATCAGAACATAAATTTAAAACTTGGAGCGTTACAAGACTACTAAATTCAATTACCATTATAACACATCATACCATATTCAAGCCTATTTATAATTTACTTATACTTAACCAAATACGTACACCATCATCATAGTTTATAAATCATGTAGATAAAAGTTATAACAAGATGACACAACATTTAAGTCATATCTTAAGATCACTAATTTGCCATACCAATAATACTTGTATCATCTAACAATTCACCATCAAGTTCATACTTTCATATAAATGTTATCCATCCAAAATTACAAGTATATTAGTCCTATATACATACCATTTTTAACTTGTAAGATTCTCATTTGTATAATCATTACAAAACAACCAACTCAATAAGGCATAATTTAGCATTTACCATACCATTTCACTTTTCAAATTTACCAATTCATCTACATAAGTATTTTAAACATGGTTAAAACATACCTATACCAACAAACCACTAAACATTTATGCCACATTGCCATTTCAACTTATATAATTCTTGCATATAATCTATCAACAATAAATCATATAATCAAATTATACCAACTTCCAAGTACATATTCGTATTTACCATACAATTTATAGCTTACGATTTAGTCCCTTTTAAGTAAGTTCATCAAAATTCTAATTAATCTAAACTAACAAACATTAAATATAATCAAACATATCAGAAAACTTATATAATAAGTTCCATATGAACTTACCTGGGAAAACAACAACCAACAAAATGTCAAGGACTATTGCAAAATTTTTGCTTTTTTTCAATTATCTTTCGGTTGATTCAAATCCCAATCTATAATAATTCATTTCAATTTATCAATTCGAAGCATCTTATAATAGCCTATTGTAATCATATATTAATTATGTTTTATTTTTCGAAATCTTCCTACAATTTTGCATTTTATTCAATTTAGTCTCTAAAGCTGAAATAGTTATATCTTTCAAATTTGAGTTTTGATTTACAATCCGATTTTAATTACATTCTCCTACAGCCCTCTGTTATCTATAATTATAGAAATTTAACATCAATTTTGAATTTTACATACTTTAGTCCCTATGTTCAAAAACTAGCAATTAAACTTAAAAAACTAGTCATTTTCCATTTCTAAGCTTAAATTTTAATAATTTAACACAAAAACTTCAAACATTTATTAATGACAACTTTTAAAAATTTTAACAATTTTAAAAAATAACATTCAAGTTAGCTAAATCAAATTATAACGATCTCAAAAACATAATATTTATGAAAAATAGACTTAGAATCACTCATCATGCAAGGCCGAATGTTTCAATCTTAAAAATCTATTTTCTTTCGCTTATTGCTTGGTGAAGGTGAAGTAGAAGATGTTTCTTTTCTCCACTTTCTTATTTGTTTAATATATATTTTATACTTTTTAGTATTTTAAGAAAAATTTAACATAATTTATAAACATAAACCACACCTACCCGTCCACTTTAGTCTAAAATGGTGTATTTACCATGTTAGACTTTAGTTTAATTAACATCTTAATCCTTTAGCAATTAAAATCTATAGCAATTAACTTTTACAACTTTTATAATTTAATCCTTGTATCTTAATTAATTATCAGATTGACAAAATTAAGGGACCAAACTTTAGTTAAACTTTATACTAACCTCATAAATATTATTATTTAATATTTATGGTCTCAAACATTAGAAATGGGATTCCGAAACCACATTTTTCGATACCATTGATTTTAAAATTATTATACCTGTACCTTAATTAACTATCAATTAAACAAAAATTACTAGACTAAATTTTAATATATTTCTATACTATTTAATATTTATGAACACGAAACATTTTGGAACCTAGAAATCGGGTCGTTACAATTTTAAGAGGCATATTATCTACCAATAAATATCCAATGGAAAGTGTTATGAATGATTTATTATTGAGTGGATGTCTATTAAGATAACTATATATTTAATGTATTTTTGGAGTTTAATATTCATTAGAAGTAAAATTTTATTTCATCTATACTTCTTATTTCTATAAATATAAATTTAGGAAAAACATTGTAAACATTCCTATATTATCATAGTTCTTTTTCTCTCCTAATTTATTTGTTCTTTTACTCTTTTTTATTATTTATTTAATAATAATAATAAGCATTTTTTAAATTCATCAAATTATTATTATTTTGTGCGTAATTATGAATGTAAAATATGCTTCCTATGAAAAAGAATACGATTGTTCAAACAAAAAAATTACAAAATAATGAGTTGGAATAATTATTTAATATATAAAAATTATCTATTCATTAAACATTTTTCATTTCATTTAAACGAAAACTTCAAAATCCTAAACAAACAAACTATATACATCCACTCAAAACTTCAAAGCTATAAACCAAAACCAAAACCAAAAAAAAAAGAAAAAAAAAACTAATTAACAAGGAAATGGCCGTAATTACAAATTAGAATAATCTTGTTGATCATGTCTATGTAAATTATCATTGGTTTGGGATTTTTCTGGAAAATTAATATTGGTCTGGGATTTTGATGGAAGAGTATTGAAGCTAGAAGCAGATAAAATAAGAGATTCATCCAAAAATGGAGGTTTAGTCGGGGAAGGCAAATCCATGTCTTTATGTCTTAAAATCTGAAGAACTTTGGACATATTTGGTCTTAAAGTTGGCTCCGCTTGTGTGCACAGCAAACCCAGTTGGATTTGTCTCTTTATTTCTTCAATTTGATCCTCCGAATTCAAGCTTTCATCGATGATTTTTGTTGTTGTGTTTGATTGAAAATGCCTCCATGCCTGAAAATCAATATTAAATATTATATTCACTACAAGAGATAGGACTGGTTGTCATCAGCAATTTTTATAGGATTGGTTGTCATCGGCAATTTTTCTAATATTTCTGATAGAAATTTTACAACGGATGGGAAAGTTCCCTAAAAAAGATTTGGGTCGAAGAATTTCATATTTTTAACAACCAAAAAATATTTAGATGAAAAGAAAGGAGAAAGAATGTAAGAAAGATGCGATATTATGATTACATCAGTCACCAAGGTTTCGAAATAATTGTCGGATTCGATTTTGGTGTTTTTAACTCCACTGATGATTTCAAGCATTAGAACTCCAAAACTATAAACATCCACTTTTTCAGTTAATCTTCCTTTGGCTATGTATTCGGGAGCCATGTATCCGCTACAAAAATTCAATCAAAAAGTTGCATTAGTTACACCTTATTGCGAATAAGCTTCGAATGTGATGAGAAAGACGACTTACAAAGTACCGGCCACAGTGTTGTTGACGAGGGATATCCTATCGGAATCGCGGGAACAGAGCCTGGCGAGGCCAAAATCCGCGATTTTGGGTCGAAATTTGATGTCCAACAAGATGTTACTGGCCTTGATGTCTCGATGAATGATCCGAACTTCGCAGCCTTTGTGTAGAAATTCCAAACCTTCGGCTGTTCCCATAATTATTTTCTGCCTTTTTCCCCAATCCAACTCTTTCTTCTTCTCAGGATCTTTCTTCCAGGGGCCATCAAAACAGTCACCATTTTGTTTTAGTATTGAGCTAATTGAATGAATTAATTGTAGTAATTGGGATTCAGGCACGTGAGTGTTGAATTTGGATATTCTTTTCAATCCATATTAGACAACACTCACATTTGTAGCTTACCAAATAAGATGCCGTCGAGGCTTTTGTTAGCAAGGTATTCATAGACGAGGAAATTCTCAATAATGGTAAAGCAACCGCCAAGGCAACGAACCAAGTTTTTATGTTGGGCTTTACTGATAACATCCATCTCATTGTATATTTCTCTACTTCGATTCCTTCCATTTACATATAATCGTTTTACTGCAATTTCTCTTCCATCTGGTAATGTTCCCTACAGTACAAATTTTCAGATTTCACACCTCAATACATTGATCAACTTAGGAATCAATTTTCTTTTTGTAAAACTGAAACAAAAATCATAGCGTATACCTTAAATACTTCACCATATCCTCCAGAGCCAAGCTTGTTAGCTTCATTGAAGCAATCAGTTGCTTTCTCTAGTGTTGAAAATTTGAACTGCAAGAATTTCATGGCCTGATCTAGTGCGGCCAGGTCCACCTCTTTCCCTGCGTCTAAAAGCCAAATTTAAGGAGAAATTAAATACAATCCCTTCTCAAATGAGGGATGGCAATATTTGTAGGTAACCTTACCTTTCCATTCACGTCGAGGATTCATCTGTTTGTAAGCCATTTTCCCCAAACGCAGTCCAATGGCAACGGCCAATGTGCAGACCACAGCCGTTAAAAAGATGTAAATTATGAACGATATTATGGCATCTACAAAACACAAATGAACCTAATTAAAAGGCCTGTGCGTATTTAAAAGAGAAAAAGAAGATCAAAAGGCAAAAGGCAAATGAAACTAACATCGGACTGCACCAGCATTGGTGTCATGACCGAAATCATAAGTGGAATAACGCAAAAAGCAGCCAGCATTGAGCGCACGACCTTCTTTAGAGGGCACGCACCGGAAGACGAGGTCGACGGCATCGGCGAGACAAGAGGAGCACATTTCCTTATCCAAGATTTTCCAGCACTGAGCCATCCCATGAACCGTGGTCCCATTCCTCGACTCTTGGAACAAGGCAAACCCTTTTTTGTCGGGAGCCTTGTGAACCATCCTGGGCAACATGTCTCTCAATACCATCTTGAAATCTTCGTTGGTGTCGACATCATCGCTGCATCTCTACCTTCCATTCAATCCCCAAACAGGAAATTTAATAACATGTTATAAATCAAACGAACCACAATTAACAAATATATGAACTGAGAACACATTATAGCAAGTTATTAAGCATTATTTTTCAAGGTTATGGCAAAAAAAGAGAGAAAAATATATATGTAAAGAAACTCACATTGATATCACCATCTGCAGTGACTTCCCTATAGAAACTATAATTGTTAGCCCTTATAAAGCAACCATCAAGATAAACACGACCACCGGTGGTCGGGAAACAAGCCGGTAAAATATTACTGATCCTCGCAAAGCATTGGGCGCATTCAACGCTCGAGAGATCATTCATGCACTGCGATAACACGTAAATTTTATCAGGCGGCTTTCCGGCTTCATTAAACGCAAACTTGTTACGATACATCTCCGGTTCCATCTTTTGAAGGATGGACTCGTAATTCTTCAAGTAATCATCCTTGTTCTGCACCGTGGTCGTCTCGCATGAACGGGCAACAAGATCGAGTCGAGTGTCTGCATAAGAACGTACGGAGATGACGATTAAAGAGAAGATGATCAAGAGAGCTGCGCCTGCCATGGAAGGAGGAAGTAGAGGATCAATGAAGATGGGATTCTTTTGTATTTTCATTTTTAATTAGTTGAGAAATTTTTTAGACTCTTGGTTTTGTTAGTTTAGTTTTTCATTCGTTTTAATTATTTTCTTATATTTAGACTTTATATATTGTTAGGTTTATATTTAGAAAAAAAGAAAGATGGTGTTACTGAAACGGTTTGATGTGGGATATACATACACCCAAATAAATATTAGTTTTTGGTTTCATTTTCCAGTTCTTGGTTTTTTTGGTAGGATTCCTCAATTTAGGATATGTGTCGTTTTGGGATTTGCTTAATTAAAAAAAAGGTTAAATTGATGGGATAAATTTATTGTATTTAAAATATTTTAATATTTAATAAAGTTTATTTTCTCAAAGTAAATATTTAATAAAAGTATATGTTTGGTAAAATATATACTAAAAATTCTATTGTTCGTGTTTGTAAAAGTCACGTATTTAAAATTTAAATTAATAATAACATATGAAATATGTATGATATTAAAAAAAATGAGTGCGTTTCTATCCCTTTTGAGTTATGACCTGTATGTTGATGTTGAGATTGTTTATTCTTGTAGCTATGGTAAGTGGCGCTTTACTAGCTTTTACAGCAACCCTGAGGAGAGGCACAAAAAGGAATCGTGGGAGTTATTATCTTAATTAAGTCATCGTCTTTTTTTGCCCTGGGGACCTTGGTGATTTTAATGAATTAATGTGGTCCCATGAGAAAAAGGGCAGTAGTTTGCATAATTCAACCCCTATTGAGGATGTTAGTCAAGCTTCAAACAATAATGGACTAAGTGATATTGGATTCATGGTTTCTTGGTTTAGTTGAAGGTATGGATGCATTTTGTATGCTTCTATTCAAGAATGACTTCACAAAGTGTAGCAATCGAAGAATGTTAGTCCATGTTTCTTGAGTTTCGTACATCATCTCCCTTTCATAAAATCCGATCATTGCCCTTTGTTCTTGATACAAGGATGGTTGACAGCCAACGCTCTATTACTGGTACTCAACAATCTTTTCGGTTTGATGATACATAGGTGTTTGAGAAGTCTTATGAGGCAGAGATCTGAAGATTAAGGTTGTCTACTACATCTTCGGTCCATTTATGTCTCTCTGAGCTAAGTGAATGTTTACTAGCATGAAGTAGCTCCCATACACCCATTAGGAGGGTAGATAAACACTAGTTGCAAAATAAGCTTGTTGATCTTTACTGTTAGGATCCTTCGAATGATATTATTTTGGATGTTCTAGATACTAAATAGGCTATTGGGTCGGTAATTGATTGCCTTTGTTTTGCTTACTAATAAGAATATTAGCAAGATTTTTAAAAATTGAATGATTAGTCAAGAAGTTTGGCAAGCTAGTTGTTTGAAGGTATCTATAGATATGCTCGGTAAAGATTAGTACTAAGTTCTCGTACGATCTGTGAGAGTCATCAAGAAATCTCTACATTGGTATCCATCATATCCATATAATTATTGTATCGTAAGAGATGTTTTTAAAGAGCTCCTATTCAATTGTATTTCTCTTTAAGAGGTCTGAAGGTGAGTGACAAGCATTCAATTGCAATGTTTAGGGCTAGAGAATTATTTGAAGAGAGTGCCCACTTTACATCATTTATTTTAACATGTTGTAATGATTGTAATTTTTGTTTGATGCCTTCTACCTGGGTTTGAAGGTTGTTTGTGGTAAGGTTTGAAGGTTAAATATAAGGCATTCTTAGTAATGACCAAGCTGGGAAGAATTGCTTTTTCATCATTTGATAATGTCTAGTTTTGGGGGGTTTATGATCTACTTGTAATTTTTGCGTAAGCAAGGTGTTTTGTAGGGTTAATTGCAAGTTTTGTTAAAGCATTTATAAATATAGATTAAATAATGGCATCGTTTGAAATTTGTTAATTTCTGTGTTAATGTAACTTAAGTGGGAAGGGAGAAATGCAAAGAATGAAGGGGATATGACTAGATGAATGATAGGAAGTTTTCACTCTGGGGTTTGAAAGCCTTGCTTAGTAAGAGAGCCCTCCCTTCTTCTAGTGAGTAGGAGATTATATATACCTGATGCTAAATAAGTTTCTTCTTATTGATGTTTATACGGTAAGTCATGTGGTCTTATTAACATGTCTGCTTAGGTAGATCTTTTGAGTTATGTGTCACTTCGGTAAGCCTTTAAAATTACATGGTAACAAGTTGATAGGCCTTACAAGTGGCGAATGAGACATGACGGAGCTTTGAGTTTAAGTAGGATGAACACTTGGCAAGATCTCCAATAAAGTGAGGTGAATCAAGACGAGGAGTATAACACTTCATACATCTTACTATTTCATAGTTTTATATCCTTGATATTGACATTATACCAAATTCTTAAATGGTCATGCCGAATAGTTTCCAGTTTTCTTTGAATATCATTGATTTCAAGCTTGGTTCATGATTTTTGAATAATTTCTCGCTTCTCGTTTCACATGTCTATAGAGCTTCAAACTATTTTCATTTCCCCTTACCTCTGTCACCAGTGTTAACCTAACCTCTATATAAGTACACCTATATAGGTGCAAGATTAGATGCAATGCCCCTATATAAGTCCACCTATATAGGTGCATGATTAGATGCAATGCAGGTTAAGAGTTTAACTATGGCCTTTGGAAGTTTTACACACTAGTTAACTAATCTACAAATCTATCAATTTATTTTCATATTAACTCCCTACCCTTCGCTTATTGGTCCAAGTGTAACAATTGCTATTAAAACCCAAATCTATTAAATTACATTATTCTTAGGTATCCTTGAATTGTAACAATCCAATTTTTGTTGGTGTCGAAAAATTTAATTTTAGGAATATTTTCTTAAATCGAGTCATTCTATGAAATCAAATTGAGACGTTTTTGGGAATGGGCACTATAGTGAGTTATAGGATTATTAATTGGTTAATTGTTATTAATTAGAATCAGTACTTGATTAGTATTTAAAGCCTATGGACTAGATTGTAAGGTTGAAAAAATTAGTGTGGTTAATGTGAGAAACTAGAAAATAACACTTAGATAAGAAGAGGTCCTTAACTGGTATTTATCCAAGTCCTTATTAGCAAAATTCCATGTTTGAGTTAGTTAATGAAGGGAATGGTTTTCCCACCTTATTTTGCAAAATATTATTTTTCCCAAAATTCTCTCTAAGTACTCTATATTTATTTTGACATTTTCAAATCAACACTTTGATTTCTATTGAATCAAATTATAAGGTAAGATTATTTTTCAAAATGTTCTTCCTTTTAAATAAGATTTCTCAAGATAGAAACTCAATAAATTTCTTTCTCTTTTCTTTACATTTTAGGCTAGCTTTGGTGGAGTGGAGGAGTTGTTCAACTTTTGATTTCTTGATTTAATTTTTATATTTCCAATAAGGTGAGTTGTTTTCTAACTTTAATCTATGATTTTTAACCATTGAAAAGTAATTTTTTTATTTTATCTTCATTATTTTTTTATTTTTGACATTTTTAAGAGTAGTGAGAAAAAGTTTTAATATAGTGTTTCTATGATGTTCTTGAGTTAGATTTTTGTTAGTTTTTAGTTTTAGAGTAGAATGGAAAGATAAAAATTCAACTTTTTTTTTTGAAGCAAAATGTCTGGATTTTATTAAAACAAAATAACAAGACCAAGCCTAACAAGCCTAGTACAAAAAGAAACAGAAAAACAATTCAAACGGGCTAAAAACCCAAACCCAAACCCAAACAAAACAGAAACAACTAAACACGGACCTAAGAGTCCAATCCAAAACAGAAAACAAGATAAATGAAAAAAGATCCAGCTTGGCAAAGATGGGAAGCTCTAGAGGCTTCTACAAGCCAGCTGTTTCCCATTCAACCCATCTCTCAAAACTATCAAAATGCATCTGGGAAAACGTTACTTTAATGATCACCTCCATTAATTGCTGAATAGTGCCCATCATTTCCCTAGATAATTCAAAAAAGAGTTTCTCTCTTTCTCACCTCCCATTATTCACCTCCCAAAAGACTCTCCTGATGCAATCCACTAAAATCAATCTCGCTAGGACTTCACCCTTCGTCGCTCTTCATTCAGAGCTTCTTCCACACTAGAAGTGAGTGTATTCTGCAGATAAGTTGTCTCATTCTTCTGTAAACCCTCATTAGCAAAAAGATGAGCCACTTTGTTTGCCTCTCTTGATACAAATCGAAAAACACAGGACTCAAAATCGAAACTCAGATATTTTGAATCTTGTATAAAAACTTCGATTTCTGATCTATCATCGACTTTCTCTTGCAGTTTCCGAATAACCGTTCGGGAGTCGCCTTCAACTTTTACCTTTCGCAGCCCTTGAAGTAGCCCAACACGGATCGCCTGGAGGCACGCCATCGCTTCAGCAGCAAAAGCAGACGGTATATTCATATGAAATATTGTTTTAGCAAAAATGACTTCTGACCTTGCGTTCCTTGCTACTAAACCCGAACAAGACTCCTTTAATTCCTTTTTGAAAGCAGCATCAAAGTTGATCTTTACCCAAGGATCCGTTGGGGCATCCCATCGACTAATAAGAACCCGCATCGTTGGTAAGCTCAAACTCAACCTATCCAGTTCTCTGATGTAGTTCTTAATAAAAGCTGTCGTTTGAGATCCAGACTTTAGTTCACCTTCATGTATAAATATGTTCCTTGTATTCCAAAGCACCCATAAAGCACAGGCAATCGTCCTGCACTGATTAAAAGAAAATAACTCAAAAATGTTATTAAGCCAATCACTAAAATCTGAGTTATCCTCTTGAGAAGGCCAGTTAAATCCTAACATAGACCATGTTTCCTTTGCTATAGGGCACTCCTTGAATACATGCTCACTGGATTCCGGTCCATTATGACACCTCCGGCAAATAGCAGATCCCATCAGTATCCTATAGTGAAGATTACAAAAAATAGGCAAGAAGTTGCGAAAAAGCCTCAAATTTGTAATTTTAATCTTAGGAAGTAGATCTAAACTCCAAATTCTTTTGTAAAAATGCCTGTAATTAGAGTGTGTATTGTTCTGTCCCTCTTGTAAAATCAATCTGTGTCTGTTGCAAACCGTGTACTCCCCGTTCGGCTCTCTACACTAGATTATATGATCTGCCTGCTTATTCATGGACAGAGGAATACATAAAATCCGTTCCGCATCACTGACCGAAAAGGTATTAAAGATCAGTTCAGTTTTCCACTTCTTTGTACTAGCATCGATCAAATCTGCCACTAGTAACAAATAAGAATTGACATTCAAATTTTGAACTCTATACTCACTGCTTCCAGGAACCCAAGCATCACCCCAAATAGAGACGTTCATGCCATCACCGATCTTCCATCCCATCCCATTCAAAAGGAGACCTTTTGCCGCCCATATGCTTTGCCAGGTAAGAGAAGGTAAATTTCCTAACCTGGAGTTTAAAAAATCTGACTCTTTAAAGTATTTGGCTTTCAGTGTACGCGCTAATAATTAATTAGGATTACGTAACAAACGCCAACCCTGTTTGGCCAGTAATGCAATATTAAAAGAATTCAAATTGTGAAACCCCATCCCCCTTTCCTCCTTTGGGACACAAAAAGACTTCCAATTGCACGTGAATTCCTCGCTTCCCATAACTTTTCTACCACCAAAAAACCCCTAATATGTTCTCCAAATCTACGCACAAGGATTTTGGTAAAAAGAAACAAGACATTGTATAAGTAGGAATGGCCTGTAACACTGATTTTATAAATACTTCTTTTCCCCCTGAGATAGATGCCGAGTGCTCCAACTATCAATCTTCCGTTTCAGTCTATCTTTCAGAGATTGAAAAGCCATTTTCTTCTTTCGACCCACCATATTCGGAAGTCTCAAGTATCTTTCAGCCTCTGTCGAACACCGGACATTTAGAGACTGCAAAGCCAGATTCTTATCATAATCAGCCACATTCGAACTAAAGAAGACCATTGACTTTTTGAAATTAACACATTGGCCCGAACACGATTCATACTCTTAAAATGTCCTTAATCACCTGAATCCCCTTATCAGTAACCTCGCCAAAAAGGATGCAATCGTCGGCAAACATGAGATATGTGATTGGTGGAGCAGATCTACAAACCTTAGCCCCAAAAATTTTCCTATCCTGCCTGGCTAGTCTTATCAGCGCAGACAAACCCTCTCCACAAAACAAAAATAAGTATGGGCTTAACGGATCTCCTTGATGAAGCCCTCGTGGTGGGTTAAATTTTTGCCCTTCTTCACCATTAAGCAAAATTGAGTACTGAACCGAACTAATACATTTGATTATGAAATCAATGAAAGAATTTGCAAAACCCAGCTTTGACATCATACCTTTGATAAAAGGCTACTCCACACAATCGTAAGCCTTGCTCATGTCCAGCTTTAGAGACATAAAACCCTTTCTTCCTGACCTCTTGTTCTTAAAATAATGAAGGACCTCGTATACCAGTAACACATTATCAGTTATGAGTCTACCCGGTACAAAAGCACTTTGAGAGTCTTCAATACTACCATCCAAGACTTTTTGAAGGCGATTGGCCATAGGTTTGGCGATAATTTTGTAGAGAACAGTACAAAGATTGATAGGTCTAAAATTCTTTTCCAACAATGCTCCAATATTTCTGATAAAAGATTACCGGAAAACCATCTGGTCCCGAGCTTTTGTAGGGCCCATTCTATTTAACACCTCAACAATTTTCTCCTCGGTATATGGAACGAGTTAACACTGATTCATACTTTCTGAAATGCTGCAAGGTACCCCTGAAAGGATGTGATACAAATTACCTGTCCCATGAGAGTCAAAAAGATTAACAAAATAGTCCCGAGCAATATTCCCAAATTCGATGCTATCAGTAGCCACAAAGCCATTCTCCCTTTGTAAGCCATGGATTTGATTTGTACGTCTCCTTTGAGAAGCAATTTTGTGAAAGAACGAAGTGTTCCTATCACCCATCTTTAACCAGTTGACTCTTGCTCGTTGCTCCCAATATCACTCTTCCTTGTCCATTTCCAAATTTATCTATATTTTAACATCAACCAGTTCAGCCAAGGACTCCTCTGAACGCTCAACGCCATTCAAGACCTCCAACCTCCTAGCTAATTATTTGACATGACGGCCTCTTTTAGACTTAATCAGTTTTGCCCTTTTTTGCAATCCCTTTGCAAAAGCTAACATATGAGTTGGGAATGAATCCAAACTACTTTCCCACAGCTTTTTAACCTCTACCTCGCATGAATCTTCTAAGGCCCACCATGCCTCAAAGCGAAAACAATCAATTCTGCTCTTCCTTCCTCTGACCTCTGTCTCTATAAGCAAAGGACAGTGATCAGAGAACGAGTGCAGAAGGTGTCTCAGCGAAAAAGAAGGAAAAAGTTGAATCCATGCATCGTTAGCAACACCCCTGTCAATTCGTTCACGTATGTTATTATCCAAAAGCCGCCCCCTTTCCCAAGTAAACCAAGGTCCCAAGTACCCGATATCCATCAACTGGCAAGACTAAATTTTGACGAAATGCCTCCATTCTAGCCTCTTCTATCAAAATTACCCCTTGCTTTTCATTAGCAAAAAGTATATCGTTAAAATCACCTCCAACTAGCCAAGGAACATATTGTTTCTTCCGAACCTTCGTAGTAGCTCCAACCTCCGCTACAATCATCAACCAAAACAATGAACATGATTAGAAAAAAAATAATTAAACAAAAAATTCATTTTGATCTATCTTAAGATGCTATTGTTGAGTACTTAAGGTGTTCTAGAGATAAGAGTGCTGGTGGATATTTAGTGTTTAAGATTTCCCAATTTTGATTCTAAGGTTAGATTTCAGGTGTGGATAGGTTAGATTAGAGTTCTATTGAGTTTTAAATAGATGCAGTAAAGTTCTTGCTTTATCAAATTGCATCACATGATTAGTTTTAGGTGGTTTTTTTGTTTAATTATTTTTTTTCTAATCATGTTCATTGTTTTGGTTGATGATTGTAGCGAGAAAGGTGGTAAGTCCTTAAAGGCCAAAAGGAATGAGAAGTTCCCCGAGGCTTGATGGTTTTTATTTGTGTTAGCTTAATTCAATTTTATAGTATAGATTAGATTAAGTAATCTAGCTTAGGATTGGTTGACAATGGTATGTTTGGTTAAATGCTTATTGGTAAATGATTTTTACTATGTCAAGTTTATGCTTATTGAATATTTGAAACGTGTGCGCACTACTGTGGAGTGTTAATGATTAATTTATGTATCCGTATTTGGTTCCATAATTAGTTAATAAACAATGTTGTATTGCTAGAATTTCATTGAAACAATGACGACTTTAATACTTGAATACATGCTATTAAGCATTGAGGTGTTGCCTACTAATCATGATGTTGAATTGATCCATTGGTATGTAATATGGACACTATGGAAATTGTTGTTATATGATGACATTTGACTTTTTAAGATCTAGTCGCTTGTTGTTTACGTTGATCTCTAGTATGATTTATTGCTTAATTTGGATTTATTGGCATCATTGAACTTTTCAATGCTCAGCGTACAAATTATTTGTTCCATGCATAGGCTTTGAAAGTACTTTTAAGTTATGATTGGACTATTCTTGTAACACCCCTTAACTTCAAATCGTCGCTGGAACAGGGTTACAAGGTATTACTGAACATATCGATCAATTTATGTACAATTCATAAATAAATAACAAACATATTAAAATTAAATTATAAAGCCCCTTTAATGGACCCTCGAGGCCCAAATTGCATAGTAAATTTTTCTGTAATTTAAAAAAAAAAGCTCGGTATATCCCCTTTATGAATCTCTAACCTTCCCTGTAAATTTTCAAACAGCAACTAATACTAATTCCAGTAGTTCAACCAATGCACTTATATACTCAAATATACCTAAATTATACTTAACATATTGGCTTGATAACTTAATTACCATTTCTAATTAATTCATAAAATCATTCAAACCATTTTAATTCATACTAATACCATAAACAATTTTCTACCATTTCACTAGTTTAAAACATCAAAACACCAAATGCTTTTATTTACAACATAATTATATAACATAACAAAATAACCATTATAATACCTATGTACATGCTACTTTCATTTAAGGAAGAAAACATCACCAAAAATTTTACGTTGAAGTCGGGTCCGTTTGGATGCTGAATTGAAACTCTAGACTTCTATTGACTTGCGGACGGAAACAACCATACGCTGAGTATTTTATACTTAGTGGTATTACAATAACTCAAACTATATAATTCAAATAGTTTAAATTGTATTTATCATAAACATTATAAATCATAAAGATTAATTTCCATTTAATATTATATAACAATTGTAATAGGCTAATTTTGGCCTGGGCCCCAAAAAAACAATAACCAAAGACAAGGGATGCAATTGGTCGAAAGCAAGCCAAAAAGGACTAAATTGAAAGACAATCATTAAATTGTGGCCAAATAAAAAATAGAGAAAGTCAAGGAGTTATCAAAATTTGTTGACTTGGTAAAAGGCTAAAAATAGGAAGATTTGATTTTTATTTATTTTATTTTATTTTATTTTATTTTTAAATTAGTTAGGCTATTTTTAGTAAACCCCATGTATATAAATAGGGGTATTTTTTTCTTTGAAGGGGGAGGATTTGGATGAATTACTTTGGATTCCTACTTCAATTCGAAATTAGATTATTCTCTATTTTCTTATTTCTATTGGAATTGAATTATTTTCGTTTCTCTTTCAAAAATAAAAATAAAAAAATAGTTTCGATAGCTTGGCGACTCCACTGGGAACCAATAAGAGAGTCAAGTCGTGAAATTGATTATTTTTTGTCCTTTTGTTCAAGATTAAAAATTTGATTTGAAAATCATGATTCTTTGTTGCATTTGTTTGTATGACTGTTATGGTTTGAGTCTTGTAGACTATTGCATTGCATTGCATGACCGTTGTGGCCACACATTTTAAGTAGAAGTGAGAAACTACATCTTTGTGAGGTTTTCACCTCTGCAAGGGCTAGTGGATTACTTCTGGGATACATCCGTACCTATGTCTTCGTGAGATTTTCATCTCCGCATGGCCATAGGGAAATGTATTCCCCTGAACTGAACTCGGTTCACATGAGCCTATAATGGGTGAGGATCGAGGAATCTGCTGGTTCGGGTACCTCTACTTTAGAACCAAACCGCATATAGCGAGCCTTAAGAGCCCAACCCTAGGTAGAGCCACTCCAAACCCTAGCGGTTACCCAAGTAGGTGTCCTATATTATTTTTTTCCTCCTGTGCTAACGTGTTTTGTTTTGTTTATAACTGCATTACATTACATCATCATAGAAAGGAGGTGTTGATTCATATTTGATTACTAAATAGAACAGCTTGTCATAAGAAAACGAATTTCTTGATAAAGTGGATTATAATACGGTTGTCTAAATATGGTCCAAGTAAACACAACCAAAGAAGGCTGATAGTTCGCGGAGGAAAATAAGAATTTACCTGATGATTCAAGTCGATAAAGATTATTCGAGAGCCATCATGTCCCGACTTTCTTAAAAGAGCTAACAAGCATCGCGAGGATAAGTGGGTAATAAGTCGTGGCCCGGATTAAGCAAAAAGGAGCTAGTGGAGGCATCTATTAGAAGTTTGCGTGGTTTGACTTTTACAGAAAAAGGGATCTCTTGGAATATGAGGGCAAAGCCGCATATGTAATCCGTTTTATGTAAGGGAATTTGTTTTCTAGAAAAGTTGTTCTAATAGAATTGAATTCAGAATCAACGCCTTACTTTCTTTTGCATTCATTCCATACATTTGTATTGCATTGCATTGCATTGCATCACGTGCATTAAACTTCAAAAAAGAACTCTAATTAATTAGAAATCGTCTTATAGTTACCCTGGAACATCACTACTACACACGGAGAAAAACTAGAGTTATGTATCAAAAGCTGGAAAAACTGGAACAAATGTAGAAAGAAATGCAGGATCGGCTGCAATTACATATGCAAGAACAGTTGGCCAAGATTCAGCAGGATATGAAGGATCATATGCTAGAATCTCAAAAGAATATGATGAACCAATTGTCTCAGCTACTAATGGGAAAGCCAGAAAAATAGAAGAGTCCCATGGTTAATACTGAGGATGACAGTGAGATCATTGCTTACCCTCCAGGTTTCACTCCAACAAATACCCTAGTACCACCACAAGGGGTGTCTGTCAATATCAAACCCCAACATTAGACTAGTACTTCGGCACTGATAAATTTCTCAACGGGCTCGTGTTCTAACCCCGAAGATAATCGGGCAAATCTTACAGTCCCTGACTTCGATGAGGTAGCGGAGGTAGAAAAAGCAAGAGTAGAATTTCCCCAAGTAACTGGAGGACCGATATAAATGGTTGGTAGAGAAATTCAAGGCGTTGGAAAGCGTTGATTATCATTGCAGAATAGATGCTAAGGAGTTAAGTTTGGTTCTAGATCTAGTGCTCCCTCCGAAGTTCAAAATGCCGGAGTTTAAGAAATACAATAGAACCAACTGCCCCGATGCCTACATCACGATGTTTTGTTGGAGGATGACTGGTCATTTTAATAATGATCAGTTATTGATTCACTGTTTCCAAGACAGTTTATTTTGGGGCTGCGGCCAAATGGTACAATCAGTTGAATCACACTTAAGTTAAATCATGAAAAGACTTAGCACAGGCCTTCATGAAGCAGTACGGCCATGTGACGGACATAGCGCCTGACAGAATCACGTTACAGAATATGGAGAAAAGGTCGAGTGAAAGTTTCAGGCAATATGCCAGATGTGGAGGGAAGTTGCTACACAAGTCCAACCACCATTACTAGAAAAAGAAATAACCATGCTCTTCATTAATACTTTGACAGCACCCTTCATTAATCACATGCTGGGCAGCACAACTAAGAGTTTCGCGGACATAGTGATGTCTGGTGAAATGATAGAGAATGCAATAAGGTGTGGAAAGATAGAGGCTGGGGAAAGCATCAGGAGGTCAGCTCAAAAAAAAGAAAAAACGAGGTTAGCAATGTGAGCGTGGGTTATGCGAAACCAACCACGGTAAATCAACTGAGAATGATGGTCACGGGCCAGCAAGCTTCATCAAGACAAGAGCCCAATACAAAGCAAAACACAGAGAAGCTTCAATTTACTCTCATTCCAATAATGTATCGGGAGCTGTACAAAAGTCTATTCGATGCACATGTTGTATCCCCGTTCTACTTAAAACCGTTGCAAGCCCCATACCCCAAGTGGTACAATACAAGTGCCCAATGTGAATATCAGGCGGGAGTCATAGGACACTCAATAGAGAACTACACTTCTTTCAAAAGGGTAGTCGAAAGGCTCATCAAAAGGGGTATTGTGAAATTCGATTATGCACCTGGCGTAGGAAATTCGTTACCTAATCATACTGATAATGGGGTAAACACAATAGTCGAGAATATAAGAAAGGAATATAGGGGAATTTGAATGACATATCCAAAGAGAGAATCAGGGAATAAAAGTTTCCAAATCCTTGCATACTTGGGAGTGTTTTGAACAAGGGGACTGTGGAAAAGATCCCTGTATTTTTAGAGCTAATCTAGGGTAATATTCAAAACACGCTTGTTGCTTTAAGCCTAGAGGCAATAAGAATCCTTTTGTGACATAGGCTTGTGTCCAGAATTTTTATATCAATAAAATGCATCTTGTCGAGCAAATATTCTTTCATTTTTTCCATTTCATAATATATATTCTTTTGTTCTTTGGACTGTCTTTTAAATATTCTTTTATTCTTCATTCATGATCATATCATATAAATAATCATCCTTAAAATCATTTATTCTTTGGAAATATGGCTTTGTACCTACAATAGGTCTCTAGATATCAACGACATGAGCAACGTTATAATTGACTCCCTTTTGGGGTGAGATATGTGTTTAAGCGGATCTCAAGACTTTAAAGATGGCAGAGATTGTAGCCTATATCCTGATTTGTTAAGAATGGTAGAACAGGATGAAAAACAGATTCTATACTACAAAGAGTCAGTGGACATTGCGAGCCTAGGAAAGAGATGAAGGTCGAAGCCTAGCTCACCACAAAGATAAAGCGATACATCATTAGGTTATTCCCAATTCAAAGAGGTTTTCACATAATCACATCAAGATATGCCTAGGCTACTAAAATGTAAAGATGCTATAGAGTGCTTAAAGATGCTATAGAGTGCTCGAAAGACAAATGCTAAGGGTTTTACGTTAGCCAGGTTAATCATGAGGTTCAGGTACTGCTGATCCACTATGGAAGGGGATTGTATCAGTTATGCCGTAAATGCCAAATGGAGGAAGACAATACTTATGTGTCATCTCCATTTCTTCACAGATTTTCCATATGTGGGGCATGGATGTTATCAGGACATTCTCGTCTAATATACACCGACCCATCTTAGTATTCATTGATGTCTTCACGAAAAAGGTGAAGGTTGTTTTATATGTCAATGTTACAAGGTCGATAGTCATAAAAAGGGGGTACCGACAGGTAATATCAGAAAAGATCATGTCTAATACAACTACACAATGTCAAAAGATTACAGTCTTCAAAGATCAGACACCATATCACAATGCAGCAAAGGCAGCCAAAAAGAAAGAAACAAAAAAGAAAGAAAAAACAAAAACAAAAACAACAAAAAAGATTGTGGAAAGTGACTGTGACTTGTAAAGATTGACATAAAGAAGTTACCGTTTACCCTCTATTCTTATCAAACGTTGGATAAGACCTTCATTGGGGCAATGCCTTTCTCATTAGTTTTGGAAACATTTTGTCCATTGTTTTTTTCCTCCAAGTCTTGCCAGAACTAAAGGTTGGATGAGATAGAATAGATCCAATCCCGATATGATCAGTCGAATTTGAAGGATATCTGTCACAGTCAGATGATGCAGGTTTGCGACAAAAAGGGGGTTCATCCTAGAGAATTGGGGACCTGGCGTTGAAGAAGATCATTTCTATACAAAAAGACTTTAGATGAAAGTGAATGCCAAACTAGAAAGGACCTTATGTAGTAAAGAAAGCATGTTCTGGAGGAGCATTGATATTGTCAAAGATGGATGACAAGAACCTGCCCAATTCGATGAACTCAGATTCAGTCACAGTTAACAGTTTCAAAAAAAACACAAAAGAAAAGAAAAAGAAACAAGAGAGGCCAAAGAGAAAACCCGCAAATGGCGCATTGAAGCCAAAGGGGATTTGAGTTGAAAACCCAAAAATGGTGGCTCAAATTTGGATCAAAGTGGGGCATACAATAGTCTTACTATGTCTAAATTAACAATGAAGAAGTATGCTACGTCTTGGGGCATCGACAAAGTACTCCGGATTCCCTAAACATAAATTGAGCTCAAAATGATCCTCAAGAAGTTGGTACAAAAAAGCTCAAGCTGCAATATCTAGGGCATCTAGTTTTCCATTTTGCCCATTTTAAATTTGTTATCTTTGATACGCCTCAATAAATTTCCTTCTTATTACGTTTGCAATCTTTTGAGCTATGCTCCCAGTTATTTTCTCTCTTATCCATTGTTATGATCTTTTTCAAGCATTTTGCATTGGAATAATAATTAATGGACTAATAATACCTTCACAAAAGAGGTTCTGCGTATTACTCTGGAAGTTTCTAAATGGTACAAGAACCTGAAACTGGATTATTGTTTAGAACTTACCAAGCCTAAGGGTTGGGAATGTTTGAGAAAGAGGAGTCTAAATTATGACTATCTCTTCAACTTTTTGATCAAAGATACCAGTTGAACGAAGAGACAAGACATTGCGTCGGTGATACAACCTTGACAAATAATGATTAACCCAAGCATAAAAGGGGATCATTCTCGAGAAAAGAAATGATATTCCTTATTCATGCTAATATCAGGTGTACACATCTGATCATGACACCTGAGGGATAGTGTAATAGACCAAATTAATGGAAAGATTCAGATCCTATACTTCTGGGTTGTAAGGGAGGGTTTGAAAATGGTACAAGTCTTGGGTCCTAGAAGTACAGTGAAATGGATCCCAATGTTACAATGGGGTAAACCAATTGAACAAACGGATTGTTTCTACAGGTTTTCTGTTGGAAAATGCTAGCCGGGCAAGTAGGTAGCATAATGCAACAGTGATAAAACTTTGATGAATAATGAGTGATGATATTTTAAGCTTTTAAAAAAGGAATCATTCTCATGGCATTTTTACATTCATACATTTATAGCGCATTTGATTAGGGTCATCTGATTCATTTTGATCATAGCATCTTAATCATTTGGCATAAACATAAGCATATGAAACCGAGTCTACAGGGCGTGTTCTCCAGAGGATAATGTAGCGACATCAGTGAATTCACAAGTCTTATCTTCCTGAGGTAGCAAGGAAGCAGACTAAAAATTACAGATCTTATCTTCATGTATCGGCTATGGAGCAGATCGAAAATAGTGAGTCTTATCTCCATGTATCGGCTATGGAGCAGGTTTTAACCACCAGCCTTATCTCTCTAACGTAGCAAGAGAGCAGGTTGAAGATACACGTCTTATCTTCTTGAGGTAGCAAGGAAGCAGACTAAAAATTACAAATCTTATCTCCATTTATCGGTTATGGGGCAGATCTGAAATGGCGAGTTTTATCTCCATGTATCGGCTATGAAGCAAGTTTTAACCACTAGCTTTGTCTCTCTGAGGTAGCAAGAGAGCATGTTGAAGATACAAGTCTTATCTTCCTGAAGTAGCAAGTAAGCAGACTGAAAATTACAGATCTTATCTCTATGTATCGGCTATGGAGCAGATTTTAGCCACCGGCCTTATCTCTCTGAGGTAGCAAGAGTGCAGGTTGAAGATACAAGTCTTATCTTTCTGAGGTAGCAATGAAGTAGACTGAAAATTACAGATCTTATCTCCATGTATCGGCTATAGAGCAGATCGAAAATGGCGAGTCTTATCTCCATGTATCGGCTATGGAGCAGATTTTAGCCACCGGCCTTATCTCTTTGAGGTAGCAAGAGAGCAGGTCAAAGATACAAGTCTTATCTTCCTGAGGTAGTAAGGAAGCAGACTGAAAATTTCAGATCTTATCTCCCTAAATAGTAGTGGAGTAGATCGAAGATGGTGAGCCTTAACCCCCTAAGCAGTAGGGTAACAAGCTGAAGATTACAGATCTTAGCTCCCTAAGTAGTAGTGGAGCAGATCGAAGACGGTGAGCCTTAGCCCCCTAAGCAGTAGGGTAACAGGCTGAAGATTACAGATCTTAGCTCCCTAAGCAGTAGTGGAGCAGATCGAAGACGGTGAGCCTTAACCCCCTAAGCTGAAGATTATAGATCTTAGCTCCCTAAGCAGAAGTGGAGCAGATCGAAGACGGTGAGCCTTAACCCCCTAAGCAGTAGGGTAGCATGCTAAAGATTACAGATCTTAGCTCCCTAAACAGTAGTAGAGCAGGTCGAAGACGGTGAGCCTTAACCCCCTAAGCAGTAGGGTAACAAGCTGAAGATTATAGATCTTATCTCCCTAAGCAGTAGTGAAGCAGATCAAATACGGTGAGCCTTAACCCCCTAAGCAGTAGGGTAACAGGCTGAATTCACAGATCTTATCTCCCTGAGCAGTAGTGGAGCAGATCGAAGACGGTGAGCCTTAACCCCTTAAGCAGTAGGGTAACAGGCTGAAGATTACAGATCTTATCTCCCTAAGCAGTAGTGGAACAGATCGAAGACGGTGAGCCTTAACCCCCTAAGCAGTAGGGTAACAGGCTGAAAATTACAGATCTTATCTCCCTAAGCAGTAGTGGAGCAGATCGAAAACGGTAAGCCTTAACCCCCTATGCAGTAGAGTAACAGGCTGAAAATTACAAATCTTATCTCCCTAAGCAGTAGTGGAACGGATCGGAGACGGTGAGCCTTATCCCCCTAAGCAGTAGGGTAACAGGCTGAAGATTACAGATCTTATCTCCCTAAGCAGTAACGGAGTAGATCGAGAACAGTAAGCCTTATGTCCTTGAGCAGCAGCGGAGCAGGCTGAAGATTACAAATCATATCTCCCTAAACAATAGCGGAGCAAATTGAAACGAAAGCCCCTATACCCCTGTAGATGCAATGGGTTAAAGCGAGGCTACTTAAAGAAAAGAAGCGCCGAGACTTAGCAGGCCCAAGCAAAATTGGCCATTTTATAGTCTTTGTTCCATTCTCGTTACACGACAATGAGCAAAGAGGGGCAACTATAATAGGCTAATTTTGGCCTGGGCCCCAAAAAAATAATAACGAAGCCAAAGGATACAATTGGTCGATAACAAGCAAAAAAGGACCAAATTGAAAGACAATCATTAAATTGTGGCCAAATAAAAAAGATGGAGAAAGCCAAGGAGTTATCAAAATTTGTTGACTTAGTAAAAGGCTAAAAATAAGAAGATTTGATTTTTTTATTTTATTTTATTTTATTTTAAAATTAGTTAGGCTATTTTTAATAAACCCCATGTATATAAATAGGGGTATTTTGTTCTTTGAAGGGGGAGGATTTAGATGAATTACTTTGGGATTCCTACTTCAATTCGGAATTTGATTATTCTCTCTTTTCCTATTTCTATTGGAATTGAATTATTTTCTTTTCTCTTTCAAAAAAAATGGTTTCGACAACAATTATATCATTTCATCAACAATATTATATTTTTTTACAATCTGTTCTTCCATCAATTCATAAGTTTTAATTACGTATTATCATATCACATATATCACAATGATTCATAAATCAACTTATACCTCCTTCTTATATTTTCAATCATTCAAATAATCAAATTCATTCAATTTACTCATTTCAAATAAATCAGACTTTGACAGATACACAGATTTCATCCAAACACACCAGAAATGTCCAACCAAAACACATCAGTATAATACTCCAAAACACACCAGTATCATATAATCCTCCCAAACACATCAGAATAATATAATCCATCCAAAACACACCAGAATAGTATAGAGTGCCTCTTCGGATAAATCCGAAGGATATAAACATCAGCATCTCCAAATCACATCTCCAAATCCCTTCTCAAAATCATATGACATGCCAATTATATTTGACATAGTCCAACTAGTTAATAGGACATAGTCCGACTAGTTAATAGGGTATTCTTTCACTTCTTTTTTTTTTCAATTTCATTTCCATATCAATTTCAATTCCATTTCAATATACAATCAATTCAATATACTTCCAATCTCAATCCACATATAATTCAATACTCATACTTATTCATACTTCATTTCAAATATTAATACTTACCTTATAATGTACTTACCTTATATATAAATTTAAATATAACATTTAATAAATAATAGTTTGAGTTATAGTAATACAAATCGTAAATTTTCTCAAGCTACTCCTCGACTATCTTTTCTTTTCCCTTTTGCGTTGACGTCTCGGATTCTTTATTAGCTACCAAAAATTAAAATAATTTACACTATTAATTACAACAGTAGTTTAAATTAAATAATTAAATTCTATTCAATTTATATCCTATTTTCAATTTAATTCTAACTAAACTTACTTATTTTCTTAACTCAATTCATACTTTGTTTCTATTCAAATTCCTTCCATATTCAACTTAGTTATCTAATATTCATAACAGAACCCTAATTTAAAATTTCTTTCAATTTAGTCCTTCTAACACAAAACTTATAGCTTACTTTACAATTTAATCCTTTTACTAATTCTAACTTAGAATTCATTCAATTAAATCCCTAATTTATCTTTTTGTTCAACATAAACTATACTTAAAAACTTATGAACTTCCAAACTATTAACTTAATTCTATCAAAATCTTGTTTTAAGACTTCTAAAATATCAAAATTAAAAGAAAATGGCTTGATTAACTTACCTATTAAAGCTTAAAGCTCCGAAACCTAAATTTTTCCTTTTATTTTTCTTTCCTTCTTTCTTTCTCCCTATTCGAATTACTCTTTGTTTCTTTTGTTTTGTTTCTTTATTTATTTTATGCTTTCATCCCTTTTTATTTTGTTTACTTTATTTTATATTTAAGTTAATTTAATAATTATAAAATTCTATTTAATAACAATATAATTAATATATTTGTTTACATGTATCTTTGTACATTTGTACACTATCATTACCATCCATTTGTCTTTCTTTTATTTATTTAACAAATAAAAATCTTATAATATCAATATTTAATTAATAAATATCTTTAACTTAAAATTTAAGTAAATACATAATTATAATACAAATGTATATATTCATATTATTACAAATGTCATTATCTAATTTGTTTTTCATACCAAAAATATTATAATTTTAATTATTTATCTAATAAATATCTTTTACTTGTTAATAATAAATAATAAATATCTACTTAATAAATAATACTTGTATCACAATTGTATTATACATATTATTATACATGTATCATCTCATTATCTTACATTTGTCAACTTATTAATTTATTCACTAATATAATATCAATTAAATAATAATAATCAATAAATATCTTTTACTTTTTATTTAAAAAATATACAAATTTTTTACAAGTGTATTTTTTTTATTTTACACATGTATTTAATTATAACCATACAATTGGCATGTTTTAGTTTATTTACTTATTTAAGTTATAAATTAATAATACTATAAATTAACATAATATAATATATATATATATAATTAAAACAAAAATCTTAGATTTTATTTCCTTTATGCCGCCTCAAATTCCAAATGTGGCTTAATTGTCCTTTTGGTCCTTTTTATTTTCTATCAATTTATAATTCAACTTTTACCCTTTATTCAATCTAATCCCTTTTTTTTAATTACTCTAAATTAAACCAAATTCACCTAATTAAGATCTAATTAAACACACTACTAGACTTATAATTATTCCTAATAATTATTTACGAACCCGTTTCACTAAGACAGAGGTCCGATAATGTACTTTTCTGATGCCTGTGAATTTTGAATCATTACAATCCTTGACATCCTAGACTCAAGTCTCATCTCGATTTTTGAAATTTTAAATGTCAGTTTGGTTTTCTTAATGTACGAGCATGTACTGGGACTTTTAAAAGATTGATAATATGTGTTGGTTAATAAGTGAATGCCTATGCTAGTCTTAGTGTATAAATACATATTTGGTATTATGGTTTGCGTTTATTTGAACTTAAAAATCAAATTTGATATTGGGTAATATAATTTTATGCATAATATTTTATTTTAGTAGTGAGATTTTGATTAAGCATTTTTTGGATGGAATTTTTTGTGGTTTAGACATAGATTGATATATTTATTGTGTGCATATATTGTTGAGGTGGTTTTGAGAAGTGCCTAGAGCAATGCCCACTGGTTCTTGCAGTGTTCAGCCTTATAACTTGTCATATATGGAATTGACAATTTTTTGCAACAAAATTGTTGGGTTAAGATATTTGCTAATATTTTGGACGTGTGCAAACTCTTCTATGATATCCAAACCTGTCATGAAAATATATTTCGAAGACTGGTTTGAATTGGATCAAGTAAATTGACTTCCTAGTTTAAGCAGATTGACTTGGATCAAGTAACTTCGTAAATCATATTGAAGATATTATTCAAGCTGGTTATCTTGCTATTTTGATGAGAAGATTGAGTGTAATTAATTTTTATTATATATTGAAAGGCTTGTAGAGGTAAAAAGGTGTGGAGAATTTTAACATTCATTTTGTTATTTAGAACTTGTTTTTTAGAGTGCATTTTGTAAGTAACCAAGTAAATCAGTAGGTTTTTATCCGAAGTTTTCAGGAAGAAAACTTAGAGGAGAGTGATCATGATCTTAGGTGCAAAAGTGAGGTCGTTAATCTGGTGTTAGTGCTTGTAATAACTTGTGGTATGAGGTGTTAAAATAGTTATTATCTTTCTAGGCAAAGCCTTGCAGACATAAGGAAACTAAACTATGTAAACATATCGAGTATTTATTATTTTTCTACTCTGTTCTTCACTAGTGTCTGTAGCAATTGTCATTGCTCATAGCACTGCTTCTGATATAGCTCAGTTTCTGCTTGCAATTATCGATTTTGGAACTAACATGTACTCTTGAGGCATGTTCAAACATGTTTAGGTTCATTTTGAAGCAAGTTAGAATGACTTGAAATGGTATTTTCTGCTTTTGGGCTCAAATCTTGAGACCAAGAAAGTTAAGTCTTTTTTACATATTGGATGAACAAGTATTGATACTTGATTACCAACTTTCAAGACTTGACCCAAAGTATCAAGACTTGTGCACCAAGTTTCAAGAGTGGACAAACAATTTTAAATTTTATGTTTCAGGGGTTATCAATATTGAGACTTGTACCCCAAGTCTAGAGACTTACTATCCTTTTTTTTGTTCTTAAGATCATTTTCGTCGAGTTATTGCTTGATCATCATCAATGATGCATGACATCTTTGAATTTATGTTTTATTCATGTTAAATATAAATTTTTAATCATGCATAATAAATATTTCGTTTTAAATTTGTTTTGTTTAGGTTACTTCGATAATCAATATGATTTTTATATCCAAATCCACCACCTGAATCTAGTCTAGAGTGTAACATGAAAATTGACATTTTCCACAAACACAACATACTCCCTTCAATTTTTTCTTAGTCCCTTATAATTTCATTGAAGTCCTTGAATCATAGCCACAAACTAGTAATTTACCGTACAAGACTATTGAGTACTTGCCATGAGGAATCTATCATTGCTGCATCACATTCTCCATAAAAGCCCATTATGTGAAATATTTTATTACCACCTTCTAATATATCCATGTTTATGTGATTAGATGAATACAAGCATAGTTGTAAAGCCACATCAACTATCTACACAATCATTAGTCCACTCTTTTGGCCATTACACTCCACTATAAAACAACTTTGCATCCCCCATTTCTTTCCAAGCGAATCAGCGATGGCGTTTTTAAGCTTTGTCTCGCAAAGGAACACAATGTTGGGAACTTGTTATGTAATCCTATTCATAGATTCCGAAGCTTCTTTACAACTATGTCATTGTTCTTTACTTGCAGGTCTCTTGGTATGGTTGTCACATTCAACATGAATCCCTTGTCCAAATTAACACCTTAAAATCGATTTGTCAATCACTTTTTCACCAACTAATTTGATTAAAGACATTCTTAACCATGACTCGTATTGTTGTATCCTCTTCTGTTCCTTTTTTTTTGCATGATTTAACTTAGCAAATTTCATTACATTCTACATCCATATGATCTACTTTTTCCATAACCATTCATTGACCCAATATTCCAATTGCATTGTCATTTCTTTTAACAAAAACTATCACACCTAGTGATTTGTTATATCCATCTCTATCTTTGATGATATGAATTGATATAGTAATCATCCTAGTCATTAATTAGTGCTATATACGTAATTGTTTTTCAATAAGCACGTACAAGTATAGCTATTTTTTTTTATTATTTTAGATTTATGATTTATGAGGTTTTTAAAATTGAATTTAATGTTTAAACAAAAACAAAATCATGTCAACAGGTTCAATTGATGGTCAAATTATTTATTTGATTAAAATTAATCTTTATTAATTAAGTAATGGTGTAATTTACACAAAATAGTAGCTGCTTGTTTTGTGAAAGCCAGTAGAACAGGGCAAAACGCTCTCTGTAAAAAGAGAGCGGCGTTTAAACGCACAGTAAAAGAAGAAATGCTAAAGCAGGCTCTCCGAGTCCGACTCGGTGCTATCTCCTCTTCACCTGCCTCCTCTACCATGTTGTCTTCTTCTTCTTCGATTCTCGCCCTCAGAAGCAACAACCCTGCCTCTCTTCTTCCTTCTAGATTCTTCAGCAATGGAGTTCTCAACAACCAACTCGTTTTCTCGCCTCACTTCCAACGCTCCATTTCCCTTCGGTGTTTCGCTTCTTCCAGTGGATTCGATAAAGTTCAAGTTCTAAATCCGATCGTCGAAATGGACGGTACAACAATCTTATTAAAAAGCCGCCTAATGAGGACTTTATGGATTACATTTTCTTCTTGATCCTTTTTACTATTATTTTTGCTTGATTTTTTTTTCTTTTTAATAATTAGGTGATGAAATGACGAGGATTATTTGGAGTTTGATAAAAGACAAAGTATGAATATGAATTTCTTTTCACATTTCCAGAATTATTAATAGCTAGTGGTTAATCAATGCTTGTTTGTTTAATTGCAGCTTATATTCCCTTATTTGAATTTGGACGTGAAATACTTTGATTTAGGGATATTGAATCGTGATGCGACTGATGACAAAGTTACAGTTGAAAGTGCTGAAGCAGCTCTAAAGTGAGTGTCTTTTTTACCAGGCTTTTTAGACATGAGCTTTGCCATGTTGTTAGAATAATAACCGATGGTTTTTTATGTTGTTATAGTAGTAATTTAGTGTGAATGTCGGGTATGTTCAATTTTTTCTTTTAAAAAAATTATTGTATTATGAGAGACCTTGTAGGTTCATATCCTCATACTATATTACAATATGGGACAAATAGTCAAATACTGTTGTCAATCACGGATATTTCAAGAAAAAAGAAGACAAGATTGGTATTTAGATATTTTGAGGTAATGTATGACAATATATTGGGTATGTAGAATGCTAGAATTGCATTTTTAACATGACTGATAAATGGTATAATATGTTTTTGTTGAGACTGGGTCTGCATTAAGATAGCATTATCATGTCAAGTGAAAGAGAATTTACTGTAAAATATGGTAATACTAATGATTGTGGTTTTGCATTTTGCTGAGTTATACTTATCGGATTGAGTCTGGATGATGGAAGGAGCTTCGCCTGGGGTGAGGTGATCTAAGAGAGAGTTCTTCATAGCTATGTTATTAGGGCTTGGATGTCGGTCTCAAATTGGATATGTGTTAGACTTAGGTATTTTCATTTTTTTCAAGTTTTCCCATGTATTTAGAGGATTCAGAGCGTCAAATACAGGTGTCAAATACATATATTAAAGAAAAATGAAGAGTTGAAACAACATAGGTTCAGTGGGTTCTTATTTTAGTATTTGATGGAATATTTATTTAACTTTTAGGTCGGGAAGAATAAGATTATCTATCTTTGGAAAGAGGGAGCAATGGAAGGAAATTTTCTAGTATCATGGTTGAGTTGCAAAATAGTACATGTTATGTCTCTCAATCATTAGATCAAAAACCTTTACTTTCCTTAACCCTTTCTTTCCTTCCTATCAAATGGACGCAAAATGTTTTTGCAATGGTTTTAGGAAAATGAAGATTGAAGTTTTCAAGAATGTTATATTTTCTTTATTCACGGCTTGAAACCTGCAGCTGTAAAGAATGTCTTGTTTTCTTTCAGGTATAATGTTGCCATCAAATGTGCCACAATCACTCCTGGTTAGTCATTCTTTTGCTTTTTTATGATTTAAGAGTCTTGCAGATTGATGTGTTTCCTTGTATATAAAGCATCTAAGGTGATTATTTTTTTTAATTCTTCAGCTTTTTATCACACTAAAGTTAGGTTATGTTTATCATGCAGATGAGACAAGAGTAAAAGAATTTGGGCTGAAATCTATGAGGAGAAGTCCTAATGGAACAATTAGAAACATCTTAAACGGTTTGTCTTTCAAAATAATCTCATTGTATTCTCATTTCCGGGATAAATGTTGAATAGTTGGCATCTTGCATGAATTGATTTGATTTCCTTTAGTTGTTTAAATAGTATCCTGAAGTTTGAAAGGTTTGTCTTCCATAACCAGTCATTGGTGGATGTGTGCTGAAATAAGATTTTAAATCATCTATCCACTGTATTTAGAACAGATGAATTATGATGCTTAGCTGTAATTCTTCCTCATTTTACTGGTGTCTTTTCCTTGTATATTCAGTCCTTTTAATTGAGGTGTTGCTTCTTTTTGTAGGTACTGTCTTTCGTGAACCTATCCTATGCAGGAATATACCAAGAATTGTTCCTGGTAAGGATTTCTTCAGATTGACAATAATCTGAATTATTTTGGAAAGCTTCTGTGAACTTTTTCTCCCTGTTATATAGGTTGGAAGAAACCCATATGCATTGGCAGACATGCCTTTGGTGATCAGTATCGTGCCACTGATACAGTGATTACTGGACCAGGAAAGCTCAAGATGGTTTTTGGTGAGTTGATTAACCTACATGCTTGGCATGGTGCCATTGACTTAGTCTAGAAAAATTTTATTTCTTAAGATTGTAACTGTATTGCCTTCTTTCCATCTTTAGTCCCAGAAGGTGGAGACAAGCCAGTGGAGCTTGATGTCTATAACTTTAAAGGACCTGGTGTAGCACTTGCTATGTATAATGTGGACGAGGTTTGTAAAATTTGTGTTCATTTTTCCAATATGAAAGTAGTGCATGTGTAGATATATATTTACATGTATAAGTTTGCAGCCTTTTGATTGATTAATTAATTTAATTGTCATTTTGTGATTCTTCAGTCAATTCGTGCTTTTGCTCAGTCCTCTATGTCATTGGCTTTTTCAAAGAAGTGGCCTCTTTACCTGAGCACAAAAAACACTATTCTGAAGAAGTATGATGGCAGGTGATGTTTTCATTACTCATTTTCCGTTTCCCCTGAATGTCCTACAATATTGGACTCTTTATTCAAGGTTACTCTGATTTTTTATTTGCAGAAGAACTGCTGAATTCTTATCTTAGGAAGTTTATTACAGGTTTAAGGACATATTCCAAGAGGTGTATGAACGAAACTGGAAGGACAAGTTTGAAGAAAATTCTATATGGTTTGGTTCTTGCATTCTAGGGAATGTATGCTTAAGTTTTCTGGTTAGATATGTGAAATATTTGATGGATTTTTTGTCTAGGTATGAACATCGACTGATTGATGACATGGTGGCGTATGCCGTAAAAAGTGAAGGGGGATATGTTTGGGCATGTAAAAATTATGATGGAGATGTCCAAAGTGATCTACTTGCTCAAGGTGCTATTTATGTTGAAAGCTTTTTATCATATATGACAAGCATGCGCACACACGCACACACAAAAAAATTAAAAGGGATAGTAATAATTTACTTCTATGGATTGTCCATTAATATAATAAATCATATTTTCTTTTTCTGTTTTTGAAATGCCTTCCGATAAAAATGGATATAGTCTTTGTGTTAATGAGCTTAATCATTTACAAATCAGCGCTCGAGTTTGAAACAATCTTTTTTTTTCTGGAGTCTAAACGCATTTTTGCTATATGCAGGATTTGGTTCTTTGGGCCTGATGACTTCTGTGTTGGTTTGTATCAATTGACTTCGTTTCTCATCTTTCTGTATTAGCTTCTCCATTTTGGCCATTGAATGTTGCAAATCTTTGTAATCACTAATTCCACAGCTGTCGTCTGATGGGAAGACACTAGAAGCTGAGGCAGCTCATGGGACTGTAACACGACATTTCAGGCTACATCAAAAGGGACAAGAAACCAGTACAAACAGCATTGCTTCCATATTTGCATGGACAAGAGGGTTGGAGCACAGGTATTTTATATTTCTTATGCTTTCAAGGAAAGTGATTCAGCTTCCTCTTGGAATTCTTTTATCTGTATTTGTTCCAACTGAACTCCTTGTTTCTTTTCCTTTATTTTACATAAAGGTTTTGGGAAAGAAACATATGAGTGCCTTCAATTGATTTATCCTAGTTTTTGTCTAAGTATTATTATCATTATTGGAATTAGTTTTTTTATTTTTTTTTAACTTCCATGTAATTCCCATGCAGAGCTAAACTAGATAAAAATGAAAGGTTGCTGGACTTTGTTCAGAAGTTAGAAGCTGCTTGCATCGAGACAGTTGAGGCAGGAAAAATGACGAAGGATCTTGCCATTTTAACCCATGGACCCAAGTATGTTACTCTCGTTGTATGAGTTTTCCATTGCTGATGTTTCTTATTTTGAACTTCTATGTTACTTAGTCTCAGGTGTAACTGAGTGTTGAATACGGATACGTGTCAAACACTGGCTTTTTCAATTTTGTTATAAGTTTTCCATGTATTGGAATGATATTTGGGGGGTCATCTCCCATACCCTTGTCCAAATATGCATCTGACATGGGTGTCAAACATGAGTACTCCAAGAAAAATGAAGATTTAGAATAATATAGGTGAATTTCACCCCCATAATCTGATCTTTCGTCAGATGGTTCTTCCTTACCTGCACCAGCCACTTTATGTATATGTCTTCTTTAAAAGGTTATATGTCTGTTAACATTTAGTGACCCAAAAATAACGTATGACCTTATAGTTAACTCGGTACTTATGAATTCAGGGTAACTAGAGAGTTTTACTTGAACACGGAAGAATTCATTGATGCTGTTGCAGTAAATCTTGACTTGAAGCTTCGGGAACCAGCTTTGTGCAAGTAGACACTTACATTAAGTTGCTCAGGTAATTTCCAACATTTGAAGACATTTTTTATGGCGCATGACAAGGCATAAACCACAAACTGAATGTTGAACCTATTTTTCAAATGCCAGAAGCACTTTGGAATCAATTGGATGTACATTTTTATGAAACTGGTACATTTTGTAGTCTCCAGCTATATGTTAGCTAGAGTCGGGGGTGGCTGTAGGATATAAACATGCATCAATGCATCTTCATTTTTCCTTTAAAAAGGGATTTTATATTTGATGTCCTCACTTATGTCAAATAAGTATATCTAAAATAATAATAATAAAGAACCCGGATAACATGGGTCTCCTTTTTACATGGATGGTGAAAATTTTGTATCTTTATGCCGTGTAAGCTGTCCTACTTTTGGTCTGTTTATTATTGTGGATGTTATATGCGCGAGAGATAAGGTATTATAGATTGGGTCAGGCTTATGTATAATATTGATATTATTTATGGTTATTTAAGTCGGACTTGGTTTAAAATATGAGCTTCACAGCTCTTATTTGTATGTAGCTAAATCAAGCCACTTATGTTCATTATATATTTGTTGGAAGGCTTGGCTCTTTTTTAGTTGGGCTTAAGTTTTTTTTGCTTTTATCCGTTTTTCGAGTATTTTTGTTTAAAACTTCGCTTGGATGGATAGTTTGGGTCATGAATAAGTTTTACTTAGTAATGGTTACGGGTGGGGTGTGGCAGATTTTTGTCTGCCCCCATCTCGACCCGAAGTTCTACTCCTGTCCTCCGACTCTGACATTAAAAAAAAAACGATTTCAACCTGACCTGAAATTTATTTCATTTTATTGCTTCAAATTAACCAAATCTTTCGTTATATTCTGATATTCTGATTCGACTCCAAAATTTTATTAAAAATTTAATTCTGACCTGACAAATTTTTATGTGCTTACTTGATAATATATTAGTTGCTTTGCTAAATCTGAATCTATTGAGATTTATATCAAAACTTTGGAGCCATTATTTGAGAAAGTAAGAACAATAGTGCGGTAGATGAATTTGTATAATACGTTTAAAGCTATTTACTTGGGTACTGTAGTGGGCCAAATTTGTCCGGCCCATGCAAACACAAAACAAACCAAAAAATAAACCAAAAGCCATAAACATAAAATAAATAAAATTATAACAGTCCATTAATTAATGTCTGTTTACAAACCAAATCATTACATAGCCCAAACCCAATTACATAATCTAGACTTAAAATTAAAACCCAAGGCCCAAGTTACAAGCCCAATGACTAAACCTATACCTGACCCAAAAATAGGCCCAATAAGCCCAAATGCCTAAACAAAGAAACCCTAGGGTTTCTTCCTCACATTTGCGCCGCAATCGCAGACGAGCCCCAGCCCTCGCGCCGTACAACCGCCTTCAACGCCTCCGTACGCCCCACGTTGAGTGCCACATATCCCCACAGCTGGCTCTGTACCTCCGTACCTGCAAACAAACGAGGCAGAACAGCAGCGAATGCAAACAAAAAGAGAAATATTTGTATTTTTTATTTGGATTTTCCTTTTTTCTTCGGCTATAAAGCCGAAACTTTAATCCTTGTAACCGGTTACCAAAAAAAACACAAAAAAAGGGGGCAATATACGCAGAATAGCAATCGATTACAGAAAAGTTGAACATTCTTCAAAGGTGGTTCCCTTTTTTTACACCTCCATTTTCCTTTTTCATTTTGAAATCAGTAACAAAAAAGAAAACAAAAGAGAGTCTACCTGACGAGCCGGCCATCGTTTCCCTTTCGCTTCGTCAAAATCGAAGTCCAAACGGGGTCTTTAAGGCCGAAAGCCCCTCTGTTGAGTCCGGGTACTAATTGCCTTCCGTGGTGGCGCATTAGTGCTGAGAGGAGCACTTGGGGGCTGATTGAGCAACAAACGAGGGAAAGGGCTAGGGTTCGACCGAATGACTCAGTTTTCTGGCCTTTTAAAGGGTTAAATGCGACGCCGTTTCAAGCCCATTTCAACGGCTCAAAAACGATGTCGTCTGGAGGAGCCCCGACCCGATCCGTTTAGCTGCCCCGATGACCCGCGAGTTTTTGCGACGAGGGTCTATTTTCAGTATCAGTCCCTCCCTGTTGCACCGTGTTTCATTTGACTCTCCTTTGTATTTCTTTTTTTTATTAATTTAGACATGTAGTTTTCACACGTTTGCAAATAGATCCGCGCTTAAACGCAACATTTAGGATCTGGTATATTGCCAGTCTTTGTCCCTAGCTGTTTTCGTGCATCGATCATTGGTCCTTTTGTTGTTATATTCTGTTTTCAAATTATCCTTCTGATTTTGGATTGATTTTAATTGAACCCTTTTTAGTTTATAACTGTTATTCTTGACTGCTTATTCATACGATTGTTTCACAGTTTCTTTTATTATGTTAATATTTTTATTTTATTTCCTATATACATATATATTATAATAAAGTTAAGTTATTTTCATACATATAATGTTTTGGTATTATTCTAACCATATATTTTAGCATATTTTTTGCCATTCTAATGTGTTTTGCATATGTGTTCTACTTAAATTATTTTCATACTTGCTTATATCAGTAAATATGTTGGATTTACTTACGTCATTTAGTCTTATACATGTTATCATCTCTACATTATTTTACATACACTTACTTTTAAATTTATATGTATATATATATGTATTGACACACTTGTTACCTTAATAGATTTTTATTTAAAATACTCTTTGCTTTATGTTTCTTTTATTCTCTTTATATATGAAATTATTTTTAAAAACTTCCTTTTTGTGATTTTAAAATTATTATTTTTAAATATTTTTTATATCATATTACTTATGTGTCCTATATATCCTATTATTTAAATATTTTGATATAAGGATATGTATGGTTTTTTAAACCAATTTAAAATTATATATATGTTATTATTAATCTCATTCTTTTATAAATTTATATGTACATTTTTCAAAATCTATTTTGGGCCTTATGTTTTGTCATGTATTTTTTGTATCATATATTTTTTTGTACCATCATATATTTTATTAACTTCTAAACGAATTTGCGTTTAAAACACTTTACATGCAACTTGACTCAAATTTCCATTTTATAATATCTATTTCAAAAAATTATATATCTATCTCTAGTTTTTCGTTATACATATGTATAAATTTGTCAACCTATATTTTATGGGTCCATTTATTCGCCTTCATTTTAAAATAGTTTTATACCATTTTACGTCTTTGATTCGCATCTTGTTTGTGTATCTAATATTAATCATGTTATTTCTCATGCATGTTATTGTTGCATTATTTATTTATTCATTGTTTCATAGTAATTATTCTCCATGCATTATTGCAATCGGATTATACTTTTAGGTTAGCTATTTTCAATTATATATAACACCCCATATCGTCGTTTTTCACGTGATTTTTGAAATGTGGTTTTATAAAATACAAATTCTTAAGATCGACTCTGTTTTTATCTCAAGTCAAATTAATACTTTTAAGCTGGTTTTATAAGTATTCATTTAAAAATTCTTTAAAATGAAGACGAGATCCGATATTTGGTAATTCGCGGAATAGTGCCCTAACGTGTTGGGTTGCAATTTCGCGTTTGCTCAAAATAATCGAATATCCCTTCAGGATTTCACTCATGACTTTTAAAAATTCTTTAAAACGAAGGCAATATTCGACGTTTGACAATTCAAGAATCATGCCCTATCATGCTGGGTTGTGATCTCTCGCTTGCTCAAAACAATCGAATATTCCTTTATATTCTCACTCATGTGTATTAAAAATACTTTAAAACGAAGACGATGTTCAATGTTGGCGATTTGAGAATCGAGCCCTATCATGCTGGGTTGCGCTTTTTCATTTGTTCAAAATAATCGAATATCTCTTTGGAATTTTACACTTATTTTCTAAGGTAAGGCGATGGTCAATGTTTGGAAATTCGAGGAATCGTACCCTACTGTGCTAGGTCTCAGTTTTTCATTGGACCAAATAGTTGGGCATCCTTTTATAATCCTCGAATTATAAACTTTCGGACATCGAAACAAGAAGATCTTGGCAACCAACTCGGGTTACTCAAATGTTATAAAACAGAACCACATTTCAAAAACTTTTTCTAATTTTAGACATAAGGACAGTATTTAATCGACTCGGTACCAATTTTGGGCGTAGTGAGGGTGCTAATCCTTCCTCATGCGTAACCGACTCCCGAACCCGTTTTCTCAAAAGTTCGTAGACCAAAACCGTTGTTTTAACAAACCAAAAAAGTTTTATTAAAATAACCTCATTTTTAGGTGATCCGACCACACCAAAACAAAAAGATCGGTGGCGACTCCATACTTCTGTTTTTCAAAAGTCGATTCCCCCGTATTTTCATTAAATTTAAAACCATAAAGTTATAAAATTTTCAAAAAAGGGATGGTTTCGACAGTTACAGTAGACGAGTTTATACAATGGCTCCATGTAAATAGCGCTAGGCAAATACAATATTGATATCTATAAATGGCCACATACGAATCATTTGGTTCGTTTCTACGAGTTTATGCCCCTTTCAAGGGTCCAATTTTGCAATTTCAAATTTCAACTAGCATCGCTAACAACCACCACCAGAAATCAGTTAGGTACACAAAGTTTCAGTCTTTAAAATAATTTAGGGGATAAATCATAAATAAATAAATAAGTGTAATTTTGGAAATTTCTTGGGGCAGGTGGATTTACTCTAAACCCAAATACTTGACCCGACAATTTTTAAAAACAAAATTAGCTTCATCTCTCCTAAATCCGATTGTTAAAAAAAAATTAAATTTCAATTTGATTGAGTCGGATTGGATCGAAATCTGTCGGTTTCAGGTTGTTTCCGGTCCTTAGTTTAACTTAGAGGTTAAACAAGTTTTCTTGCTTTCTCATTAGTTCTATTCTTGAATAGGCTTATTCATGCATCAAGAATTGAATTAAATGTTTTTAAGTGTTGGGTGCTGCTTAGCCATTTTTCGAGCGCATAAACCATGTTGCTTTACTTGGATCAAGTTTTGGTGTAATTGAAGGGCTTGAAATTTAAGATATCATTTCCTAGAGTTTTTTCCAATATACTTTTGTTTTTTTTTTTTCGTTTTTAAAAGCAATGGAAGATAATTTTAATTTAAGATTTAGGATTTTAAAACTCTTTACTAACGACTGCGAGAGGCGGGAAGACCGGTGGAGGACCAAAGCCTTGGGAATGCATGTTTTATCTGATACCTCTATATTCGTTTATTTTAAATATAATATAAAAGTTATAAACTTCAATATAATGCGTGTATAACTGCAACTTCAATCCTTCTCAAATATTTTTAATGATTGGTTTAACACTTTTTTTTTTTAAGAATTGCATTTTAATCCCTCTAAAATGTTAAAAAATTCAATTTAAATCATTTCAATACAAAAATTTCAACCCATTTCATGTTTATTAAATTATTTTAATCTATACTATTATTTTAAGTTTTTGATTAAGTTAATATCACAAATCAACCGAACACTAATTCAATTAAAAAAATTATGAAAATATCTTGTAATAATTAAAACAAATCATATTATTCAATGATACTTTTACCTTTTTATTTTAACAAAAATCAATAAAAATAAATATATACATATAATGAAATTTAAACTTACATTAATTAAATTTGTAAAACCCTATATTTATCATTAAACTAAAACTTCATTTCAATTTGTTCAATATATTTATATTTTAATATGCACAATTAATGATAACATGATAAACAATTATAAATCATTTAGTATTATTATAAATATGATGTATTTATGGGTTTTTCTTTTTTTTTCATATCGTTGTTCTAAATATTTGATTCACATAATATTTTTATATCTTGTCCAAAATTGTACAATGCTTGAGCCCAAAATCGCCAACTATCCTATAGAGTAAGCAGTTGGAGCTCTTAGTTGACCCTTTCGTGCCATGTTTCAGGTGCTGCTAATCATATCTCTCCCCAAAAAGACAAAATCTGAAAGAAGATTACACACTGCAAATATGACGAGGAAAAAACTAATAATACATCAAAATTTATATAAATATGGTTATGATAGGAAAAAAGAATATAATGCAATGCCTAAAAAAAATAAAAAGAAACGAGGATGTATGGAGACCTTTTTTTTTTCCCCAATTCTCAATTAACAAGCCAAGAAGAGTAATTTCTTGGTATTTGCTAAATCATTAACTGAACCTAAAAATTCAATGGTTTTCATATTTAAGCTAACAAACTCCATTTGCACTTCAGCTGCAACACCATCATTTTGCTGCGTTACGTAGACTAATAAGCACCTTAACACACAACATATACTAAAGATTAAAGGTAAGATAAGATGACAACAAAACTATGATAGTTTCGACTTTTCATTTTTTTTGAAGTGCTTGTGATCGATACCCGTGTCCATGGTGTGTCCAAATATGAGTGTGAGGATATGATTCTCCAACTACATGTAAATCGTGGGGAAAAAATTAACATACTTGTGTTGGATATATACTCATACTTGACCACTCAGATCTGAGTCCAAGTAACCTAACAACAAAATCTGATCAAAGGTTTTATTATTTTCAGTTTAATATGAAACTTACATGACTGGTGAGAGCAGATTCATTATTTTCCAAAACCAACACCGGCTTTCTTCCTTTTTCGAGTTTCTACCTTTTCAGGGCTGGGGAGTCCAGTCTTATTTTCATATTTCTTTTCTAATTCCTGCAGATTAGATCAGTATCATCCAACAGGTCTCAAAGAAGTTTAATCTTGAAGGTCATGGTTAGATAATATTATGATATAATTTTATTCCGAATCTTCATTTTCCTTGCAGTACCAACACCGTATCCAACATATATCAAGGCATAAGTATATGGATATAACTCCTTGACAACCCTCTAAATACATGGAAAAACTTAGAAAGAAAGAAATATAGTCAAGTGAACCTGTATCGAACACTCTCACACCAATATATAAAAGGTCATACTAAGACAAAAAAAGGTGTGAAATCTAATAGTTTATTCTTCATAACATATCTTTAGGGTAACAGAACAACCAATACAAGTGAGAAAGGACAGTCTTCAGGGTCATGCTATTTGTTCTACTCTTCATTTTACTTTTAAGTATCCGTGTCGACACATAAAACAAAAGGTATGGGATAAAACCCTTTAAAACTCCTCTAATAACATTAAAGAACAAAAGGAAGAAATGAATGTCTTTTCCAAACACAAACCCTATCAAAGACTCACGTCTAAATCCGAGTAATAATTTTTTTTATTAATATAGAAGTTTGTACTAACCTCTAACTGTTTGCGAATGCCGTCAAGAACTTCGTCAGTCATTTTGTCAAAAAACAAAATCCCCTGCAAATGCAAGAGTCAAGGAATTTAGTGATAGTTTAAAAAATAATTCAAATACAACATGAATATTCCAAAATCTTTTTAATACGAATTATTAACAGGTAAAAATTTAGAGCATACTGAAATACTTAAACATGATTATCAAACGGACACCAACTCAGTTTGGAAAGGATTAAAAGCCAATTACTTTTACAAAGTAACAAATATCAATATGAGGATGCTTTAGGCTTTTTTATTTTAATATAAAATATTTTTATAGTGGGATCTGAACCTAGTACACTATAATCTCCAGAGCTTCATTCAACCAAAGCCTTATTTGATTTTTAAATAAATTTTCTTTAAATATACTTTTACACATTAGTTTTTTCCCCACATCTAGTATATAGAAAACACCACACGAGAGGGTAAAATACAAGAACATACCATTACAACATTACCAATACAACTGCTGCTAGAACTAGGTTTTGATAGGCTTTAACTCTAGGATTTTGAGACAAGGCTTGGCTACTACAGAATTTTGGGGGTAAAGGCCGATGTACTCAGAAGTCAGGAACAAACACGAGATAGCAAGAAAGTTAATTAACAGCCTTGTCTTAGTTTATGCACATTCTTACCTTAAGAACAATATAAAACTAAACAAGATCTATCTCCTTAGACTAGCACTTGACAAATTAAGAACAATATAATCACCAATCACACAAAAGGAAGAACCTGAAGATGGTCAAATTCATGTTGAAAAACCCGTGCCGGAAGCTCTGATAAATCAATTGTAAACCTCGCACCACTAATATCTTGTGCATCAATCTTTACAGATTCTGGCCTCTGAAAGCAGAAAAAAGAAAAGAAATACGAGTAAAGGCAAGTGAGCAAAGAGACAATATTATATAGAAGTATATATGAACGGTGTTGTCAATGGTGCACGGCACACTCTAGACCCGACAAGTTTTATATTGCCCAAAGTGCAGGGTGCAAAAACAGCACTAGACTGAATGAAATATGGAGCAATACCTATGTCCGTATTTTTTCAAAGTGTGTATCTAATATAAATAATAAGGTATAATCATGATAACAAACATTAAAGAGTGGTCCATGCAATTTTTTTTCTTTTGACCAATAAATTCTCTTCCTTATGGTCTCACATCAAGTGTTTAATATTCAAATATTGAAAGGCAAAGAGTATTAAAGATTTTGCCCATTGCCTAACCAAAAACCAGACCTAGGCGCACCAGGCATGCACCTAATCAAACATACCTCTGAAAGGGTCTGAGGCACTTCTGCTGTTTGACGCTAAGGCCTTGACAATAATGCAGATGCAATGAAACAAGAGAGTAAACAGAAGCAGGTGCTGCAAGTACCTGAACATCAGCATAGATTCTTGGAAAAGATAAGCAGCCTTCATTAAACAGCACCATCTTCTTTGAATATTTCGCAACTCTCGGATTTACAAGAACAATTTCTTGCCCTTCACCTCGCTCGCCAACGGGATTAAACACCATCAGTTGGACATTAATTCCTACTTGTGGAGCTGAGAGACCAATGCCATCAGTTCTGTTACAACAAATGAAAGCCAACCAATTTTCACACTAAAATTGCATGAATTCTTTAAACACTTAAGTTTTACATTTTTTCCTACTATAAAGATCAACGCGCTAAAACACTTATACTGCCTCCACTGCAAGCCACCAAAAATGTTTGCCTGAGTGAAATAAATAAATATATGTAGGTTGAGATATATAATTATGATAAATAACTCTAAAGAGTGATGCCTTTCTTATCAGTGAATGTGTATATCTAATCAAAAAACTAAAAATAAGAAGAAAACAATTAAGTAGAATTTAAATGAGACGACTTTATTTTAAAATTTACAAAATTAAAAAAAAATGCCCGAGCGCATTGTGCTTTTGTTGCAACAGCAACGGTTGAAGGATGTAGATTTAAGTACCCTTAAACATGTATTAAGCTCCTATTTAAGGGTTTGGGATTTTAGATTTGGATTAGTCATTATTTTTGCCAATAATTACAAGTAATAGCCAAAAGAAAATAAATAAATAAATAAAAATCTTACTTGTACATAACGTCGAACATCTCATCGACAAGTTTCTTCAAATTCTCATCAAACGTGTCTATTCGTTTATTTCTCTTCCGCAATATGGGGTCCGGATACTCCACTATTTTCAGCGGCGGCTCAAACTGGAGATCCTCCGCTTCGAAATAAAACAAAACAAAATATGTAACTTTAGAAGCGTAAATTACAAAGTAAACCCGGTTCTTATCGACGCTTTACTTACCAGAATAAATTTTGTGGTCTTTGGAAGAGAAACCTCGCTTGGCTTGTGCGTGGACCGGAGTTAGAAGAGGATTGGTTTGGTTTACCGAGGAAGTGAACCCAGCAGGTGAAGTGAAAATGTTGAACCGGTGAAATAAGGCGGTGGGGTGGTGCAGAATGGGAAGGATAACGCGTGTTAGAGACGGAGAGTGGAGGTGGAGCCAACTCGCGCAAGCCATTGAACTGTGAAGATTTTCGGAAAAAGATCACTGTCGTAGAAATAAAAACCTTTTGTGTATGTTCCGAAACATTTTGGATTTTTTGCGTTTTACTCCTTCTGAATTTTCTTTTTCCTGATTTTTGTGCTTAGACATAGAGGTGATCATGGGCCGGGTCGGGCCGGGTTCGGGCAGGGCCCATACAAATTTTTAGGCCTGTATACTAGGCTCGGGCCCGGGCCCGGCCTGAAATATGGGCCTAAAATTTTGCCCAAGTCCGGCACGAAATAAAATTACTAAGCCCGAGTTAAAATTTTTTTTATTTCATTAAATAAAAAAATTTAAAAATATAGTAAATCAAATATATTTAAAAACATAAAGACAAATATTAAAATAAATAAAAATAATACTAAAACAATTCTTAAAACAATACACAAATTAATAATATAATAAAAAATGGTTACATTAAAAATTTAAAACAATTAAAAATAAAATAAAAAATATATATTAATATATAATTCGGGCCTCGTTTTTTGCCCAAGCCCATTTTTCGGGCCTATATTTTTACCCAAACCCTCCCATTTTTCGGGCGGGCCTTCGGGCTGGGCCGGGCCGCCCAGCCCATGATCAGCTCTACTTAGACATAGGTTATTGTACTATTAAAAAAAAAAGGAGTAAACTGCACCATTGGTCACTAAGCTAGGGGTAAGTTTTTATTTTGATCACTTAACTAAAAAAGTTACAACTTGATCATCAAACTATTCAAAAGTTTTCATTTGAGTCACTTGGTTGTTAAAATCAATATTATATGGTTTTCTCTATTCACATGATCTACACCAATTGAAAGCTCTCTCCCTTCTTCTCTTTTATAGTTCAATTTTTTTCATGAATCAGCTTAAGAGATCACAAATTCGTAAACCAAAATTCAAACAACTTTTTTTTTCGACACTAACCGTTAGATCGACTTGAATCTATGGTATGCTCTTCTACTTGTCAATAGGTATTGATCCACTGTACTGATCATCGAATTATCACTTGGAGCTCGCTAGCGGAACTTATTCTAAAAAAAAACACTTAACAACTTAGTGACTAAAATGAAAATTTTCGAATAGTCTAGTGACCAAAATGTAGCTTTTTTTAGTTAAGTAACTAAAACGAAAACTTCCGGTAATTTAGTGACTAATGGTGTAGTTTACCCAATAAAAAAATATGCATAATATTAATTGATAAAAATATCAACATTGTGATTAATTATCTTTAACTAGTCACTGTTTAACAAAAACAGAGATTAATCTGCTTTATTTTCTAAAGAGACTAATTTACTCAATATAAAAATTAAAAAAGGCGAGGGACAACCTTTTAATTATTTCTTTAATACTATAGTTTTGGGATTAACTTCCTAAATGCTTTTTTGTGTCAAAACGAAATTTTTAACTTCAGCTCAACAGGTTATCTATGTGACGCAGGTCTAAATTAAATGGTTTAATTTAGCGTCGATCTCTTTTATCATTAAAAAAATTCCAATTTTTTTTTTACTTTAATTTGATATTATTTTATTGTATTTATTAAAATTTCATTTTATTCTATAAAAAAATCTATATGCAAAATGAGAATAAAAGTCTCGTACAAATAAAACTTAAAAAAGCCATATATTCAAATACACTAAATGGAGAATGCAATCGAGAACTCCAATCTCATACTAGACAAAGCACTGAAAGATTAGTAAACTTAGAGCTTTGATTGCTTGAATCAGGCTTTCCCACTTGGATTGGGAGTAACGAAGAGACCACGGCTTGTTATCATAAGTGCTCTCAACAATAAAGGAAGATAGAAATTTAGTACGGCGAGTCTCTATATAGTTTCTTACTCTTGTGGCAGTAAAAACAATGACTTGAAACAATATATGCAATGAAATTTTAAACAAAATCAAATTTTCAAAATTTTAATAAACCATAAATCACAAAAAAATTAAAAAATAAAATAAAATTGAGTCACCGCATGACAAAATGATCCAAACTTTGTGCTAGTAAAAACCTCCTATTCTTAAGACTTACCCTTATGTTAGTGTTATTAGTTAACTCAAAATTAATTATTTTTCAATATAATTACGAGTGTTATCATCCATTTTACATTACTGTTATAGTTGATTAAACTACTACACCATAGCACTTTGAGAAGAAAACAACAAAATAAATTTCAAAAACTATTACAAAACATCAACGAAAAGAAATTATTAAGCTAAATTACTTAAGTGATGATTCAAAATCTAGAGCACTTTTATTTTGATCACTTAAAAAGATTTTTGTAATTTTATCATTCAATTTTTAAGCTATTTTCATTTTAGTCACCCTAACATTAAATTATTAACCGCTAATTGTACACATCAAACTATGTTCACATCATGTTTATACTTTTATTTTGGTCATCAATTTTTTTAAAGTCTTGAACTGAGTAAAAGAAATGATTAAAGTGAAAAAGTGGTAGAAACAAAAATAATACATTAAAATTTTGTCAATCTATATTTGTTTATCCCATTGTCGAAAATTCTAATTTATTTTTCAATCTAAAAATTTTAAAATTCAATGCATCAAAATCAGTTAAATAAATTGTTGGATTTTTTATCCCTTAATAATGTCAATCAATTTGTTACTATAATATTAAAATTAATTAATTTTATTAATTTAATTTTCTTCTAAATGTTAAAATTTTATTTTACTTTTTCAAATTATCCTAAATGTAATCATCTCAAATAACACATATTTGATAATTATTTACAATATTTAAATTTCTTTTGATTATATAATCTCAAATCTTCCATATTAACCTAAAAGCAAAGAAAAATCATTACAATTAATTAAATTAATTACTCATTCTTTGTTTGTGCAAAAAAAAAATCATGAAAATAATTATGGATTTTTTTTGGCATATTAATTAATTAAATTAATCGCAATAATTTTTCCTTTTCTTACTTTTAACTTAGCATGGAAGATTTAAGATTATATAATAAAAAAAATTGAGTTTCATAGAAAATTATTAAATATGTTATATTTAAGTTTATTTTAAATTGGAAACATAAAATAAAATTTTAAATTTTAGAAGGAGATCAAATTAATTGATTCCAATATTTTAGTAAAAAATCACTATCAAGGGATAAAAAAATTTAATAATTTATTTAGTTTGTTTTGATGTTTTGAAATTTAAAATTTCAATATTTAAGAAAATTTTAGAACTTTGGGCAAGTGGTAAACAAGTATAATATGACAACTTTTTAAAAAAAAAATTAGATTTATATTTTGAAATTTTTAAAATTTGAACTAAAATGATTTTTTTTGTAAATATTGAGGGTTAAATTTGTTGAAGTTTTAGAATTTTAAAAATATATATTATAGAATCAAATTGATAAAATGCGTAAACATTGAAGGGTTAAATTTGTTCTAGACCAATAAAAAAGCTCATGTAATTATTCCATCACTATCTAATGGCAACTAACAAGAGAGTGATTACAATATCTAATTTCGAAAAGTTTAGTGATTAAATCAAGAAAAAAATTAATAATTGAATGACCAAAATAAAACCAAAGGCATAGTTCGATGACTATTTTTATAGTTTACCTTAAAAAATGATTTTTTTGGGTGATCAAAATAATAGTGTAAACTTGATGTAGTCAACCATCATTAGAGATTAAACATTTGGGTAACTAAAATGAAAGTTCCCTAAAAGTTGAGTTATGAAATTGCAATTATTTCTTTTTGGCTGACCAAAATGAAAGCGCTCTAAAAATTGAATAATCAACTGGGTAGTTTACACTAATTATTAAATAAAAATATCTTTTTACTATTACCAAAAATAATTGGTTATATATATTCTATAATTATTTTTTGTTTAAAATGCCTGGGAGGTCTATGTATTATAGCAAATGAATTAAATTAGCCCATCTATTATTAAATGGATCAATTTAGTCTCTATAGCTCTTGGTTGGTGAAAAATATACCAATGACCTTTTCTTGATAGAAATGAAATGAAATAAAATTATAATTTAATTTATATCATTAAAAAGTCTGCCTTTTGGCACGTTCTCTCTGTCTGCCTCTTGGCACGGATTTTATTTGTTCTTCTATTTTTTCTTTTATTTATCAGATTATGGTATTGTTTATCTTTTATCCTTCAATATTTTGTATTGGATTGGGGTTTGTTTTATGTTGTTATGGAAGAGGAGTTAGCCAAACTAAGTTTATTGGATGATGAAGAGGAGGCATTCCAAGAGGAAGCAGCGGTGGTGGATCAGAGCTATCAGTTCTGTTTGGTGGGGCGATGTAACAGATAGTGTTTTCCATTTTCCTTCTCTATGTAATGCTATAGCAGATCTTTGGCACCTAATTGGAGGGATTTGCATTACGAATTTAGGGGACAAACGGTATCTGTTCCAATTATTTCATGATGTTGACGTCCAAAGGATAATTTCTGGTACACCGTGGTTCTTCAATAATCACTTGCTTATACTACAAAGAATTCAAAATGGAGAAAATCCATCAATTTTGGCATTAAATTTTACTGAATTTTGGGTACAAGTGCACGAATTACCTCAAAGTCTGATGACTGAAACAATGGCTAAACAATTTGGGAATTTTCTGGGTAATTTCCTCGATTATGATACTTCTATTCCAATCTTAAGCCTTATAAAATACATGAACATTCGTGTTTGTTTGGACGTATCTGCTCCGTTGAAATGTAAGAAGAAGATTCAGATTGGGAAAACCATGACTGTTTATGTTCGATTTAAATATGAAAAATTAAGTCTGTTTTGCTTTATTTACGGTAAGTTGGGGCATGGTGAAAGTTATTGTTCCTTTCGTCTTAAAATTGAGCCATCAAAAATTATTTTTTGCTGGAATTTATCACTGGGGTGATGTCGAGACGACGAAATACGATGGTGAATATGTGGTTGCATAAAGCTGATGGGTCACAGTACAGTGTTGGAAATATAGAAAGTCTCAATCAAAGCAGTATATCAAATAAGGAGAAAGATACTGGGCGGAATTTAGGGGGAGATTTTAGTAATCAAATATCAAATCCTAATTCAATTCCTTTGGGGTCAAACCAACAGTATATCATTAATGAGCAAAACAATTGGCGTAATTGGAGCAAAGGTGATTCAAATATTGATAGGTTGGTAAATGGGCCTATGGATTTGGTTTTAGAGGAGGAAAATAATCTAATATTTGCGTTGGAATGAAAGAAGCGGCAGAGATTAGTGGAGGGCCTCATAGCTCTATTGGGTGTTACGCTGAAGGAGGCTCTTTTGACTTACGGCTAGCTCTAGCGAGCAGAGCAACCGAGCACAATGAAAATTTTAAGCTAGAACGTTCGTGGTTTGGGGAGATCACGAACTGTTAAAAGGCTCAAGAACAAATTAAGAGTCGTTAATCCCTGAATTTTGTTTCTTACAGAAACAAAATTAAGTCCTAAAAGGATGGAAATGGTGAGGTTGAAGTGTGAGTTTGAGAATGGAAATGAGATTAGGGCAGTAGGATCGAAATGAGGGTTATCTTTGGGATTGAAAGGGAATTCTTTGGTGAGCCTCAAGAGTTTCTCCTCGTTTTATATTGATTTTGAGGTTCATGATAATGAATGCGGTGAAATTTGGCGGTTAACAGGGTTCTATGGGAATCCGGATGATAAGAGTAGAAGTGCTTCTTGGGATTTGCTTAGACAGCTGAGTCACGACCAAACGATCCATTGGGTTGTGTTGAGGGATTTCAATGAGATTATAAATTCTTTTAAAAAAAAAGGTGGCTGCCTTAAACCAGAAAGTCAGATGAATGATTTTCGAATGACATTGGAGGATTGCAGTCTCAATGATTTAGGTTTTGTTGGGCGGTGGTTCACGTGGGAAAGAAAAAGGTTTTTAGCTGCAAATATACAGGAGAGACTGGATCGTGAGGTTGCTACTTGAACTGGGTGAATCTTTTTCCAAGCTATCAGTTAGAACATTTGAGTAATTCCTTTTTTGATCATTGTCCTATTCTTTTGGACACCATGCGATTGAAATGGAACGATCAATGTAGTCTTGATAAACTGTTTCAGTTTAAAGCCAAGTGGTGTTTAGAAAATTCTTTCGAGAAGATGATTAAAAGATGCTGGGCTGATTTTTCAAGAAGTGTTCTGGGAAAACTTGAGAGATTAAGCCACCAGATGCAGCTATGGAGTAAATCTAAAATTAGAGCGGAAAAGATAAATTGTGTGGCTCTTGAAGACAGACTGAGTTGTCTTTATAATTAGGAACTTTCTGATGAAATTTTAGCTGAAATAATGGACGTTCAATTGGATCTTAATTTGGAGGCTGATAAAGAAGAATTTTTTTGGGAGCAAATAACTTGTGTTAACTGGCTGAAGAATGGAGATTGGAATACCAGCTATTTTCATAAAATAGCTATTCAACGTCAGTTTCGTGGTCGGATTTCTGAGTTAGAATATGAGAATGGTAGAAAGCTTTCTTCGACTGAGGAGATGTTAAGGCTTGCTTCGGATTATTTTAGTAATATTTTTTCGGCTTCTAATATGGGCTCGAATGAGCATTTATTTGGGTTAGTGGAGAAAAGAGTCACTGATAGCATGAATGATGCTTTGCTTAAACAGTTTACTGAAGATGATATTACCTATACTGTTAAGATTATGGCGCCTCTGAAAACCCCCGGCGCTGATAGTTTTCCCGCAATATTTTTCCAAAGGTACTGGCATATCATTGGGCCTGAAATTTCCCTTTATTGTTTATCTATTCTGAATGGTGAATCTGAAATAGGAGATATTAATAAAACACACATCGTTTTGATTCCTAAGGTTGAAAAACAAAAAAATGTGTCACATTTTAGACCCATAAGTCTGTGTAACGTAGTTTACAAAATTATTGCGAAAGTCTTGGTGATTCGTATGAGTACAATTTTGGGAAACTGTATTAATGAAGCTCGGAGCTTTTATCCCAGGAAGGCTTATTTTGGATAATGTGCTAATTGCTTATGAGCTCTTTCATTCTCTCAAAATGAAGAATGGCAAAAAAGGAAATTTTGTACTAAAACTCAATATGAGTAAAGCGTATGATCGTGTTGAGATTTTTTGGCAGGGATAATAAAGCATTTGGGGTTTCATGATGATTGGATTGTTTTCATCATGAGATGTGCTTGTTTTGTGTCCTACTCTGTGAGCCTTAACGGGTCCAATAGTGATTGGTTCTCACCTTCAAGGGTTTAAGACAGAGAGACCTTCTCAGTCCCTATCTTTTTTTAATTTGTGCAGAGGGTTTTTCTACACTTATTAAGGAAGCCAAACAAAAAGGTTTGATAAAGGGTGCTCCTATTGGTAGGGAAAGGTTCTCAATTAATCATTTTTTTTACCGATGATTGCATTCTTTTCGGTGATGCCTCGTGTGAGGGAGCTAGAGTGGTTCATGATGTTATTCGAGAGTATGAGATGGTTTCGAGGTAGCGAGTAAATTTTGACAAATCCCTTATTTATTTTAGAGCTAACTGGCCTCTAGTTTCAAAGAAGACATAGTCAATTTGTTAGGAGTTTGGGTGGCTTCAAATCCTGAGAAATATTTAGGCTTGCCCATGATGGTTGATCGAAAAAAATATGGGTTTTTGCTAATTTTGCTGATCAGTTCAGAAAACGTGTTGAAGCGTAGAGTTTGCACTATTTATCAATAGGTAAAAATGAGGTATTTATTAAGTCGGTTTATCCCAGCCTAATTGTCTTTTAGCTAAAATGTTAAAAGCCTATTATTATCCTTTTTCAGATATACTTTCAACAAAAATTGGACCTTACCCTTCATTTACCTGGAGAAGTATTTGCAGCGCTCGAGAGTTAATCGCGGATAGGAATTTGTGGTGTGTTGATAACGGCATTCGTATCAACATATGGAATGATTCTTGGTTGCTTGGAATAGAGAACAATAGAATATCAGTTCAGAGGATTATGCCTAATTGGACGACTGTGAATCAATTGATTGAGTATGAGCCCAATACTTGGAATAAAGAGCTGGTTCTTAATATAGTTAATGCAGCTACAGCAGTGCGTATTTTCTCCATTCCTATATCTAGGGGTGGTTCGGAAGACATGATGGTTTGGAAATATGAAGGCTCGGGGGAATATACAATGAAAAGTGGGTATCGAGTTCTTTCTACGGAGCACCTATAGAATACTACAGTCACTTTCCCTAATATTGATTACTACAATGAATTTTACAAATCATTATGGACTATGCACATTCTAGCAAAAATCAAAATACACATATGGAGGCTGTTTGATAATTTTTTGTCTCATTTCTGCAATCTGACACGTAGAAATTTGAGTGTTGAAATTGTCTCTCCCTTGTGCAAGAAAGATCCGGAGGATGCTGATCATCTGATGTGGTCTTGTGGTATTATACAGCGTATATGGGCATCATTAAACATTACGATTCTGTCAATTGAAGCTTTGACGTGTTGCAAGAATCGTTTCGCTAACACTTTTTCTGCAGCAGAAGAACAGCAAAAACATTTCATTACACTTTCCATATGGGGTCTATGGTATCGAAGGAATAAACTGTTACATGAAGGTGTAAAATTCTCTTTACAGGAATTGTTGGGGTTTATTCGAGGATATGATCAAGATCTTAGACTTAATCAAGTGAACCTTAGTCCGTCTTGTAGTTCCATGGCAAAAGAACTTTGGAGACCCTCAGATGCTGGTGTTATTAAGTTAAACTTTGATGCGGCTTTTCAAAGTGAAGCTAGACTCGCTATAATAGTAGTTTTAGCCAGAGACTCAGAAGGGGAAGTTTTAGCCAGAGACTCAGAAGGGGAAATTGTAGGGGCAGAAACTTATCTTTTTGAGGATGTTGTTGATGCCTTTGTGGCAGAAGCAAGGGTATGCAAAAGGGCATTACTTTTGGCGGGTGCGATGGGTTTCCGGCGTCTGATTGTGGAAGGTGATTCCCTGACAATTATCAAGAGTATCAAGAAAAAAGAGGAAGATAAATCGGTCCTCAGGTCGATTACACAACATTTTAGCACTCTGAAAATATATTTTGATGAAGTCACATACCTATTTGTACCTTGAATGGTTAATGGAGCGGCTTACACTTTAGCATTGGAAGGACAGAGAAGATAGTTTTTTGGGGTTTGGGTTGATGGAATGCCTAATTCTGTAAAGATGATGGCGATGAAGGATTGTCTGGCTTGGAACCAGAGTCATCATGGTTCCCTTTGATTTGCTTTGAAAGAGGAGAAGGTTCGCTGAATCTCCAGTTTTGGATTCAAAGCATTCGTTTTTGTTCTTTTACCAGTCTTGATTTTTTTCTCAGAAGGCGAATAAAGTTGTTTGGCTGATATTTGGCTTGTAGAGAGCTGCTATTTTGTTGGCTTAGGGTGGTTTTTCTTCTTTTTTATGGTCTTGGTAGTTTTTAGGTGCGTTTTGTGGTTTTCCCTGCTTTGTCAATTGTATTTATTTTATTTGCTTGCTCCGTCTTTTCATGTTGCTGCTTTGCTGTTTATTTGTTTGTTTTGTCTTTTCATGTTGTTGTTTTGCTAAGTTTTCTCAGCTTTTATTAGCCTTGAGCCATGTGATAATAAATATCAGTCAGTTTACTAAAAAAAATCAAATAAATCTAAATTATAACTAAGTTAACATTTACTGTATTAAAAATGTAATGAAAATTAATATTCTTTTAATTGTAGACTGATTCTAAATAATAAAAAAATCATTTATAAAACCATTAAATTTATTAAATAATAAATAATAATTTTTAAACAATATATATTAACTCTATTATAATTTAGACTTATTTAATAAAAAATAATTAATTTGATCTAGTCTATAATTATTTCAACCCGCTAAATGTTTTAATTTAACAAGTCAAATAAAATTTAAAAAAAAAAGAAAAGTGAATAATATATTCAAATATTTGAATTTAAGTCTAGTATTTACAAATAAAATAAATTCAAATGATGGGTATAAAAATTTAATACTTTTTAGAAAGTATTCAAGTCCAAAAAATTATGCTAATCAGTAAAATCCATGTCTAAGTAAAAGGAAAGATGCCTACAACATCGGAATATACACGTTACTTATGAAGAGTAGAAATCACCTGCGCCATTTCCCTCCCTCAATATACACGTTACATACAAATATTTTATTAAGTGAATGTTCATATCTAAATAAATTTTCATATACTTTAAATTCTAATAGTCATTAGAATTTGATCTCTACCTTCATTTATATTTCTTATACCTATAAATATAGACTTGAGAGAAGTATTGTAAATATTTCGATTGATCAATAAAATACGCTATCTCTTTGCTCTCCCATTTTCTTTGTTCTTTACTTTTTGTCTTTTTATTTTATAACACTATGACATTAAATCAAACTAATAACTTTTTTTATTGATTAAATTTTCTTTCCAAACTTGAATAAAAATATTAAATTCGAAAAATATTTTTTTTGAATAATCTCATTATAGGTTTGGATTATATTTGTTCTTTTTAACACAATGCTTAAAATTACTCATATCCCCTTCCCAACCCATAAATAGAAGGATAATGCACTTCAACACACTCGAACCCACATCTTCCTATATTGGCAACAATATCCATATTAATCGAAATAAAACTCAATCGATAATTCGAAAAGTAAATTTAAAAGAACAAGGTTGGTATAAAAATGAATTAAGATTTGCTTCAAATCTTTTTTTAATTAAATAATATTTATATTATGGAATTAATATATAAAAAATTAATATTATATTAAAATATAAATATGAGTTAGAAAATTAGAAGTGTAATAGATAGTGTTGCTAATTTTATTTTGGTATTGATCAGTATGTTCCATTCCAATTCTAAATCAAATTCATAGAGTTTATGTCTTGTTTAGAGGTGTGCATGGCCAGGTTACCCGGCCCGGCTCGAAGGCCCACCGGAAATGTGAGAGGGTTTGGGCAAAAATATAGGCCCGAAAAATGGGCTTAGACAGAAAATAAGGCCCGTTTAAAAAAAGGGCCAGGCCTAGGGTAAGATATTTTTAGCCTGGGCTCGGCCCGAATTCACTAAAGGACAAAAAATCTGCATATTTTTTTTATTTTTGAATGTTATTTTCTGGTTGTTTTCTCAATATTTTACTACCATTTTACTATTATGTTGCTATTATTTTGTTGTTATTGTTTGGATATTGTATAAAATTTATTTTATTGTTAATTTTATTGTTATTTTAAAGACATTTGTTAATTTTTTTTATTATTTTAGAAGCATTTGCTTGTTAAGTTGCATTTATCTTAGTGTTATTTAAGTGTACATATTTTTCAAAATTTATTTTTAATTTGTTGGGAAATATTTATTTTGATATTTTTAGTATTTTTGATGTATTATATATATTTAAAAATAAAAAATAATATAAAAATTAATACGAGCGGGCCGGGCCGAGCCCGAGTTTTAGTATTTTTATCCGGGTCGGGTTTGGACAAAATTTTAGGCCTATTTTTTGGGCCCAGCCCCGCCCGAGCCCAATAAATGGGCATATTTTTTAGTTGAGCCTGACCCGAACTCAGCCCAGCCCGGCCCATGAACACTTTTAGTTTTGTTTCGACTCAAATTTCAATGTGTTTCATGTTGGAATTGCTTTGGTTTGTGGGGTTATTCCCACCTTTTGTTGCGCTCCACTTTCACACTTTTGTATGTATGATTATGAGATCTGTAATGGAGTGGTTTTTTATGGAGAATCACCACTATAAATACCAACTAGCATAAGATTTTTAGACACAAAAACAAAAAAAAAACAATTCTATTTCAAAGATAAGAAATTATATATACCATCTAATGAGATTTTCGAGTGTTTAAAAGACTTTGGCAGTTTTTAGTTTTTAGTACGAATAAGTTCAATGTTCTTGTCGACGGTTTAACGTGCTCGATAATGGTGTTATAGCATTTAAATTTAGGCATTTGGTTTAGGCAATAACTGGAGGTATTTATGTTCGATATTTTTTGCTGCTCTATATTATAAACCGTTATTTATACTAACATTTGATATCCGAGCTAAGTTTTATCTCTGCCTTGTCCAGTTTTAAAATTTTGTAAAATTCTCAAAATAACGATGCTATGTTTTTTTTAAAATTATTTTTAAACATTTTTTGAAAATTTTTATTCTAAACTTTTGTGCAAAATCATTGGATTTTATTAAAGTGAAATTTCTAAAATTTCTAAAATTAATTATGTTATAAATAATTTAGTGAAAAATTTTAGAAATTTGTCATTATTAGTTACATACATTTTTTTAGGTGCATAAAAATATTAGACTTATTTAGCAGTAAAACTTTAGAATATATATCTAGAGATCCAAATAATTTTATTTGATTAGAAAATTAGCCTCAACAACTTTAATTAAATGAAATTATTTATTGTCGTAAAGATCTTATAAGGTTTATAGACAATAGATGTTACATAATGACTTAGCAACAATCTTGAATAAAGTTTAAGGTTTAATATCTAGTTAAGTGATTTTCTTAATTTTATTTAGTTAAATACTAGTCATAGCATCTTTGGTTAAATAAAATTATTAAAGTTAAAAATCAGATGCAAAGAGTATATGTATTATATTTCATTGCATAATAGATAATATTATTAGATGACTTTTTATAGTTTCCCACAGGAGTTATAAAAATGAATCTAATAAATTTTTTTATCAAAAAGGATAGTAAATAATTCTATTATAAACTGGATCCAATTGAATTAAAAATTTAGCCCACAGGCATTATTATGACACTAGATTCATTATTTAAATAATTTGCATTGGTAAATTATGATTTATGTTTGTCTCAAATTTTTGTTAAGCATGTATGTTCATTTATTTTGCAGTTCTACAACCTGTGAATATGTATGATAATAAAGTAGATATCCCTAAATTAACTAGTGAGAACTTTAGTTTTGAAAGGAGAGTATTCTTCTCCAATTGGGGTGCTTGGATATTGACTATGCCATAAGGAAATCCAAGCCACATATTACTTAAACCAATACTCAGGTTGATATTGTTCTGTATGAAAAATAGGAGCGATCTAATTGCTTAAATATCATGTTCATAAAGAGTAAGGTTCCCGCTAATGTTCGTGACTCAATTGAGCATTATGAGAATGTCCAAAAATTATTAACAACTATTGAAAAATAGTTCAAAACTTCTTAAAAGTCATTAACCAACACCCTAATCATGAAGTTCACATCAATGAAGCTCACTACCGTGAAAGGTGCACGTGATCACATCAACAAGATGAGAGATTTAACAGCTCAACTGAGAGCACTTGAGGTTGAAATGTTTGAATCTTTTTTGGTGCACTTTTTATTGAATACTCTTCCACCTCAGTATAGGTCATTTAAGATATCTTATAACACATATAAGGATAAGTGGTCTTTTGATGAGCTTTTAACCATGTGTGATCAAGAAGATGCTAGACTCATACTAGAGATACTAATGGTTACTCAAAGAAAGAAGACGACCCAAGCCAAGTAAAAGGGGAAGGCCAAAATGTAACCCCAAGTTGACATAAAGAAATAGTCCAAGTGTTTTTTTCTATAAAAAGAAGGTACACTTAAAGAAGGACTATGTCAAGTTTAAGAGCTAGCTTGAAAAGAAAATTACATCAATATCATTTGTTTTCTTTGAGTCAAATATGGTTGATGTTAGTTATAACACATGATGAATTGATTTTAGTTCTACAATCCATATCTTCAATTCCTTACAAGGATTAAGAAACTTGAAGGAACTAGTAGAAGCTGGGTGACACATTTATTTAGGAAATAAGATGGAGTCGCATGTAGAAGCAATTAGAATATGCAAATTAGTGCTTAAGAGTGATTTTGTTTTAATTTTAGAAAAGACTTTTTATACTCCCAATTTTTTATAGAAATTTAATTTCTATTTCAAGACTTACACACTTTGGGTATTGTTTTAGTTTTTAAAACATTGGTTTCAGTTTATTTTATAAATTTGAGCTTGTTGGAAATGGTGTTTTATCTGATGGTCTTTATTCTCTTAATTTGTAAAATAATGCCACTCACAATGTTATGCACATTCAAACTAGTATTAAACCTTGTGTTATAAATGAAGATTCTTCTATTTTATGGCAACAGAGTTTAGGACACATCTCCATTGAAAAGATTAAGATATTAATAATGATGGGGTACTCAATACTTTAGATTTTATTGATTTCAATACTTGTAAAGATTGCATTAAGGCAAGAAACTAACAAATCAAAGAAAGGTGCCAAGAGGAGTTCGACCATACTGGAAACCATCCATTCTAATAAATGTTTCTCAAATATGGATGTGTAATTTTAGAAATACTTCATCACTTTCATAGACGATTACTCACTATAGATGTATCTTTACATGCTTCATCATAAGAGCGAAACATTAAAAGCCTTTAAAGTTTTCAAGGTTGAAGTAGAGAAACAACGTGGTAAGCAAATCAAGATTATGAGAATCGATAGAGGTGGTGAATATTATGGTAGATACAATAAGGATGGACAAACACCTGGTCCATTTACGAAGTTTCTTCAAGATAACGGTATAGTTGGCCAGTATACCATTTGTAACATCCCTTACCCGAGTTCGAGGCCGGGACTGGTCTCGAGGCATTACCATACTTAACCACATGCATATAATCATTTTCGAGTCACCAAGACGTAATCAAATTTAAAACTTTTCTGACCTTGTTTAAAACTCTTTAATGTTGGCCTACAAGGCCTCAAACTCTCATTGGAAACCATTCGGGACGAACTCGGGTCCTTAAACTAAATTAATAAAAATGAACCTTGAAACAGGGCACATGCCTGTGTAGAAGCGTAGCACGCCTGTGTGTTAATTATAACACGGCCGTGCTGATGGCCCGTATGACACACACGGCCTAAGCCTCTAAGGACACGCCCGTGTCCCACGCCCGTGTGAATTAAATTCTAGATTCGAACCTACAAGGGTTTTCACACGGCTTGATACACGCCCGTGTCCATGGCCCGTGTCCCTTACACGGGAATAACACGCCCGTGTCTAAAAACCTGGACATTCTGTTTCTGACGTCAACAATTCTTAAGGGTCACACAGCCAAGGCACACGCCCGTGTGCTAGGCCATGTCCTTCACATGGCTGAGACATATGGCCGTGTCTCTGCCCGTGTGTTTAGTATCATGCATACTAACTTGCAAATTTTACATGCAGGGGACACACGGCCGGATCACACGCCCGTGGGGCATACTGTGTGTCACACACAGTCTAGACACACGTCCGTGTGTCTAGCTGTATGGGCAAAAATAAGGCTATCTTCCAAGCTTCTTTCCCACTCTTACTCATATAACCTACACAAACCAATCAAAACTAATACAAGAATGATCCGGGCCAATTAGTACAATTTATTAGTTAAAGTCTCCCCTATTTTAGGGTTTGGCTACTCTGACCCCTATGTATTACGAATCAGATATCTCTCTGTACAGAGTTTCAATGACTATACCGTTTGTTTATCATAAAACTAGACTCAATAAGGATTTCATACATGTAAGGTAAAACTCCTAATTGTTTTTGTACAATTTATGGTGAATTTTTAAAGTTAGAAAAGGGGATTTAAAGATCGCTTTGACCCTGTTCCACCAAAACTTAAATATCTCATAAAATATAACTCATTTACCTGTTTCATTTCTTCCATATGAAAATAGACTCATCAAGCTTCAATTCCATAACTTATTCATCATTTAATTCCATTTCTACTATTTTTAGTGATTTTTCAAATTCACATCACTGTTGTTGTCTGATTCTATTTTGTGGCAAATTTTACCTTTCCAAGGATTTTCATGGTTTAGTTAAGACATAAAGCACTCATGTTATCATATATAAACTTGATTAGCCATTCCAATAGCTAATCATTCTCAAAAATTTCCATTCCATCCATGGGCCATATCGTAAGATTATACATACAAAATGATTGGAATGCTATACATGCCATATTTCCAAAAATTACAAGTCATTTTACCGCGATTGTCCAGTGATAGTATGAGCGTGCCTCCGACCGTCCCGATCTCCAAATTGACTTGTCAAAACTACAAAGAATGAAAAGGAGGGAGTAAGCATAGATGCTTAGTAAGTCCACATGCAAATAACAAATAACTTCACAAAGCAATTATACCAACCAACATTAGCATAATATCACCAAAACATATATCACATTTCTATTCATCATTCATCATCTTACCATATTATTGTTGTCGTATCAAGTCTCAACCCGAAGGTTAAGTACATACCTGTCCAAAGTGCCCATTCCACAACACTTGCCAATACGTCTCTTGCATCTTGAGTATTCTTCCATTTCATTAGAATTTTACCCGTTGAACATATCGAAATATAACTCGGATACATGGAAAGTTTGCACATAAGTGCCACATATGTAGCCAAGCTACCATGTAACTCGACCATAAGCGAACTCGGAATCAACTCAACGAGCTTGGGCGTTCGCATCCATAAGTGAACTCAGACTCAACTCAACGAGCTCGGACATTCGCATCCATAAGTGAACTCGAACTCGACTCAACGAGCTCGGATGCCCAAATATCCTAATCTATTCCTAAGGTTCAATAAGATGTTCCTCGTTCGTACTCCTTTACCATTCTCCTTGGAATACTAATGACGATACTTCGGTAGTCTTTCACATTTTTCACATAATTCATAAAATTTTTGCATGTTGTCCAACAATGACCACAAAGCATAGAATTGCATGATAACAATCATAATATCTTATAAATAGCATTAAATGATTTAAAATAACGGTTATATTACAATATTTACATATCAACTTACCTCGATACAAAATGAGAATAGTCAAGCCTATTCTTCGTAAACTTTATTTTTCCCCCGATCTCGATAACTAAAACAGCCACAATAGACAACATTTTTCATATGCAATACACTCATCCATGAAAATAACATCTTTTATGTATATATAACAAAAGGAATATTAGCCCTCATTCAAGGCTTTATACCAAATAAAGGGTTTTAGTCCAAGCCAACACATTTGGCCAATTCTCAGTAACACAAAACATTAAAACCTAAGCCCTATACATGCCATTCTCAAAACAAGAAATCTAACTATACCAAGTGCTTCGGCTGATAGTGTGATCGTTGGCTCCGACGTCCGTTGGTTCTCAAGCTATTTAGGCGACACTATAAGAAAATGGAAAGGAAATGGGGTAAGCATAAAGCTTAGCAAGTTGCATGAAAATAAACATCAACTAATTATCATAGAACAATATGCTCATAACCTTTTCTAGTTTGTTCATGAATACCATAAATGGATATAAGCACAAGTTACTCATCACTGTCCAATACAATTCATATGGCATATATTGAACCCACTTTTCATACATTTCAAATAGGTACCTGTATCATTCACCACATTGTCATAAATTTTCTCATTTCGATATAAATTATAAATCTTTCGATGAACCATTTAGAATATTACCGGATACTCAATAGCCCTAGACATGGGATCAAATGCCGATGCCATGTCCCAGACATGGTCTTACACTGGCTAGCATATTAAAGTCGATGTCGTGTCCCAGATAGGTTTTACACTGACTTTCATATATCAAGTCCGATGCCATGTCCCAGACAGGTCTTACACTAGCTCTCATTTATTGGTGTCAATGCCATGTCCTAGACAGGTCTTACACTGACACCAAACAAGGTGACGCTATGTCCTAGACAGGTCTTACACTAGCTTGTATATCTCGAGGCCGATACATGTCCCAGACATGTCTTACACTAACTCTCGTCTCAATATCGATACATGTCCCAGACATGTCTTACACTAGCCCACATACCACCCAATGTCATGGTATGGATATCCAAGTCTATTTCAAATGTTCAACCGGAATTCCTTACTACATTAATTTCTCAACATGCATTCTCATTATTCACAATTATAACAATTCATGCAATATTGATTCAATCATACATTATAACAATATAGTTGCATTATTGACAAACAACTTACCTCAGTATACAAAAGTAAGCGGCTAGTTAAATTACTCTACTAGTTTGGTTTTCCCCCGGTCTAGGTCCGGATTCTGTCTTTCTTGGTCTAATATGATAAAATTTCACTCATTCAGCCACCATATTAATAAAACATCAACAATACATAATTTGACAAAATTGACCATTTTGCCCTTAGACTTTCACAAAATTATGATTTTGCCTTTGGGCTCGTAAATCGATTTTTATCAAATTTTCACGTTAACCAAGCCTAGCCGAACCTATTCATACTAATGGAAACTCACAAATTCAAACATTTCACCCATTTATCCTTTATTTTTCTACTTTACAAAATAGTCCATATTAGGTGTTTTTCATGAACACCAATTCACAAAAGCTGTTTATCTAACAACTAGGATTCATTTTCTTCCATAAAAACTCAGCAAATATTACAACTCCTTTCATGTTAAATCCCTAGAATATCAACCATTTTGCATAATAGTCCCCTCAATAGCTAGATTAAGCTTTAAGGGTTCCAAAAACACAAAAATTATCAAGTAAGGCTATCTAAATCACTTACTTTCAAAGATGGAGAGTGGCTGAAAATTTAAAGCTTCCAAAACCCTCAATTTGAAGGTATTTTTGGTGGAGAAGGAAATGAGAAGAAGATGATATCTTTTTCTCTTTCCTTTATTTTTATTTTTATTCTTTTAAGTCACCAAACACACCTAATATTTGACTTTTGACCTCTCTTGTCCTCTTATGGCTGGCCACTCTCCTAAAAAGAGTCTATTTTCCCTTTAAATAATCCAAATTAAGGTCCATTGGCAATTTAACACCTTTACCTATCAAAATAGGACTTTTGCACTTTATGCGATTTAGTCCTTTTTCACAATTAAGCATGAAATCAATAAAATTAATTCACCAAAATTTTCATACTCTCATATAATTATGCCACAACACATAAAATAATATCAAAAATAATTTCCCTGACCTCAGGCTAGTGGTCCCGAAACCATTGTTCCGATTAAGTCCAAAATTAATATATTACACCATGCTAAGCTCACCTAATCAGAATGGTGTTGCGGAAAGAAATCAAAATTTAATGGACATGGTGTGAAGTATGCTTAATATCTATAAGTTTCCTAAGTCCTTATGGGTTGAAACTCTCAAAACGACTGTGTATATGTTAAATTGAATTCCAACCAAGGTTGTCCCAAAGACACCTTTTAAGTTGTTCAAAGGTTGGAAGCTGAGTTTGCAATTGGGGATGCCCATCTGAAGTAAAAGTTTATAACCCACAAGAAAGAAACTAGACCCAAGGATCTTTAGTAGGTATTTCATTGGATATGCCGAAAGGTCCAAATGTTACAAATTTTATTGTCCATCTTATAGCACTAGAATTGTGGAATCAAGAAATGCAAAATTTCTTGAGAATAACTCAATCAGTGAGAGTGATCTATCTCAGGACACGATTCCCGTATGTCAAACTTTCCACTTTAGGTGAGAGATTGATTATCAAACAGGGTGTTGAGCAATCAATCAATGAAAATTCACAAGCTGCTGAAAACACTCCAGTAGATCAAATTGATCAAGAAAATTCAAAAATTGTTGAACAATCAGTTGAATAACATGATCCATAAGAAAATGTTGGTTCAACATTGAGGAGATATACTAGATAAAGGAAACTAACAATTTTTAGTGAGTATTTGTGTATCTACAAGAGCCTGACTATAATATTGGAGTTGAGAATGATCCTGAGTCATTTTCACAAGCTATGAGTTGTAAAGAGTCAGAATTTTGGTATAATTCTATGAATGAAGAGATGAATTCCATGAAAAGTAACGATGTTTGGGATCTTGTGCCGTTGTTTGAAGGTGTAAAAATCATTGGATGTAAATGGGTCTTCAAAATGAAAAGAGACTCAATCGGCAACATAGAAAGATATAAAGCTAAACTCATTGCAAAAGTATTTACTCAGTGAGAAAGAATCGATTATACTGAACTTTTAGTCTTATATCTAAGAAAGATTCCTTGCGCATTGTGTTAGCATCAATAGTTCATTTTAACCTTAAGTTGCAACAAATGGATGTGAAAACTGCCTTTCTCAATGTAGACCTAGAGGAAGAGGTATACATGAAACAACTTGAAGGATTATCCTGTAGTGATGGTGAACACTTGGTATACAAGCTAAAAAGGTTCATATATAAATTGAAACAAGCCTCCCAATAGTGATGTTTAAAATTCCATGAAGTTATCTCTTCGCTTGGTTTTGTTGAGAATATCATGGATCAGCATATACCAGAAGGTTAATGGGAGTAAAATTTGTTTCCTTATTCTATATGTGGACAACATTTTACTTGCAAAAAATGTCAGGGGTACACTACATGGGGTGGAACAATTTCTTTTTAAAAATTTTGATATGAAAGATATGGGTGATACGTCTTATGTCAATGGCACTAAGATTGATTTTGATAGACATCGCGGTATCTTAGGTCTATCTCAAGAAACCTATATCAACAAAGTTTTAAAAAGATTTCAGATGAAAGATTATTCACCGAGTGTTGCTCCTATAGTGAAGAGTGATAAGTTCAATCTAAACTAGTGCTCGAAGAATGAAATTGAGAGGGACCAAATGAAAAACATTCCATATGCTTCAGTTGTTGGAAGCCTGATGTATGTTCAACTTTGCATAAGACCAAACATTGCATTTGCAATTGGAATGTTAGGAAGATATTAGAGTAATCTAGGTATTGACCACTGGAGAGTTGCAAAGAAAGTTTTGAGATATCTTAAAGGGACAAATGACTACATGCTTACGAACAAACGACCAGACAATTTGGAGGTGATTGGCTACTCCGATTCAGACGTTGTCGGTTGTGTTTATTCACGAAAGTCAACATCGGGTTACATATTTATGTTTGCTAATGGAGCTATATCTTGGAGGAACATCAAGCAGACCTTAATTGCTACTTCCACTATGGCGACTAAGTCATTTCATAATTTGAGGCTACCACACAAAGAGTATGGTTAAAGAGTTTCATTTTTGGGTTTAGACTTATGGATTCGATTTCTAGGTTGTTGGTGGTATATTGTGACAATTCAGCTGTTGTCTTTATGGCTAAGAACAAAAAAAGTGGAAGACAAAGTAAACATATCGATATTAAGTATCTAGCCATAATGGAACGTGTTAAAGAAAAGAAATTGGTCATTGAGCACATTAACACTGAGTAGATGTTAGTTGATCCTTTGACTAAAGGTATGCTACCACACAAATTTAAGGATCATGTTGTCACTATGAGACTTGTTTCCACCTTGTAAATTATCGTTATAAGAACGATTATAAAGAAACTATGTCAAGTTTGATGTTTTTGATATTTTGTGTGCACATTAGTTTGATTTCGAGAAATGTCACTAAAGTTTGAACCTGGAATAAACATTAGGTTTATTCATTAAGAAATTTGGGCTAAAATATTGAGGCGTGATATATTGTTATACAAGGAAGATATTAATCAAATTTTAAAAGAAAATATCACCATGATTTGTGCATTATGTTTCGACTTTAAGTATTCTTGGACAATACGAACCAAGTGGGAGAATGTTAGAATGCTTTGGTTCGTGGAGTTATTCTCACATTTTGTTGCTCTCTACTTCCACACTTTTGTATGTGTGATAATGGGATGTGTAATTGATGGTTTTTGATGGGCAACTACCACTATAAATACCATCTAGCATAAGGTCCTTAGGCACCAAAGAAAAAAAAAATTATTTCAAAGATAGGGAATTATATATACCATTTTGTGAGGTTTTCGAGTGCTTAGAAGACTTTGGTGGTTTTCAATTTTTAGTACAAATAAAATCGATGTTCTTGTCAGCAGTTTGACATGTTCGACAGTGGTGTTATAACATTCAGATTTAGGGATTTGGTTCAAGCAATGACTCGAGATATTTATGTTCGATATTTTTCGCTGTTCTATATTGTAAATTGTTATTTATGCTAACAGTCCAGTCTGTTTCAGCTAATATTGGTCTACATCGGTGATACAAGATTTTAATATTTTAAATTAATTTTTAATAAATTTTATCTTGACTATTTTTGTTCTTTTATAATTATGTTAAAAATAAAATCAATAAATTAAGCAACATAATTAATAATTTAACTTTTATATTTGCATATAAATATGTTTATATTATAATTGAGATATATTTCTATACGTATATATATATTTTAAAATATCGATAAATATTATACGCATCAATATTAGAAAGAAAAACTATTCATCAACTAATCCAATATTAACAAGTTTGAAAATATCATTAATTTTTTTCTCATATATATATTATTAATTAAAAAAGAGTTAGATTTGGTGCAAATCTCGATCCATTTTTATACCAACCTCGTTTTTTTTTCTTTCGAACTTGTATTTCTGTTTTAGTTTGATAACTTAAGAAAGTAAATAAATATTTCATTATTTAATTTCTTTTAACATATTTAATAATCCATAACAAAAACATAAATGATAGAATTTTTTTAAAAAAATTGTGAAAAATTATAAGTAGATAAAAAAAAAGTGATAGTAAAAGAAATTTAATATTTTTTATTATATTTTTAAATTGTATTATCATCTAAAAATATTATGTTTAAAATTTAACTTTGTTTGAAAATAATTATTTAATTTCTCAATTTATCAAATAACACTTTAATCAAACATATATTTCATTAGCGATTAAGTCACTATTGAGATTACAAAATTTAATAAATTAATAAAATAAAAATAAAAATTTAACAGAATTAAAATTGGCAGATTTAATCTAAAAATAAGCATAAAAAATCCAAATATTAAATTTTATTATGGAAACATAAAAGAAGATAAAAGAAATGGTTTTGCGGTTGAGATGATATGAAGTAACTCATCCACATTCCTCAACTTGGTCTCCTAACATTATCAATTAAATTTATTTTATTTTTCCAATTTGATTTTTTTCTCCTCATTTTCACAACTCCCAATGCAAAGAACGAATCATAACCTACCACTTGTTCTACCACGTGGCAACATTTCATTAGCAACATCCACCACATAACTGGGTTGCACAACACAACCCCTTCAAGGCACTGAAACCGAAGGCTCCACGTGTCACTAATCCAAGACGGTCCCACATGCTCATGTCAGCCAACGGTGCTGATCTCGTTCGGTGAGATCACATTGTAAACGACAAGTCCCACAAGATTTAAATAAGGACAAAGTCGTAAATAAACCCTTCTTTTCGAATATTAAATTTTAAACAAAAATTTTATTTTCTTCATTTCTCGTTGGAGTTTTGCCTGAAAAAGCCAAACACCTTCGAGAAAAATCGAAAATTTCTTTAAACATAGAAAAGAAAAGGCGTATTTTTTCGGATAATTAATGGGAAGAGCGTTTGTGTATGTAATTCTTGGAGGGGGTGTAGCAGCTGGATATGCAGCTCTTGAATTTACGAGAAAAGGGGTTTCTCCTGGTGAACTTTGCATTATTTCTGAAGAACCTGTGAGTTTTTTAATTAAGAATTCAATCTAGTTTTCTAATTTTTTTTTTCCTTTTCAACTTTATATTTCACTTCATTTTCTTTTTATCTATGTTGGGTATTTACTGTTTGTTGAATTCGGTGCCTCTGTTATCTATGTTCTTTGTTTGCTTTAAGTCTTTCTGGTTTTGTTTTGAATTCTGACTCTTCCTTTTTTTTTTGGTACTACAACACTTATTCTTGCTGTGTCGTTTGATTTTTTTATGATTTGGTGAAAACTGAAAAACGGTGTCTTGTTTGCATATTTGATATATTTCAAAGCTGAATTGAATTGATTTTGGAGAATTAGAGTGTAGAAGTGAATTAGGATATTGTTGCTTTTACCGAAAGAAGTTTGAATTTTCTAAAATTAGGCTCATGTATTGGAAGTTGGAACATGTATGGAATTTTGGCAGTCAAATATGTAGTTAAGAGAGGTTCATGCTCCCCAATTCTTTGTAGTGCATGCCATGCATAATGTTATACACTTATACTCTGTGTTACTTGGACTTGGTGTTTGAGTATTAGATATAATAGGGATTTCTGTCCGACACGGGTACTCAACTCTATTTGTTAGGTTTTTTCGTACATTTGGAAAATCATACCATCCATGTTCGAATATATATATCGAATATGATTGTTCCAAACACAGGTACTTTAGGTAAAATGATGAGTTGGAGCAGAATAGCCTATACAATGGGGGTGCTTAATCAATCATCTGAACTTTGTGTCCTTTTATTATGTTAGCTCTAGCCTTAACACCGTTAAAGAAAGTGTTGATTTGTTCTTTATCCTATTAAATTCTGATCGGGCCATAAAAGGTGCAGAGGGTGGGGCAACAGGAAATGAGAGAAGACAACAAAAAGAAGAGAAGGAAAATTTTTTAAATAAAAGAAACCTGTTTTTGGTTTTATTTTTCAAAATAGAAAGTATGTATGATACATGGGAGCCTCTTGTCAAATTTTATTAGTGGATGACCAAGCATTTCTCATTGTCGGTGTTAAGGGTTAGCTTACTTGATGGATGGATTGAAAGTTCACATACCTGATCTACCTTTTTTCTACTGTAGGTTTGACATAGGAAGTTTTCTGATACATACTGGACACTAACGCATTTTATGAACTTAAGTCATCGCAAGAGGCTATCTTCTGTTCTTAGTTCATGTTTCATTACTAATGCCTATTTATCATTCAGATTTGTAGTTATGTTATAATTTTTGAGTACTTCATATTTTTATTCCTTGATATGTCAATATTAGTAAAGGATTACGGGTTTTTTTTGCAGGTTGCCCCATACGAGAGGCCTGCTTTAAGCAAAGGCTTTTTACTTCCCGAATGTAAGAAACATTTTCAATTGTTCACTCAATATATGTTTTTTCTTACTTTCTTTTTGGGTTCATTCAATTTTCCATGCCATTCTTTCACTGAGAAGAAGATTGAAGAAACAAGAGAAGTAGTGTAGAGAATGAATTTAATATGACATTTCGGATGAATTTGTTTGGTGGTAATTACTGATAATAGTACAGTAAATCTTGTTTATACTCTAGAGCTGTTCTGTATCTCTTTGTCTTGTTCATTGAGTTGTAGTTGTAATTATAAAATGTTGTTACTAATAATATGGATAGAATACCTAGTAAAGTGGCCGATAACCACTAACTTGTAGCTTTTTGGTAGTGGTAGAGTTCAGGGTGGACATTGGTTTCTTACCTATTTTCTAACCTGTTTTTGTGGAATTAATCTGATAATTTGAATCTTAGTAGAAAGACATGTTTATGGGCTTCACTTATCCTGATATTCTATGGTTTTTGTTGATAAATTTTGCATTAATCTGCAGCTCCTGCACGCCTTCCATCATTTCACACATGCGTTGGTGCTAATGAGGAAAGGTTAACTCCTAAATGGTACAAGGAACATGGTAAATATTTTCTCACAGCATACTCCTTTTACTTCAATGATTGCTCAATGCTTCATTGCAAGATTGTCGGTCACTTTCTGGTTTGACATATAAATTTATCTCAAATCATCATTGAAAGCTATGTTAGTCTATTTTTCTTGACGTACCTGTCCAACACATATTTGGAGATAGGTTCGGGGCACGATTCTCCAAATTTATGTAAAAGAAAACTGAAGATACCCAAGTTTGACACTGATCCCTGAGTCCTAATCAATTGAAAGTACAGATGAACCTATTAGTAGTAATATTTCCTTCTGTTCATAATACAGTCAAAGAAAGAAAAGTAAACCTTTCAAAATTCTACTAGAACTTTCTCTCTTCTAAAGAAATTGTTTTCACATTTTTTAGGGATTGAATTAGTCCTTGGAACTCGAGTTAAGTCTGTTGATGTCAGACGTAAGAAGCTATTGACAGCAACTGGAGAGACGATAAGTTACAAGATCCTTCTCATTGCCACAGGAGCTCGGGTATTGAAACTGACCTTTTAAATCACCTATGACCTTCTCTCACATTGTTTGTTCAATATGTTTGTTACTCCTCTCAGAAAAATGAGAATAACTTAGCTTAAAACAAGAAAAATATTTTTCCATAAAGGACGGTATTTGTATCAGATTCAACAGGAGGAGTTAACACAATCGTCAATTTTGGAGTTTATCTCGTTATTGGCACAATTTATGATTCTTTGAATTGTAGAGTGCCAATATTTTTCTCGTGGATAATGTGTCCACTTTTCTGGCTTAATTTTGTTCTTCCATTTTTGTGTTAAATGTAGGCTTTGAAGCTTGAAGAATTTGGAGTGGATGGATCAGAAGCTGAAAATGTATGTTACTTACGAGATTTAGCAGATGCAAACGGTCTTGTTAATGTGATGCAATCTTGTTCCAGTGGAAACGCTGTAGTAATTGGTGGTGGGTACATTGGAATGGAATGCGCGGCATCTTTGGCAATCAATAAAATAAATGTAACCTTGGTTTTTCCCGAAGTACATTGTAGTGAGTGTCCATAGTGATTTGTTCTTTTCTTGATCTCGTTCTTGTTTTCAAGCTTCTGGACCATAAAGAGTATGTTTAAGTAAATCATATTCCTTTTTCGATGTGGCAGTGGCTCGTTTGTTTACACCGAAGATTGCAAGCTACTATGAGGAATATTATCAATCTAAAGGAGTTAAGTTCGTCAAAGGAACTGTCTTGACGTCGTTTGAATTTGATTCTAGTGGAAAGGTAAATTATCTTAATACGCTTAAAGTTGAATTTCTTTTGCCGTAGAATATTATAGTAGCTGGATTATTACTAAAAGTTGCATCAAATTTGGAGGGGAACCTGATGTTTATTGCTTTTCAGGTTATGGCTGTTAATCTTAGAGATGGAAGTCAGCTACCTGCAGACTTGGTCGTGGTTGGAATCGGAATACGCCCAAACACGAGCCTTTTTGAAGGCCAACTAACACTTGAAAAAGGTGGGATCAAGGTGAATGGGAAGATGCAAACAAGCAACGACTCAGTTTATGCGGTTGGAGATGTTGCAGCATTTCCAGTCAAACTATTTGGTGAAACTCGCAGACTGGAGCATGTTGATTCAGCCAGAAAATCTGCTAAACATGCTGTTGCTGCAATAATGGAACCCAAGAAATCAGGCGAGTTTGACTACCTTCCATTCTTCTATTCCAGAGTCTTTGGATTGTCTTGGCAGTTTTACGGGGACAATGTAGGAGAGGCAGTACATTTCGGGGATTACTCGAGTGGTACCTTTGGGGCTTACTGGATAAGCAAGGGTCATCTTGTTGGGTCTTTCCTTGAAGGGGGAACCAAAGAGGAGTACGAAGCCATAGCGAAAGCCACAAGTCTCAAACCACCGGTTGAAGATCTGGCTGAGTTGGGACAGCAGGGCCTAAACTTCGCATTGACAATTAGCAAGAAACCACAGCCGGCACTACCCATTGAAGTCAGCCGTTCTACTTCTGGCCTTGTTTTGGAAAAACCGGTGTATGCTTGGCATGCAGCAGCGGGACTTGTTCTGACAGCATCGATAGCTGGATTTGCATATTGGTACGGGAGGAGACGTCGAAGGTGGTGAGAAATCATCATCCATGTAAAACACCATTGTTGTAGCAGTGATACAATAAAAGTGTTGTTGAAATACTGGATATGTGATGATTTGTAGTCGAACTCACTCGATAGCTCAAAATTATTATTACTCAATACAACATCATATTTTCCATCAAAATTCTTGAATATATTAATTTTTTCATGAAAAGTAAACAACTAAGTGGCGGCATCAGTCCAAACATCATACATTTATTTATCAAAGATATACATATTATGCACTAATTTATATGGTGTTTCTAAAATTTGACTCCGCGTACGTATTTGTATGTAAGTCACTGACTTTTCCGGCTGTATATGTCATCTCGGATTATCATACTAAAAATATAGTAAGAAAATAAATCAATCTGGGCGTTTGGTCTAGTGGTATGATTCTCGCTTTGGGTGCGAGAGGTCCCGAGTTCGATTCTCGGAACGCCCCTGTTGGATATATGTATTTTTCAATTGCCAACAAACACAAGGGGTCGGTCGAACCGGAGATTTCAGACTGGAAACAGGCAAAGCATTAATATTAAGGATTTCGATTGAGTTTCATTTTAAAGCTAAAGCTAGATTCGAGCTTCAAGTTCAGCTCCTTTGCTTTCTGAAAACTAAGTTTTGAGCGTTGTACTTTTATACCTAAGTTTGATTTTCGCCCTATCACTCAACAACATGAAGATTTGGTAGTCCTAATCTCACTAATTATCATGTCATATAAAGAAAATTTATACAATTTTAAAAATATATTTAGAAGAAAAAGCATCTCATCAATCCATTACTTTTTAGCTTTGACATTATTTTACTTAATCACGTCTAAGTTGGTTTCAATAGTGATCATAGCTAATAATCTATCACTTTTCTATCTGCACTTATTGAGTAGAGTGTTTGAAGATTGAGACCTATACCAAGCCAATCTCACTTTATAAATATATTCCATCAATATATAGAAGAACTTGGGTTGCTTCTAATACAAACATTGTCACAACTTCTTATACCTTTTAACTTTAGTGGCTCTCCACGTCATAAATAATGTGAACCACAAAAGTAGCCTACCCTAATATTTTATGTAACTTAATTTTTATAATAATTAACAGCATAGATGGGAACTAAACAAAAATTTATATCTCAGCTATTGTCAAGAACAAGAAAATTAATATGCTATCCATTATCAACATCATGATGGACCCAAACATCAAAATCAAAATAATATTCTAGAAACTTATCATCTATCCTTTAATAACAATTATACTCTACAATTTTCTTCCACTACCTTAATATATTGTCAAGGGTATTGTTGAGATCTAGGAGTGAGAGAAGATTTCAACAGTATAGTCTAAAATGAATTTCTTTGGACTCAATTCCAGGAAGGACTAAAAGCAACCCAGGAAAGAAGAAGAAGAAGAATCTTCTTGGGACCTCTTAAAGACGTCAACATAGTCCTAACTTAGAGGGGCAACCAAACCTTCGCGCTGCTGAATGGAGGAAAAATACGGCCACAATAAAGTATCAAAACTATCGATGCTCAAAACATTTAAAAGGGTATCATCTATGCCATTCTTCATTACATTTTTTTTAATATAATGTAGAACCATTTATAATTTTTACTCAACCCTCAAATTGAAGTAAAAATACATTTCAGTATACTCAAACTCATGTGTCCTTGTCATTAAAGAAAGAAGTCTACAGTTGTATCACAATAATATAGGTCACAATACGAACGACTACCTTAACTTGATGGATGCCATTAAAGCAACTGTAAGGAGGGGATACCTGAAAATATTCATAAAGCGAACACCTCATTCCTTAAAAAAAAAAGGGAGGCATCACAATAAATAAATAAATAAGCTCTGGAAGTCGTAGAATATTGATGCAAAAGGTCTCAGGATGCTTGCACACTACAACCAATGCCCTTCAAAAGTGAAGATAAAAGGGGGTCTGGTTTAACAGGCAATTGATTGTGTACGCTTGGCAAGATGGATGACACAATTGAGGCGGCCATAAAATAAAAAGCAACAACAAGAGCCTGGGTTTTTAAACTGATACCTTGTGAAAGAACAAATTAAAGAGAAAACCTTGATTTTGTAATTCACTATTGATGCAATAAAGAGGTACACTTTATAAGAGGAAACAGATTATATTTACAAGTCTTATTTGAAATTCTAAAAGTAGGGTGATCTTCCTGTCTTTGACTCATTCTTGTAACACTCAAAAGCCTTAATGGTTTGGTTGATGAAGGCTGGCAAACTTATCACCAACTTTAGGATGCTTAGCTCGGAAACTCTCTTGTCACCAACACTATCTTTGACTCATTCGTGTTGGCTTTGATGAATGCAAAGTCTTGCTTCCGTCCGCTAACCGCTCTAATGTTGATGACTTGTCAAGATCGTCATATATAGGGAAAATCAACTGTGCTTGATAAAGAGGGGATAGTCACCATTGTGAAATATTGTGATGGTCAAATTTCGGCTGGATCCAACAAACTAATAAGGACTTGGGCCGTCTTAATGTTTGAACCTCTAAAATTAAGTCTAGTTCATCTTTGATTCACTGTACTAATTGGAACAATGTTATTATTGAAAACTATTTTAAAAAGTCCTAATTGCAACTCTTGTAAGTACTGAAAATATGTAACTATTGAGGATTACATCTTTCGAGGAACTCAATTGAATTACTTAATTTTCTGGCAAAAAAAAAAAGAACTGGGTGAAAGATTAGGTGGCAGACCTACTCGGATAAATTGTTTGTTGTCCTATTAACTAGATTAGTGCCCTTCATTCTAAGCTCTACAAGCTCCTTCAGCTTTGCTGGACTTTGTTATTAATTACCAAAAAAAAAATATTACGATAATCGAATTTTATTTGTAAGTTGTTCAACCAAAACAGTGAAATATTTGAATTCAACTCGAGTTGCTCAATTTTGGTTCAAGTTCAATAATAATAAAACCAAATTCATTTTTTTAATATAATTAATATAATAAAAAAATTCAATATAATTTATACCCATTAAGCCTATCACAAAAATACATAAAAAGAGAGAAAAGTCGAAAGGAGAAAAAGGATTTCTCATAAGATCTTGTATCTTGTCAGTAATTTATGCTCTTTCATCTCTAACACCTTTGATAACAGGGGTCTATAAGGAACCCTGAGTCAACAAGGTCCAAGACAGCAAGCTATTAACAGAGTTGTATAATCTCTCACTCCAGGGGATGAGGATGATGGAAGGGACAAGGGCTTCTTCGGAGGAGCTGATATTGTCAAGGACAAGGTCAATAATATGATTTTGGTTTGTAGAAGACTTCACGCTCCCTCTCTTATCCAAGCTTTCCAATCTTTCTTTAAATGCAGATAACAGGGTGTCAACATGTCTAGCCTTTTGAATAGCAGATAGAAGTGGAACAACTACATCTTAGGTGAATTGGATAGTAGCCCAGCCCCAGCACTATACGACATCAAAGTACTATTGTAGTAGATTCAAGTCAGTCATTTCGATGCCAAGGGGCGCGCAGATAGATATCATGCGAAGTAATACATCCATGCAAACTCCTATTGCTGCTATCATACAGTATGAGAGGTAGCCCTTAGTTAACTGTTCAATGGATGCAATATATATACGAAAATTAAGTAACCAAAATCTGAGGATATCTGTATTTCATTGCCTGAAGGATGGGATTACGAACATACAATATATACTTTCAATGTGTCTTATAATTTTTATCTTGTTTATATTTACATGACTACACAGGAAAAAAAATACTAGACACCATGACGCAAATACATGAATCGACGGCGTATTTCATGCTAAGGAGGCATCTAACTTCTCGCATCCATCTTGTTACTTAAAAGCCTTCCTTATTGCCAATTGATAACCATCTCTGGTTTAAAAATATACTACTTTTACAACTTAGTTTGTAGACTATAGCACAATATCCTGTCAATAAATTACAATAAGTTACCTGGGATTGAGGAATGGTATCACAAAATCCAGGCCATACAATAGAAATACAACAAACAGCACCATCTCACCTTCAAACTTTGTTGTTGCCCAAAGCATGTAATTGTTTCTCTAACTGCAAGGTGATGATAAAAAGTAAAAATGAACTCTGGTTTCCCATCAATAGAAGAAACAAATAATTTAACGGTAATCAAAACAAATGACCAAGTAATTAGTACGCATGATTAATCTTCAGAACTTATTAGTTTCACGACACAAAGACTAAATAAATATTCAAGCTTAACACGCAAACCTGCAAGTTTTTTACTTTTTGATTTTGCAATTCCCCGGCAAGGTCCCTGATTCTGACAATGGAAATAAAGGTTCGGTAAAATAAGCATTAACAAAGACAATCAGTAATGTTTAAGCTTCACCAAATACCTCTGTTGCAGCTGAAAGAGCTGAGATTGCAGTTCTCTCTCCCTTGCAGAAGAAGGTGGTATCTGAACATACAATTAAGACATAGAAAAATAAAATCTTTAATAAGGTCAAACTTTCCAAGAAAACGTCTCAGCATAGGAGTGCACAAACCAGTAACCCCATGCTATGTTGCTCCGACTGTTCATGGTTAAGAAAAGTAACATGGTGTACACTATGGAACATTAGTTAAGAAAAGTAACATGGTTAATAAGAAGTTATGGTTGAATAATTACATGCAAAAGTTCATTGGTGCCAACCTCTGTCAAGTCTCCAAGCTTACCTGTATAAGCAAGAGAAGTTAAATTTAACCTCGTAATTCCACAATTAAGCAGCAGAAAGTGCGGACAATCAGAATAGGCATTACCAGAAGTTTGCTCCAAGTATTTGATCAGTCTAATAAGTTCTTCCTGTTAGCAATTAGCAATTATCAAATTTAACCTCATACTTCCTGTTTTTACAACAGGTAATCTCTATGACATGAGGACAAATAAAATGAAACATACCCTTTGCACAGTGTTCTGTTGCAAAATGTATTGTAGAGATGGGAGAATTGCACTAGCTGTAACATTTGGAGATGGACCTCCAGTAGATGGGCTAAAAATGCAGTTTGTAGCCCCCTGAATGAGAAAATAATGGCAATGGTTAGAAAGTCAATACCTAAAAGATAAATTGCCAAGTTCTGTTCTTATTATTCTTTCACCTTGAAAACATACATTCAAATAGACACCATAGAAGATAGTTTGTAGGAGCAACTGTCTGGGTCTATGTTACTTGGACTTGGTGTAAGTTTCATATATGGGTATATGTTCCACACAGGTATGTTCAATTTTTTCCAAGTATTTCGAGGGTCATATCTCCATGCATATACCCAAATATATGCTGGACACAGATACCTCAAGCAAAATGAAGAGTCAGAGAACATAGTTATGGGTTGCAATCAGAAAGAATAAATCACAATTTCCAATAGGTATAAATCTAGATATTAGTGGATATACTTAATCGAAAGATATGTTTCTAGGACTTCATTTTTCTTTAATTACCCATACCAACACTCGTGTCTGATTCATGGATATGGAGATATGATCTTCAAAGGTCTTTAAAATACACGAAAAAGCTTAGGATATCCGTGCTCATGTTAGTTACATACTCATATCTGACACACACCTGACTTTGAGTAACATAGGTCCAAAGCAAATAAACCTTCCACAAAAAATTACAGTTTCAAATTAGATAACATGCATCCATCAGGACAAACATGAAATCAATGATACTCAAACTTGAGGGTGAGTGTCAGCATGTGTATGACATAGGTATACTAGAAAATTTCCAAGTTTTTCCATATACTTGGATCATTCATTTGTACTCATGTCTAAAATGTGCCAGGCACAGATACACTAAGGAAAATGAAGAGTCAGAGTAAAATAGACTAAAATGCATGTGTATCACAAGTCAAACCATATTTAAAGAAACCGAAGTCAGCTGTGGAATCATTAACATAACAGTTTTGCAAAAGTATAATTTATTCAATATAATATAACAGTTGATGGCATTAGATGTATGTCATTTTTGTTTATATTCAATATAATATAACAGTTGATGGCATTAGATGTATGTCATTTTTGTTTATGCAGTATTTTACATGATGCCCAATAAACGGTGACCAAACTACGTAGATGTTTATCAATGCTGACAAATTTCATGGTAGTGTATTATTACAGCTAGCAAGATATAAGATGGATGATATATGCACTATATTCCTAACCATGCTGCTGATTTCAAGTAAAAACAATTGATCAGAACAAAGTTCATGTTACTGCACAAACATAAAATTGCACCCAACAGGTTCCAAAGTCTCTTTAAACACACAAGATAAGCATCTCATAACATTGCAAATGTACCTTAGAACTGAGATCGGCTGAAGTCACCTTAAAGCGTCCCCGCTGAACAACTGCACTCTCCGATGCATTGTCTGATACATAATGAAAAGCAAAAAAAGGAAAACCCAAGTTCGTTAGAGTACAAATAAGAACTAAAATGTAGAAAGGAAGAAAATAAACCAGGAATACCAGTATTATTTGTTTCTCTCCTCTGGCGATACAATGGACCACTGTAGATGCAGTCAGATTGAAATTTAAGCTGCGGAAAGTTCCTTCAAAACATTTCCAATAAGCCCAATTTAGCATAGATTATGACATAAAAACTTCTCAAGTAAAGGCAACAACAACGCAACCATAGAAACAACAGAATTAATGACCAAGTAAAGAACAAAGACCCGGCATAATAGATCATGCATCTAGGATTCGGCTTCTCTTGCAATCTATAGAATTCAAAACCTCCTCGTATCTAGAGCTTGGTAATGGGGAAAAAGAGATTCCTATGTGATAACTCAAGCACTATCATGTTTAATGATAACAGTTTGCAGCTCGGAGTTACCTGTCCTCATCTCCTGTAACCTTTCTAGAAGAAAAGGTGTTATCAGGCATTAGTGAACCACTAAACGTTTTATACTCTGGAATGGCCTGACGTGGTAGAGAGCTACTTTGCCTAGAATCCTCACCCTCATTCTTTCCAGCATTTTGATCCATGGCTCTTGATGACTTTAAAATTAATTGTTCACTTTCTGATCCGGTAAAACCTTTCCCATTTGAACCGTTTGCACCCTTATCATCTTCACCAATGTCAAAACAGCCTCTGCACCGATTAAATGCATAAACAATTACTAAAAAAAATTCAAACAGTAGCGTACCTCTTTCCACTAAACAGGACAGTAATTAGTCCATGAGATGCCATATAATTTCTTAAAATATATGCAGAAGAATATTAACAAAAAATAAAAATAAAATTGGAAGATTAAACTTCTATCAAGATTCCCAATCTCTTTGAATATGAAAAATGATATTCCCTATTATGTTATAACAATGAATTATTTGCAATAGTAAGGTCATGCAAGCACAAAAATGTCATACTTGAGAGCTTGGAGAGGTTTAATAGGAAATGAAGCGAAAGAACCCTCCAAATCATGGAGACCTAGCCTGTCCTGAAACAAGTGAAAGGAGGATATAAATCTTTAAGTACAAGCCTAACCAACGCATCAATAAAGGATTGAAGGGAACAATTTTAATTATAAAGAAATCATTTTTGGGTTATAATTGATACCTCCGGGCTAGCTGCAGCAATGGAAGTAGTAACTGTTTCTGGGGACATCCTCTCTTCTGATAATCCATCTACATCAGACCTGTCCATTTGCTTCCCGCTTCCATCTTGATCTTCTGCATTTGACACATCATCATAATCTTGTATCTGCAGGTAAAACAGTCAGCTTTTCTAAAGAGATTAAGATTATAAAGCATTCTGGGACTACGACTAAATAAATAATAGAAGTAAAAATATCAACATGGGAAATTGAAACTACTTACAAGTGCAGCCTGACTTTTCAAGTCCTCTAGGTTGAAATTCCAGGCACTGATTCCTTTTATGTACTCTTGCTGCAAAGGTAAAAGGAATTCATATCCAAAGTGATGTAATATTATCATATATTTTTGACATACAGATATACATGGGCATTAACCATCAAACTAAAAGTAGCTGCAATAGTTTCGCTTAGTCTTATAACCTGAGATGAATGTGGAGCTGATAGCCTCGAATTATGTTTCTATGACTCAAGTGTGAGTTCCAAAAATACAGGTATGTTCAAATTTTCCAAGTTGTTTTCATGTATTTAGAGGTCATATCCCCATACTCGTATCAAGATGTGTTTTGGACACTGATACTTAAAGAAAATATTAAGAGTTGGAGTAACAAAGCACTAGAATACAAAAACCTATAATACTAGTACGACAGGAAATAACCTAGTCTTATCAGTTACTTTTGACAAATGTAAGAACTCCAGTATTTACCTGTGATAATTGCTCCTTGTCCTCGTAGAGAGCTTTATTCTGTACAAGAAGATCAGCTTCTTTTGTCTGAGATATAAGAGACCAGATCAGATTCTACGTTAATTCCCCATCTTAAACAAATAACAGATGAAATAAATAAAAAAAAGGGGTAAGCAAGAGACCTTTAGCAGCCTAAAACGTTCACCTAATGGAGCAAGGCCATCCAGAATGGTATGAACAAGATAATCATAGGAGCGTGCATGTTTAAAAAAATGGTGCTTCAAAAGCTTCTCGGATGTTGGACGTTTCTTTGGGTCCTTCACCAAGCAAGTAGCTACCATCTCCTTGAAAGACTACCAAAAGTATAACATTATCACAATGATACTAAAATTGACATGGGTCAGTAGGACACAACCAAATAGCACAAACCTTTGAGAACCTCTTGTCCCTTTCGTAGTCAAGACCAGGAGGAGCATTTTGCAAGGTCATCAACAAAACCTGCCAGCAAAAATGGGAGTAAACAATCAAACTAAGAAGTAAAAAAAGAATGAAACCACAAAATACATGCAATAAGAAACTCATTTAACAATCAGAAAACTGAGATGTTTACTTTCATCGGTGGATACTTGGAAAATGGGGCATGGCCATGAGCAAGTTCGAGAGCTGTTATTCCCAAAGACCAGATGTCTGCTCTGTTTACAGGAAAGAAGAAAATGAAACAGAATGATTAAAAAGGTATAACAAAGCAAATAATGGAAGGAAATGAAAAGAAAAGAAGAAAAGATAAGAAAAGTGACTGACTCACTTAAAGTCATAACCATGCAGTTGCTGCATAACTTCTGGAGCCATCCTGATATAAAAGCAATGATAAGGAGACACATTGAAGTCATTGTCAACTCTCAAAATCCAAATTTCGTAACAAAAGTATCAATATAACTAAAATCCCAGACAGTTGATGGCCAAGGAAAAACAAATACCAACAAGGAGTTCCAACAAAAGTATTTCTTGAACGCTGTCTGTCTCCACTATCAAACATGCATGCTGATACCCCAAAGTCTGCCAACTTGACAGCACCATTAGAGTCAATTAAAATATTCCCAGCCTGCAAATAGAAGTTATGAATGTAGATAAGAATAACAGAGAAAAAAACCCTGGAGGAGGAATAAAACAGACAAAGGCAGATAACAGGTTGTATACAGTTCACATACTTAACACAAATATTATCCTTGTCAGAGAAACAATAATAATAAGTAAAATCAAATAATAGACTAATACATTCAATTGCATTCTACTATTATCAGAAGGTTTTGGATATTTAGAACAGAAACAAATTTTCCTGCATTTCTAACACATTGTCAATTACATTATAAGAACAACCATAGCTTTTCATATTACTTGTCATATAATATACCTCAATGTGTATATTAATCAAATACGGTCAATAACTAATCAGCCTGGTCTCAGAAAATAAATTAGCCGAGGAAGTAGACAATAAAAGAAATAGTATAAAAATAAAACAAGAAGGGGCATTAGAAACCTTCACATCTCTGTGAATGTGCCCATGTGCATGAAGATAAACAAGAGCTTTAAGAACTTCACGCAATAAAGTAGCAATGACAGGCTCTTCAAAACCTTCAGGATAAGCAGATTTCATTATATGCAGGCAGGATCCCCCAGCCATGTATGGCATCACAACCCAAAGGCAGTGACCAGCAGTGAATGAGCAGTGTGCTGGTAAGAGATTAGGGTGATCAATCAAGCTCATGGTCTGCACTTCTCTGCGGATGCCATCCTGCATCACTCATGAACAAATCCCATTCATATGACAGAAATAATATGTTTGAAGTCAACATTTTATGCAGGGGGGTTGATGGAACTTATAAGATACATTTGTATGCAATACATATATATATATAAATACCAGATCATTATTGCACTTCTCCAAGTCAAGAACCTTGATAGCAACAATCTCATTAAGTGGAATGCATAAAGCTCTAAACACAGTGGCACTGACACCGTCTCCAACTTCTTCGTATAACTTGTAATCTTGTGCGCTGACTGGATATCGCTTCTCCAAAGGATGCTCCATTGTTTCATTTTATAGCATACCATTACCACCCTCTTTACTCCTAGATATCCCAATTGTCAAAAACAATATTTCAACTACATATTGAAGCATCAATCCAATGTGGGGTTTCTTCCAATTTGGGAGCATATTCTTCTCTTCTTTAGTGCACAGCAGTATCCAATGCTACTAACTTCATCAAGATAATTGCCTTACACAGTCCTTTTCCTCGGATTCAGAAATAGTTTAAACCCCTAAAACCTAGTAAATAACAAAAAAGGTCTTACATATTACACCAACTACTCTGTAATCAAACTATCAGATAGGACACCCAGAAAAGTGCTATAAATAAGTCATACCCAAAGCCAGCTGAAATTTGGGTGTAAACTAGCAAATAACCAAAATGTATGGGAAATAACAAGAGGAGGTAGTCTTAACCTGTAAAAAAGGCCGAAGAAAGAGAGTGTTGTTAATTCTTACTAGCACAAACACTTTTTCCAAACAATCCAATCAAAAACACATTTTTTTTTTTGGGAAACAAAGTACAGATATGAATAAAAGACAATTTAATTGTAATTCTAGCTAAATTAAAAAATAAACTTAAAAAGCACCAAAATGGTAACTACCACTACAAACTCAAATGAATTAACTGTCAGATATTAAAGTATTAATAAAATCACTCCAAGATTTCTACATTTCCACTACTTCACTAAAACTAAAGACAAATTCAAAAACAACTTCCCAAAAACATGAGCTAAAGTTATTCAACCCTAGGGTTTCAGTAGATTCAAATCACAACTAAATCTGAAAACATAATAAAAAATTGCATTAAAAAATGGAAGTTCCACCTACCACCTCTTTCATACGAGAGTTCTCTTTCCAGTTTTCAGCCTCAAATTTTGATTTCTTCGTCTTCAAAAACTCATTACGATATGAAACAAGAAATCACTTTACACACACCACGATTCGATTCGGCGATGACAATTATTGTCCCACAAATACCATCATTTAAATATTTTTTTAACAAAAAAAAACCTCTAAGTTTCAGTTTCTCGGATCGAATCTAATAACTTTCACGGTTTGCAAAGAAAGTACTTTTTTTTTCTTTAAGCTTAGAACAGAGTAAAAAAGAAAAAAAAAGAAGAAGAAGAAGAGAAGAGGAAGCTCAAGTTCGATGGAAATTAGAGTGGGACCCGGACAAGAGATATTGATGAGATTTTAGTATTTTTCTCTTAGTAGGTGAAAATATCGTTGTTGCGGCGGCGGATTGTAACTTATCGAGAAGGATAAGACATAAGAGAGGAAAGCGTAAGGTGTTTGACTCATCTCTCCACTTGCCATTCAATTATTTTCATTCGACATTTGATTTGACTTCATATTCCGAGATTTTTCAAAATCTCGTCTTGAAAACTTAAGATCTACTTTCAAAAAGTTGTCAACTATATATCAGAAGAAATAGGACAGAGTCAAGTACATATTAAAAGTGAATTAATTAAAATACACCCTACTTTTTAAATTTATTTAATAATAATTATAGGTAGAATAGTAAAATATTTATTTATAAATTTTAAAATATGTGTTTAATCTTTGGATTTATGATCTTTAGTGGTTTTAATTAAAATTATATAAAGTATGAAAAAAATTATATAATAAGTATAAATAATTACAAAATTAAAAAAAAAATTAAGAAGGAGTTTTTATGTAAGTCGTTAACCTAATTTCAATTTTTTAATAAAAAATGATTGATCCTACCTTAAAATTTGGTTTTTTAATTAAAAATATAAAATTGTGTAGAATTAAACTGGAAGGATGTAAATTTTGTTTAGAAAGTTATATTTTCAATCTCTTCCAAGTTTTGTTTCTTGGCTACCGCTTACATCTCTGTTTTGCCATATTGTTTTCCCTTTCTATTGATTTTCGACATAATAACTCTTCAGGTTGTTGCCGCTCACGTTTCTGTTTTGCCATGTTGTTTGTTTTTGGGCATAATAACTCAAGATCCTACCTTTTCACTTCTTTGTCGATATCAGGTTGTTAATGTCTTGGTGCTCCATGGATTCTCCTATGTTATTTCGTATCATTCAAACTTCTATTAAGGCCTCTGTTTTTAACAAATTTTGTTTCTTTCTTCTATTTGGTGAAGCCCTCTGCTCTTTTGGTGTTATGACGTTACCACCTCTCCAGGGTTTCACTAGACCAAAACTTTGACGGACTTTGGTATCATCACACCCGTTCTGCTTTTGGTGGTTGTAATTCTCAAGTTTCTAAGTTTTTTTTCAGTTTTGGCTTTTCCTCTGTTGGTGTTCTAGTCTATGTTTTGGTGGCTTCAGTGTCTTCTTTGGGATTTCCCACTAGCATGGCTCCATTGAAAGCGTGCATGTTATTGGGTTAGTCTCCGTTTAGTATTGGTTGTTGGAATTACTTTTGGACTAAAAAGCATTTTAAAGTAAAAATTTTAAAAAAAATTATTTTTATTTTTGACTAAAAAATACTTTTTTATTTTGAAAGTTTTTCTGAAAAAGAATGCTGGCCCAATGCTTTCTCCTTCTCCCTCCATGCTTGGCAACAACAGATATTGTTTCTAGGGTTTTGGGGGGATTGGGTTTGGCTAGGCTTACCCTTTCAACTTTGCTTGTGCTTTTTGAGCTTTAAAACTTTTATGTTGTAATTGGTTATATTTTTATCAATGATATCTTTCTCATTTGAGTATATATATAAAATACATTGTGAATATACAAAATACTAATCTATATATACATTACTAAATAAGTTGTTTTTTAGGAAGGTTTGTTAATATTTTATTAGTGTAACTTTAAAAAACGTTTAGCTAAGATATTAAAAAAATATTGGTATTAGGATTTTAATTTTAGAATAATTAAATTAAAATAAATTATAATGTTTATATTATAATGTTTTATAAGCATACATTTAGGCCTTTTAAATTTTTTAAAATTTTAAATTAGTAAAGGTAAAATTATATTTTAATCTCTTAAAAATGATAAATATTTTATTTAAATCTTTAAAAATTATAAAGAGACTATTCAAATGGTGAAATTAAATTTTTATTATTGTAAAAATTAAAATTTAATTTCGACCCCCTGAAAAAAAATTGTATTCACCCTTGATTTTTATGGTAAACTATTAAGATGGAAACTCAAGTTTGAAGGTACTCCTACTTTGGTCATTGAAATTTCTTTTGTTAATTTTGATACTCGTTAGCTCAATTAAAACCTCTAATCATTCCATCATTGATCATGGACAAAAAGTTGATGGGATGTATTGTACTATAGTTAAATATTGTTTCATTTATTATAATTTTCACCTATTAATAACATTTTCATGTATTTATTTTTTGGGTAAGGTTTGGGGTGTTAAAATATGTATTGTATATAAAAATTAGACAATATTACTTGTCGTGATAGTAAAAAAGGGTGTTTATTGTTACTAGTGTTAGTAGTTTATAATGTTGATAGATAGTAATATTTTATTGTATAGAAAATTCAAATATATTATAATTATTGATGAATAATTGTGTTGTATAGACGTATGCATGTAAAGTTATCATATAAAGACATAACTTTATAAAAAAGTAACTTATAAAACAACATAATCCTTTATATAAAAAGGATATCTCATTAAAAAATACATTCTTATGAAAAGGTATCTTTCAGAAAGATACATTTATTTGGTGTATATATAAATGACTTTCTATTAGTCCTTTTCACTATTCAGGTTGGACTGTTGACGGTTTTATTATATCTTAGAGGCATATTAAAGCTTTGAAGATAATGGTCTACATGCCTCAAAGTCATCATGCTTTGTAATAGCTCGATTTTTAGCGGTTTCAGAAATAGTGGTTTGAGACCACCAAATCCGACAAGTAAGCTTGTAAATTTTATTATTTAATATTTACGAGTCAAATATGGTTTTAAAACGATTTTTGAATGGGTAATTTATGTTTTATAATAAATTATTAGATTCGAGTGGTAAAATCCTAGATCAAGTGGTTTTAAAAAGCGAGGTATCGGGACCTCATTTCTATAAACCGAGCTATAAATATTTTTATAAATATTTACTGAGTGGCATTAAGGTGTTATTAAAGTTTCGTTAAAAAATTTGAAATTTTCGATAGTTAATTAAACTAAAAAAAAGACTAAATTGTAAAAGATGTAAAATTTAATCACTATTTGATTAAATGGGCTATTGATAAAAGAAAAGAGACTTAAATGGTAATTAAACTACGGTCAAAGTTTCCAAGCGATGGTGTTATGATTGATTCCACTAGCTTTTGGATTAATTGTTCTTTTAGTCCTAATAAGTTTGGGATTAAATTGTAAATAAGTTTATTTAGTTAGAATTTAATTAAATTGAAGGACCAATTGTGAAATTAAACCTTATTTTGATGGTAATTGTGCCATGTAATTATGTGATGGACAAATATGAGCATAGATTTGGTGTTTTAAATTAATTATTAACTAAGAGTAATATGGCAATTTGATGGATTAAATTAAATTAAAGTAAAAACATAAGAAAAAAAAGGTGTGATTATCATCTTCTTTCCCAATTACAATCGAAAGCTTTCATAAAAATAGGCTAGGGTTTGGCCAAGCTTTAAAATTCAATCGGTAAGTGATTTTCGTCCTGTTTTTAATAATTTTTATGTTTTTGAGATCGTTGCAACTAGATCCAACAAGCCTGTACCTTCGATTTTGAAACTGTTAAAGATTTTGAAAGTTTCCATTGATGAACCTTGTGATTTCTGATATTAAATGATAATTTTAAGATATAAATTGTTATTTAAGAGTATTTTATTAAGTGATTTTTGATGAATTTTCTAATTAAAGACTAAATTATTGAAATAGTATAAATACAAGGGTTTGTTGTAAACTTATTGCAAAAATGGGCTGTATTGAATGCCATGAATATTTGGCTAGCTTGTATTTGTATTAAAAATGATTAATTTGCATGTTTTTGGTTCAGGGACTAATTTGAATAAAATTAAAACTTTAGGGGTAATTTTTTAAAAATGTCAAAAATGACCAAATTACATGAAACGAATTGTTTTATTGTCTAAATTAATATATTGAATGAAATTATTAATTTATATCAAGATAGGGTGAAAAATCGAGGAAAATAAAAATTACCAAAATACCCCTGAATCTTGGTATTTCTGCAATTTATCTATGTAAGTTCGTATAGTTAAAAATTAATATTTGTATTAATTTGATGAATGGTATTATGCAGTTATTTTATTGTTGAAAATGAATTATTGTTGGAATTATAATATTGAATTGAATATTTGGGTTAAATAAAACGCGGGATTTGAGTACATTAGTTATTTGGCGTATGACGCTATTGAAGGAAGATATCGAAAATTTACCCAAGTAAATAGGGGTTCAAAATTTTTTACGAATTCTCATATTTTACTTTCTGTTCAGCTCTTTCGAACTTCTGTTAAACTCTTATGAGTTTCTGTTCAGCTCTTACGAGCTTTTGTTCAACTCTTATGAGTTTCTGTTAAGCTCTTACGAGCTTCTATTCTGCTTTTGAGCTTCTGTTGGAGTATCTGGAAGGCTCAGCTCTTATGAGCTTCTGTTAATGATGTACTCTTATCCGTAAGTCGTTCTTCAATTTGAAAAAGTCTTAGTAAAGTGATTTATTTAATGAATTTGAAAGTTATCCAATGATATTCTAAATGGTTCAATAGGCAATGTTCTGTAACGAGATGATATGAGTTTGATACGAACTAATACAAGTATATACATGAATTACATGGAAATGATGACACATGATATATTGATATATTGAAATGGATGATATATGTATACAAAGAATGGTAAGAGAATGATATGTATCATGACATGAACATATACGAATATCTTTGATATGTTGATACATAGAAATTATGTAAGTTGAGACAAGTAATAAACTCAAGTGTGACATGTTGAGATAATAAGGTTATCGATGTTGAATTTATATGAAATATGTTCAAGTATGCTAACAAGTGTTGTTGTTTGATGCTTAGGCAAATGCCAAACTGTTGGTTGAATGGTAATATGTTTAATTATAAGTTGTACTGAAATGGTAAGTGTTCAAATGAAAATATGCTTGAGCTCATGAAAGAGCGGTAAGGTTTAAAGTTTTTTAAGATCCTACTATGCTGGGAATGATATGTATAAGTGATGATACAGATTTATTCACCTTGTGAGTTGTTGAATATAGCTTCATGAATCTTGCAGTATCAATATTGGATTATTCTTGATATGTATAAATTTTATATTTGAAATGAATTGATATGATTAAATTTTATACGAGCTAACTAAGAATTCATTGCTTACGTATCTGTTTTTCTTTACTTTTCAGATTATCGAAAGGTCGATTGGTTTTGAAGCTTGTTGAAATTATATCACACTATCCATCGGTTTTATCGGTACTTTTAGATGTTTTGATTTCGGTTATAATGGCATGTATATGTTATTTTGGCTAAATGTTGGCCTATATGTATTTTGTGGAGATTAGCCACTTATTTGGCTTATGTTTTGGATCATTTTGGTTTGTGCATATTTGCCTTATGTGGTTGATGTGTGGTTTAGTTTATGGTTGTATTGTGAAAGGTAAAGTGTTAGCTAAATGTGCATTTATATAAATGTGTTTTAGTATGCGATGAGTTGACCATAAATCGGTACCTTGATATGTAAGGTATATATAACTAAATATGCTAGTATTTGAAATACATTTTGGCATCAAATGGTATGTTTTGGTAGGTAAGTGACTTAGTTTGAAATAATGCAAATTAGTTTGGTAAACCTTGGGTAGAAATATGCATATAAGTTAGTTATACATATGAATATATTAAATACATGAGTACACATGTTATAAGCTGTCATCTGAGGTGCCTAAAGGCATATTGGTTGTATGTGAATATATTATATGTGAAAAGCTTGATTTTGGTTTGTTTTAGTCCTAATTTTGGCTTGTTGATATGCACAATGTTAACAGAAGGTACACGCCTTGTTGGGTGAGAAAAATGACTTATAAAATAGCCTATTTTCATCCACACCAGCATGTGTCTCAGCCGTGTGTGACACACGGGCAGGTGTCATGGCTGTGTGTCCCCTGTATCTTTTAAAATAAAATGCAAGTCAATGAGTTACACGGCCTTAGACATGGGTGTGTCTTTTGACTATGTGAGTCACACGGCTATGTGACCCTTGCAGTGTTAAAAATATTAAATGTTTCTGAATTTTTTTTTAAGTTTTCGATTTAGTCCCGATTTGTTTCTAATGTGTATTTTGGGTCTTAAGGGCTGTATAAGGGACAATATGTTTAATTTTGATTGGTTTTTGACATATATATTATGTGATGTGAAATGTCTGAAATTGTTGTCTATTTGTTCTGTAACTCTGTAATCATGTTCCGGCCACAGACTCGAGTTAAGAGTGTTACATGCTTTACTAACATTATTTTCTACTTTTCTTGTTTCAAATTTCCTATTTATTTTTTCAAATGCGAAGTTCTGACTCTGAAAAATAGAAATTTGCTAGACAAGAAACTTTCAATTAGAGGTATCCACGTTGATTGGAATAAAATTTCAACAACTAAAAAAAATCAGAAGCCTTTGATGAACAACATTGAAGTGTGTTGTTTTCCTGAATCAGTTGACATTATAGACGATTTAAAGAAGACTTTATAATGAAAATTGTATTGATAATGAATTTGTTGCAGAAAGATGTTACGTTTGTTTGTCAAATATTGTCAGTAGAGTTTCAAACTATTGAAAGCGAATAGATTTTCGAGTTTATTATTAACGATGACAAGAATCTATGCTTTGAAACTGGTTTCGTGTGCCAAGAGCTTCAGACTTGAAAGAGATAACTTACATAAAGTTCATAAGTGCAACTATTTTATTCATTCAGACAGTAATAAAATGTATAATAAATCGTAAACAAACGTATTGATGGTCGAGTATGACAGAAAGATTTCACAGTATGTGACATAATGTTTAATATGTTAGTAAGCTAAAGTCGAGTATCATATTCCAGCAAGTTAGTTATACCTTGTGATGATTTCCTTTTGTCTGATCCGAGTATTCACCCAAAAAGGTAATTGGACGTTCAACATCTGACTAGTGAACTAACAGAACTGATGATTTGGATATTCAAGAATATATTACGACATGATCTGGTCCTCCTTATGTGATATCTCTTGATTACATGAAGTTACAACCTGACTCGACATGCAATGAAGAATCCATTAGAAATTTTAACTCGAGAAGTTAAAGAATTTCAAAGTGAACGGGTACTATTAGTAACAATATTATGGCATAGTCATGATATTAAAGAAACCACGTGGGAACTCGAAAAAACTAGGAAATCTCAATACCCTAATCTAGTGGCAGGTAAAAATTTCAACGAAATTTCTTTAGAGGGATAGTTATAACAGCTCGATTTTTAGTGGTACCAGAAACAGTAGCTTTAGAACTCCGTTTTTCGATGGTCTAGACAGTAAATAATATTTATTAATATTTACGAGGTCACTACGATATTAAATTGAATTTTGGTCCAACAAATTTGGTTAGTCAATGTACAAGTGTGTCAGTTCAGAAGTTAGTGATTTTAGAAAATTATGTATTGAAACCTCGTGTTCATAAACCGAGCTCATAAATATTATTATTAAATATTTATGAAGCTATTATATAGGTGAATAGAAGTTTGGCATGAAAATTTTAGTGTTTGGATTGTTAATTAAGGAAAAAAGACTAAATCGTAAAAATTGTAAAAATTAATCAGTATTTATTTTTATTAGTTGAATGGCTGAATTAATGATTGTGCAAGGGTCTAAGTGACAAATTGATCATTTTTCAAAGATGGTGGACTATTGGTGAGGCTTTAATGTGTTAATTACATAAAAGACTATTATATTAATTAAAGTAATAAAAAAATGTTTTATCATAAAACGTAAAAGAGAAAGAAACCCTTTTCCTTTTTTTTTACCTTCTTCCACCAAAACTTAAAAACTAAAAGAACGAACAGTCATTTTTTAAGCTTGGACGTTCGATTAAGCTTTTCATCTTGCATGGTGAGTAATGGCGAAGCCTAGTATAGGCTTAAGGGGCATGGCCCCTAAGGTTTAAATTTTTTGTAATTTAGTCATTTTTAGATATACTATGATCCTCTCAAAAATATAAGTAGGTGTAACACCTCAGCTCCGGCCTAGACGTTATAGCCAAATCCGAAAGTGTCACATGAAATTAGTTGAAAAACCGTTGTTGTTAAATGAAAACCTTTTCCAGTTCGTATATACTTTATCATCATTATTAATTTCAAAACTTTCTTTCATTTAAACATCTAGCGATAAAACATAATTTGTAGCGAAAGCTTTAATATTTGTGTTTAGAAAACAGTACAAGGTTTAAGAAAATCCATGCTTTTGTTAAAATCTGAGTTAAAACGGATTTTGCAGTTATTAAATCATAGAATCGTGGTCTAACCCATTTAAAGTAAAACAGTCCATAAAGTCCCAATTAGAAAAGAAATGCCCAAATAATTAAAAATAAAACCATAAAACAAAAGTGAAACACTTTTTAAAGAGTGGTCACCATCGAGTTCACTGTTGCACCGATCCGCCTAACTCTATGGATTACCTGTACAAAATAGATAGAAGAAATGGTGAGTTTACGTAAACTCTGTGTGTAACCCCACAAAATCAAGCATGCACTCATACAAAATAACAAATTTCAGTCAGATACAGTCTTGGGCCTAAGCCCATTATAGATTCAAATACAGATTTGGGCCTTAGCCCATTCGGATACAGATATGCAGTCAGAATCAGAATTCAAGATCCTACCCCTAGCCTCTACACACCATCTCCGACCATCTTACACACCATGTGGGGTTTAAAATACCCACCTAGCCTTATACACCATGTTGTACCGAATGCGGCACATAGATATTGCAGTTGAGCTGCCAGATATTATGCATAATCTGCCTTTCAGAACACTTCCTCTAATATATATATCATCCCACCACAATCACAGTATCAAATCATACATACAGAATTAATAGACAAATCATGCTTAACATGCTTATATAAACAGATATAGATATACAATCTTAAGCATGCTCATAGTCATATCTTCGCCTAACATATCACTTAGTTTTAGGGTTGGATAGTGTTTATCGACCCTACGGTAGGCCCACAATCGATTAGGATGACCCGTGCAACCCTACAGAAATTTCATTACAATGGGCCCCCACACGTCCATGTGGGATGGTTCACACGCCCAGATGGGCCTTGCTTGTGTGGATCACATGGCCTGGCTCAAAGTTCACAAGCCTGTGTGACTTACTCGTGTGGGACCACGCTCCCGTATGGCCTATACACCCAGTCTGGTCTAGCCTGTTGGGCCACACTCCAGCCATCACACGGCCGTGTCCTGTACACGGCCTGGCTTTTGTCGATCATACAGTCATGTTGTTGTACACGGCCTACCACACGGGTGACCATACACCGGTGTGGCATCGACAGATTCATTTTTTGGCTTTTACCGAACCTCGTTTTTCTATGATTTGGGTACACACCTGTAACGGATTCGATGCAAAAACAATCTCGAGTCACACATCACCTAAAATAGACCAATAAACCACTAAATTAGTCGCTTAGATCGACACAAACCCGAACTACCTCGGAATAACACCTTTTTTAATCTAACAAAGTTCTTACCTTCGAATGAGTAACAAAAATTTCACATACCTAAAACGTCGATTGAAGAACTTCAGCCCCTTGAACTTCTCTTAAACCACAAAATGAATTTGCATCAATCAATGATTCACCAAATGAAACAAACGCAACACTTACCCTACTTACCAAACGCACCAAAACACTTGAATACCCAGATACGAGATCGCGACAACTGATAAACAAATAAAAAGAAAAAACGTTGAAAAAGGGAAAAGAAAGAAAATGACAAGGAAAAAGGAAGAAAAATAACGTCAGAATTCTTTGGAATTTTGGGAAGAAAGAGAAATTTGAAAAAAAGAATAAAAATAAAACTAAATCTAAAATATGCCAGTAATCCCTTGATTTACTCCCACTATCGCAACCTTCTCAGACTTCAAATTCTATCAGAACTCTCTTTCACAAAACCGAGCAAAAATAACTACCTTTACTTTCGCAATGATTCGAACACATGAATTCAACAAACTAGCACTCAGCTTAACCACCAGACTAGCAGGCCTATTCTGATATGATTCTACAATTAATAAAACTTAAAACCTTTTGAGCAAGGTTAAGACTTTATTCAGAAAAAGACAAAAATTCACCCAAGATAAGGCTTGAACTTGAGACTTTTCAGACACTCCCAGAACATTTAACCACTGATATAGATACACAGTTGTGTAATATTTTAACAGAAACAAAAATAAGAATTTTGGGGCGTTATAACTCTACCTCCCTAAAAGAAAATTTCAGCCCCGAAATTTACTTGATCAGAACAGATGAGGATACTGCTGATGCATTGCATCCTCAGGCTCCCATGTGGCTTCCTCAGTGCTATGATTCCATCACAGCACCTTTACTAACAGAATAAAATTCTTCCGAAGAACCTTTAAATTACGATCCAGAATCTGAACCGGCTCCTCTTCGAAGGTCAAATCTGGCCTAACTTCAATCTCCTCAACAGGGATAATGTGAGTAGGATAAAAAAGGTAACGCCTCAACATCGAGACGTGGAATACGTCATGAATACGATCTAGCTCTGGAGGTAACTCCAATTGATAAGCGACTGGTCTCACTCGCTTTAGAATTCGGTAAGGCCCAATAAACCTAGGGCTCAATTTGTCTTTACGACCAAACCTCAAAACCTTTTTCAATGGCGAAACCTTAAGAAATACAAAGTCTTCCACATAATACTCAATCTCACGTCTCTTCAGATCTGTATAAGACTTTTGTCTGTCAGAAGCTGCTTTCAGACGATCCCTAATCAGTCAAACCTTATCATCAATCTTGGAAACCAACTCGGGACCCAACACTCGACGTTTGTCCAACTTTGTCCAACACAAGGGAGTACAACACTTACGACCATACAGAGCCTTATAAGGTGCCATCTGAATACTAGCTTGAATAGTGTTATTGTAGGTGAATTCAGCTAGAGGCAGATAATCCTCCCAACTACCTTAGAAATCTATCACACAGATCCGAAGCATATTCTCTAGTATCTAAATCGCCCTCTCAGATTGACCATCGGTTTGAGGATGGAATGCAGTACTGAAGTCCAACCTTCAACCCAGAGCCTCGTGTAATTTTTTCCAAAGTCGAGACGTAAAGTGAAGATCTCTGTCAGAAATGACCGACACTAGAACCCCATGTAGTCGAACTATCTCAGAGATGTATAACTTCGCTAGCTTCTGCAGAGAATAATCAATTCGGACTAAAATGAAGTGAGCAGACTTGGTCAATCAATCCACGATGACCCAAACAGAATCTTTCTTAGTGGGTGTTAAAGGCAACCCACTAACGAAGTCCATAGTCACTCGTTCCCATTTTCATAAGGGAATCTTGACTGGCTGTAGCAAACCCGAAGACAACTGGTGCTCAGCCTTCACTTGCTGGCACGTTAGACATTTAGCCACAAAGTCAGTAACCTCACGTTTCAAACCCAACCACCAGTATAACTTACGAAGGTCGCGATACATCTTATTACTGCCGGGATGCATAGTATAAGGGCTACTATATGCCTCTCTCAGAATAAACTGCCTCAAATCATAATCATTCGGCACACAAATCCTTCCTCTGAAACACAACACACCATCACTGTTTAACCTAAATTCGACAGTAGTACCACTCTCTATCTATCAAAACCTCAAGCTCAAAGACTCATCCCCTAACTGCTTATCTCGAATCTGCCTAATCTAAGTCGACTTAACTTGTAACTCGGCCAACAAACTCCCATCATTAAACAGACTAAGGCGTGCAAACATAGCCCTCAAATTAGTCATCACCTTACGACTTAGAACATCGGCCACCACATTGTCCTTGCTAGGATGGTACTCAAAAGTACTGTCATAGTCCTTAAGCAGCTCAATCCATTTACGCTGCTTAAAATTTAACTTCTTCCGAGTCAGTAGGTACTTAAGACTTTTGTGATCAATGTAGATAATGCACTTATCATCGTACAGATAGTGCCTTCAAATTTTCAAAGCAAAGACTACGGCGGCAAATTCCAAATCGTATGTCGGATAGTTTGCCTCATGCATCTTGAGCTGACGAGACGCATATGCGACAACCTTACCATCCTACATCATAACAAAACCCAAACCCACATGTGATGCGTCACTGTAAACCACAAACTCCTTTCCAAGTTCAGGCTGTATTAGAACAGGAGCCTCAGTCAGAACAGTCTTGAGCTTCTCAAAGCTTTTTTACTGTGCATCAGTCCAGATAAATGGTACACCCTTACGTAACAGCTTAGTTAAGACGCTGTAATCAGTAAGAAACCTTCTACAAACAGCCGATAATAACCCGTCAAACCCAAAAAACTACAGATCTCAGACACATTCTTTGGCTGTTTCTAATCTAATACAGCCTCAATCTTCCTAGGATCGACTCGGATCCTCTTAGCAGACACTAGATGCCCCAGAAAAGTGACTTCACGAAGCCTGAACTCGCACTTACTGAATTTAGTGTAGAGTTGCTTCTCATGCAGAATCTGAAGCACTACTCTAATATGCTTGTCATGCTTATCTTTAGTCTTAGAGTAAACCAAAATGTCATCGATAAAAACTACGAAATGTCATCGATAAAAACTACGATGAACTGATCTAGATAGAGCTGAAACACTCGGTTCATCAGATCCACGAATGCGGCTGGTGCATTCGTTAACCCGAAAGGCATAACTAGAAACTCGTAATGCCCATAATGAGTCCTAAAAGTAGTTTTATGAATATCCACATCCATAACTCTGAGCTGATGGTACCCAGAACAAAGATCTATCTTAGAAAACACAGAAGCCCCTCGGAACTGATCAAATAAATCGTCGATCTTCAGAAGTGGATACTTATTCTTAATAGTAAGCTTGTTCAACTGCTGATAGTCTATGCACATCTTCATGGTCCCATCTTTTTTCTTAACAAACAGTACTGGTGCTCCCTACTGAGATACACCCGGACAGATAAAGCCACAGTCTAACAACTCCTGCAGTTGAGCGTTAAGTTTCACAAGTTCTTTCGGTGCTATTCGATAGGGGCAATGGACACTAAAGCTGTACCCGAAAGAAGCTCAATCCCAAATTTAACCTCTCGATTCGGAGGTAATCCTAGTAGCTCCTCAGGAAAAACATCTGAAAAATCCTTCACAGTTCCGATATCCCCAATTGAAGAGTTCCCAGAAGTAGTAGTACTGACGTAGGCCAAATACGCCTCACACCGTTTTTGGACCAATTTCTCCGCTACCAGTGCTGAGATCACATTCGACAGATAATCCTAAAGTTTTCCGATTATAATCACCTCTTCTTTCTCCTCAGTTCTCAGGACGACCCTCTTAGTTGCACAATTCAGACTAACCCGGTACTTAACTAACTAATCTATTCTCAAAATTATAACCAAATCCCCAAACGAAAGCTCCATCAAATCTGCCAGAAAAATAATTCCTTGCACCACTAAGGGTACATCCTATAGAGTTTGCTAACCCTAATAGGTTGCCCTAACGGACTTAGTTTAGTGACCTCACTCGTAGTGCTCTCAACCGATATCCCCAGATTTTTAGAAACAGAACAAGCTATGTAGGAATGAGTAGGTCCTACGTCTATCAAAGCAAGATATGGTACATAAAAAATAAGGAATGTACCAGTGATGATGTTAGGAGCATCTCTGTCCTCACGGTGACGTACAACATAAACCAAAGTAGACTGTCTTACCTTAGTCTGATGAGCACCTCTGCTCGGTGCTCTCTGCCTATGTCCCAAATCGTTACCTCCCCTAGCCTGACCATGGCCCATATGTGGCTACTGAACTACTCTCTGCTGCTGTGCAGGACCCAATGCTGGAGCTTGCACCTAATCAGCCCTCAATAAACACTCCTGAATGTGGTGCTTAAGGGACCCACATCTCAAGCAAACCCCAATCTTCTTCCAACATTAGTCTGGATGGCGCCTACCATAGTTTCCACAAGGCTGTATCCCAGTAGAAGTAACAAGGGCCCCCACTCTCACTGGCCCATCAGATCTGGCTTTTTCCTTAGGCCTCTACACAGAACTCGAGGGCTCCGAATCCCTCTTGTTCTTACCTCTCTCCTTATCTCTATTCTGGCGCTCAACGCGCTTAACCTCCTCTACGATCTTCACCTTCTCTACTAGGACAAAAACTTGTGCTCCCTCTGCGGAGCTATCAGCACCATTAGATTATCTTTAAGCTATTCTCAAATCGGACAACCTCTCATACTCATCCGCCACCATGCCTCGAGCATAGTGGCTCAACCTCAGGAATTCTGCCTCATACTCGGCCACTGATCGATCACCTTGTATGAGGTTCAAAAACTCATGCCTGCGAGCATCCACATAGCTCGCTCCCACATATTTGTTCTGAAATACAGACTTAAAGAACTCCCAAGTCAGACGGTCAGGCTGAGTACCTTCCTTAATAGTCAACCACCATTGGTAAACCTCATCGCGAAACAAGGAAACTGCACCCTTCAATTTCTGCTCAACGGTACAGTCCAAATCATCCATAATCCTTTTTATGGCCTCTAATCAATACTCAGCCACATTAGGGGCGACTCTTGTGACACCCTCAGTTACCGACCCTCAGCCACCAGATCCAGAATTGGGCCTAGTAACTCTCTCTAATATCCTCAGCATAGCTTAGAACAGTGTGCCATCCCCAGCCGATCGACTTTGAGACCTAGTCTCAGTAACAGGTGACATAGGTGTCTCATTTATGTCCAGATTTAGCATACTGCCCATAGATGAGGACTCAGCTCGAGCCCCCCTATGGCCTCTACCTCGGCCTCGAGTACCACGTCCATGGATACCTTGTGCACTCATTATGATTTCAGAGTTTATCTACATTAAGAATTTTATGCATCAATTGCAGTTTTTATCAATAGATGTTTTATGCATAAAGTTTCAAAAATTTAGAGTTTTTTTTAATCTCAATCAGTTTCACTACAGTTTCAGAGTGTACTAACTATAGTGTTTCCAAGTAACTATCAGTAAAGTTTTTAGAATTTTTCTATTAAAATCAGAAATACTTACAGGATTGGCGCCGAAAACTCGGTGTACCACATACTTAATCAAATTTTTTAAACAAATTAAAAACTAATTTTTTAAAATAAATTTTGAAACCCAAAATTCACAGTCGAGTTTTGCAGCCTGGCTCTGATACCACTAAATGTAACACCTAGACCCGGTCTAGATGTTATGGTTAAATTTGGGAGTGTCACATGAAATTAATTGGAAAACCATTGTCGTTAAATGAAAACCTTTTCCAGTTCATGTATCCTTTATGACCATTATTAATTTCAAAACTTTATTTCATTTAAACATCTAGTGATAAAACATATTTTGTAGCGAAAGCTTTAAAAATTGTGTTTAAAAAACCGATCAAGGTTTAAGAAAATCTATGCTTTTGATAAAATCCAAGTTAAAACGGGTTTTACAGTTATTAAATCATAGAATCACGGTTTAACCTAATTTAAAGTTAAACAGTCCATAAAGTCCCAATTACAAAAGAAATCCCCAAACAATTTAAAATAAAACCATAAAATAAAAGTGAAACAGTTTTTAAAGAGTGGTCACTATCGAGTCCACCACTGTGCTGATCCACCTAACTTTGTAGATTACCTGTATAAAGCAGACAGAAGAAAGGGTGAGTTTACGTAAACTCAGTGTGTAACCCACAGAATCAAACATGCACACATACAAAATAATAGATTTCAGTCAGATATAGTCTTAGGCCTAAGCCCATTACAGATTCAGATGCAGATTTGGGCCTTAGTCCATCTTAGATACAAATACAAATATGCAGTTAGAATCAAAATTCAAGATCCTACCCCCAGCCTTTTCACACTATCTTTGACCATCCCTACACTCCATGTGGGGTTTAAAACACCCACTCAGCCCTACACATCATGCTGTACCGAATGCGGCACATATCAAATATTGCAACTGAGCTGCCAGATATTAGGCATAATTTGCCTTTCAGAACAGTTCTTCCAATATATATATCATCCCACCCCAATCACAGTATCAGATCATACATACAGAATTAACAGACAAATAATGCTTAACATGCTTATATAAACAGATACAGATATACAATCTTAGGCATACTCGTAATCATATCTCAGCCTAACATATCACTTAATTTTAGGGTTGGATAGTGTTTACCGACCCTTCGGTAGGTCCACAGTTGATTAGGATGACCCGTGCGACCCTAAAGAAATTTTAGTACAATGGTCCCCACACGCCCGTATGGGTTGCCTGTGTGGGCCCATACGCCCAGATGAGCCTTGCCCTTATGGATTACACAACCTAGCCCAAAGTTCACACATCCGTGTGACTCACTCGTGTTGGCCCACACGCCCATGTGACTCACCCGTGTGGGCTCACAAGCTTAGTCTGGTCTTGCTCATGTGGCCCACACGGCCACACTTCGGCCACGACCCAAATTTTAGTGATATCAAAATAGTAATTTGAGATTACTAAATCCAACATGTAAGTTTAAATGTTAGTAAGCAAAAGTTAAGTGTGGTTTTAGAAATATTTTTTTAGTGAAATTATGAATTAAAGAAAATATATAGATTAAATGAGATAAAAATGAGGTATTAAAACCTCGAATTTATAAACTGAGCCATAAATATTTTTAGAAATATTTATGGAGTGTTAATAAGTTAGTATTAAAGTTTTGTTAAGAAATTTTAACATTTCGGTTATTAATTGAAGAAAAAGAACTGAATTGAATAAAGTTTAAAATTATAAAATATGATTAAATAGCTTAAGAGATTATCAAAGAAGGAGTTAAAAAGTAAATAGACCCAAATTAGATGGGTTGACAGCATGAGTGTGTAGGAAAAATAAAAATCAAGTGTGAACAAGGGGCAAAATTGGAAATAGGGTAAAATTTTAACTGTAAAATATGATATATTTGGTAAATCTAGAGTTTTCTTCATTTTTTCTTCATCCTCTCCAGCAAAATCACCATTGAAGGGTTCTTAAGTTGGTCCCTCATATTTTTCCAACATGTAAGCTCAATTCTTGATTATTTCTTGTAATTTTTGTGTTTTTGAGACTTTTACATGAAAGGAACTACCCCACACACGATCTTGAGTTAGCTGCTATTGTATTTGCTTTAAAAATCTGGAGACACTATCTATATAGAGAGAAATGTTATGTGTATACAGACCATAAAAGTCTGAAGTATTTAATGTCGCAGAAAGAGCTGAACTTGAGACAGAGGCAACGGCTAGAGCTATTGAAAATTACGATCTTGTCATTGACTACCATCCGGGAAAGACAAATGTAGTGGTAAATGCACTTAGTCAAAAATCGTCATTATTTGCTCTTCGGGCATTAAATTCTTATTTCTCTGTTAATGAAGATGGTTCTGTGGTAGCAGAATTAAAGTCAAAACTAGTATTCTTTCCATGAATTTGGGAGTTGCAAGATGAAGAATCGAAGTTGGTGTTGAAACGACAAATGGTTCAAGATAAATTTAACTTAGAGTAATCTATTAATGATAGTGGAATGTTATACTATCCCAATAGAATTTGTGTCCCGAATAATCTAGAATTGAAAAATGATATCTTATCAGAGGCTCATAGTAGTATGTACTCGATTCATCCGGGTAGTACGAAGATGTATTGTGATTTGAAGAAAATGTATCGGTGGCCTAGTATGAAACAAGAAATTTGCGAATTTATGGCAAAATGTTTTATCTGTCAACAGGTAAAAGCTGAACATCAAGTGCCTACGGGTTTGTTACAACCTGTAATGATTCCAGAATGGAAGTGGGAACATGTGACGATGGATTTTGTATCTGGATTGCTTGTGACTTCGAAAAAGAAAGATTTGATTTGGGTGATAGTGGACAGATTGACTAAGTCAGCGCATTTTATTCCGATTAGAACAAATTTTTTGCTTGAAAAATTAGTGGAATTATATGTGTCAGAAATTGTGAGATTACATGGAGTGCCGACATCTATTATTTCTAATTGTGATCCGAGGTTTACTTCGAGATTTTAGAGTAAACTACAGGAAGCTTTAGGTACTAAGTTAAAATTTAGTACAACTTTTCATCCTCAGACCGATGGACAATCAGAGCGAGTGATTCAGATTTTGGAAGATATGTTGAGGTGTTGTATACTTAAGTTCGGTGGTAGCTGGAAAAGGTATTTACCTTTAGCTGAATTTGCTTATAATAATAGTTATCAAGCTAGTATCAAATGGCACCGTTTGAAGCTCTGTATGGAAGAAAATGCAAAACCATGTTGTATTGATTAGAATTAAGTGAATCGAAATTAGTAGAAGTGGATTTGATTCGGGAAACTGAAGAGAAAGTTCGAATTATCGAGAAAGTTTGAAAGCTGCTTCTGATCCTCAAAAGTCGTATGTAGATTTGAAAAGAAGAGATATAGAGTTCAATGTGGCTGATCGTGTGTTCTTGAAAGTTTCCCCGTGGAAGAAAGTTCTACGGTTTGGTAGAAAAGGAAACCTTAGTCCACGATTTATCGGGCCATATGAAGTCATTGAGAGGATGGGTCCAGTAGCTTATAGATTGGCCTTGCTTCCGGAACTTGAGAAAATCCATAATGTATTTCATGTATCTATGTTGAGACGGTATAGATCAGACTCTTCACATGTGATTCCTCATACTGAGATAGAGCTACAATTAGATATGACTTATTCGGAGGAACCAGTGAAAATATTAGCTCGAGAAGTTAAAGAGCTACCGAATAAACGAGAACCATTAGTAAAAGTATTATGGCAACGACATGGATTGGAGGAAGCAACCTGGGAAATGGAGGAATCTATGGGATCACAGTATCCACATTTGTTTTAAGGTACGAAATTTCGAGGACGAAATTTCCTAAGGGGGAGAGTTGTAACGACCCAAATTTCAGTGATATCGGAATAGTGATTTATAATCACTAAATTCGACATGTGAGTTTAGATGTTAGTAAGTAAAAGTTAAGTGTGGTTTTAGAAATATATTTTTTAGTGAAATTATGAATAAAAGAAAATTTGTAGATTAAATGAGATAAAAATGAGGTATTGAGACCTCGAATTTATAAATCGAGCTATAAATATTTCTAAAAATATTTATGGAGTGTTAATAAGTTAGTATTAAAGTTTCGTTAAGAAATTTTAACATTTTAGTTATTAATTGAAGAAAAAGGACTGAATTGAATAAAGTATAAAATTATAAAATATGATTAAATAGCTTAACAGATTATCAAAGAAGGAGATAAAAGGTAAAAAAAATCCAAATTAGATGGGTTGACAGCATGAGTATGCAGGAAAAATAAAAATCAAGTGTGAACAAGGGGCAAAATTGGAAATAGCGTAAAAATTTAATTGTAAAATATGATATATTTGGTAAATCTAGAATTTTCTTCATTTTTTCTTCATCCTCTCCAGCAAAAACACCATTGAAGGGTTTTTTTAAGCTGGCCTCCCATATTTTTACTACATGTAAGCTCAATTCTTGATTATTTCTTGTAATTTTTGCATTTTTTGAGACTTTTACAACTAGGTCCATTGTTTAATTCATTAGTTTTTTATTTCATTGGTAATTTTTAAAGTTTCCATGAATAAATGCTGAAAGTTTATGATGATTTATCATGGAATTGATTATATGATGATTTTATGAAGAGATTTTTATATAAATTAATTTTTAGGATCTAATTGTGAAACTTGTTGGAATTAGGGTTTTTTGATGAAATTTTGAGTGTTAAAGACTTTAAATTAGTTTATAATGTCTTGATAAAGTGTTAGTTGAGAGGAATTAGATCAACTGATGAATAAATTGAGCAAGGATTAAATTGTAAAAACTAAAAAGTTTGGGGTAATAGTGTAATTTCAAAATTTTAAGGGCTTAAATTGTGAAATAGAATAGAATTGAAATAGATGCTAATGAAGGAATGATTTTATAATTATAGATCAAGAAAACGAAGTGAATCGTGGAAAGGAGAAATTCCAAGAATAGTCCCTGAATTTCTACGACATTTGCAAATTAGCCCAGGTAAGTTCATATGGCAAAGTACAATGTTTTATTATGAAAATATTATGATTACTAAGGTACCTTATTGTAGATGAATACTATCAAATTGTATTAATTACTAAATAATGTTTAACTAAAAGTACAAATTAGTTGGAACAATGGTTTTGAGTGCTTTCATTTTATGACCATGATGAATTGACGGAAAAGATGTGATATGTGCTTCCGTATAAGACCATAGCTGGGTATGGCATCGGTGCAATGTGATACGTGTTCCCGTATAATACCATAGCTGGGCTATGGCATCGGTGTGATGTGATAATGTGATTTCGTATAAGACCATATCTGGGATATGGCATCGGTATGATATGTGATCCGTGTAAGACCATTGCGGGGCTATGACTTCAGTGTGTGTTATGTGACTATGTGCAATTCCATGGTTTACCATGACAATGTGATAATGAAGTACTCAATTCCATTATTGTTCCCTAATTTGACAATGGAAGTAAATGAGAAATGGGCCCAAAGGAATTAAATATTTTGAATAGTAACATGAAAATTATTCAAATGAGCTTATTAATGAAATTGTGATTTGCAGGATGAATTAGTTAAACTAAAAGATATATGATTGTGTACAATGTTCAGTAAGATTTATATTCTATGCCTATGAGCTTACTAAGCTTCTATAAGCTTACTTGTGTATATTATTTATTTTGTAGATTGACTTATATACATATAGAGGATCGGATCTACATCAAGGATCACACTATCCAGATTTATTCCGGTAGATTTTGTTAAACAACTTTTTGATTTATATGGCATGTATAGGGGTTGATTTGATAATGTACTTGTAAGAATGATTAAGTATGCAAAGTAAGTTGAATGTGATGTTTTGTGTTTGAAAATGAAATATACATGTTTTGCTTGAAATAATTGATTGGTTGGACTCTAAGTGTATAATTGTGTTTAAGTGCAGGAAATGGATGAAAGGGTGAGAAAGGTGGTCTAAAATGGCCTATTTTTGTCTACATGGTTAGACACACGGGCGTGTTTCTAGGCCGTGTGTGACACACGGTAAGCCCACGGGCGTGTGATATGACCGTGTGTCCCCTGCATTCTTAAATGTGAAGTCAGGATAGTATACGGGTAAATGACACGGCCGTGTGTCTTGGTCGTGTGAAGGACACGGGTTTCAAGCATGGTTGTATGTCAAAATTGGGTGAAAATGGCTTTAAAATGGTTAAAAATCAGTTTACCACACGGCCTAGCCACATGGGCGTGTGCCCAGGCCGTGTGCCCCTCTGATACTTAAGAAATTGCAAGTCATATTTCCACACGGGCTGGCCATACGGCCATGGAATCCTCACGGGCTGGTCATACGGTCATGTCCCTGGCCTTACGGGCGTGTGCCCCTATCTTCAAGGTAAAATTTCCAAAGTTGCTGATTTAGTCCTGAACCGCTTCCAAAGCATGTATTAGGCCCTGTAGGCCCATATTAGATACTTTATCATAAAATTTCAAAAGTTTTTAATTTAGAATGAGAATTTTTGACTTGGTTTTTATACGAATGCTAGTGTATAAGTCCAGTAATACCTTGTAACCCTATTTCGGTAACGGGTACGGGTTAGGGGTGTTACAACACGGCCTTGTCCTGGGCACGTCCTGGCCTTCGTCGATCACACGGCCGTGTTGTTGCACACAGCCTACCACACGGGTGACCACATGACCGTGTGGCATCGACAGATTCATTTTTCAGCTTTTTTCGAACCTCATTTTTTTGCGATTTGGGTACACACCTGTATCGGATTAAATGCAAAAATAATCCCGAGTCATACAGCACCTAAAATAGACCAATAAACCACCGAATTAGTCGCTTAAATCGACACAAACCCGAACTACCTCGGAATAACACCCTTTTTAGCCTAACAAAGTTCTTACCTTTGAATGAGTAACAGAAATTTCACACGCCTAAAACGTTGATTAAAGAATTTCAGCCCCTTGAACTTCTCCTAAACCACAAAAAAAAATTGCATCAATCAATGATTCACCAAACGAAACAAACACAACACTTACCCTACTTACCAAACGCACCAAAACACTTGAATACCCAGATACGAGATCACGACAGCTAACAAAAAGAATAAAAAACAAAAACGTCGAAAAGGGAAAAGAAAGAAAATGACAAGGAAAAGGGTAGAAAAATAACGTCAGAATTGTTTAGGAATTTTTGAAAGAAAGAGAAATTTGAAAAAAAAAGGAATAAAAATAAAACTAAATCTAAAATATGCCATTAATCCCTTGTTTTGCTCCCACTATCTCAACCTTCTCAGACTTCGGATTCCATTAGAACTCTCTTTCACGAAACCGAGCAAAAGTAACTACCCTTGCTTTCGTACGGATTCGAACAAATAACTACCTTTACCTCTGTTTTCCAAACTATTAAAGCTTTAAAATATTATCATTGATGAAATTTGAAGTTTTTGATGTGTAATGGCTTATCTGTATGTTTTGATGTGTTTAAAGACTAATTTGTAAATGGAATTTTGCTAGTTTTGAGTTTAGGGTCTAAATTGTAACAACATTATTTTTTACTTGAAATTTTTGAATTTAGAGGGTTGTACAAGGATGGATGTGAAATTGGATTGTAAAATAAAGCTTGAATTTGAAAGATATAGTTATTTCGGATTTAGGGACTAAATTGAATAAAATATAAAATTTTAGGAAAAATTCGTAAAATAAAATTAATAGGTCATATGTATGTATTTGAGTGTTTTAAAGTATTTGAATTGTTAAATTGAACTTAATTATCATATAAATCAAGGATTGAACCAATTGGAGCCTAATCGCAGAAAAAGGAAAAATTGTGAAATAGTCATCAATGTCATATTCGTTGTTGGTTTGGTTAGGTAAGTTCGTATGGACATACTTTATTGATTCTTGATATGTTGTGTTATTTTGTTTTACTGTTAGTTAGAAATGTTATATACATAAAGTATTGACATCGAATGGATTTAATCATAAAAATATGAAATATATGATAAATATGAATAGATGTGTGGCGTCGATTAAACATGATGTTGTTATATAAATGTAAGAAATGCATATGATGATATGACATGGTTTGGAATGTTTTTGAATTATTTTTGAAATATGAAATGTGCATATAACTATAGGGTTTGAAATTTTGAAACGTTTATAATTTAGTACTAAAGTTGAGAAAGGATTAAGGATCTAATTGTAAACCATGCATTCTTGAGGAATATGATTCATGTGAGATACATAATGATTGTGACCTAGTTATGATATGTATTTTGAAAACATGGAAGTGCTCCTATTTTATTAATGTTCAGAATCCTGTATAAATGCCCGTTTGAATGTAGTAAACGATTAGGATACGTTTGACATGTTAATAGAGTTGAAAATAATTTTGTTTGTGTGAAAGTCTATAAAATAAATTACCAACATTTTAAACTAGTGGGGGATTGTTAGTAGTCTATAAAATAAAGTCCATGTGTTGCCTGTTGTGATAATAAAAAAGGTGTTGCCTGAGACCTTGTATGTTAATATATTAATGTTTTTTGCATGTGTGGACCTTAGGTTCCAATTTTATATCTTGTGATGTATGTTATATGTAAAGTAAAAATGTTATGTTTTTGGTTGATGCTTGATATTATTCAGGATTTAATGTTTTGTTTGTTTCTATGGTCTTTTCAGCTGTCTTGTCTTTTTATAAAATCCATTTCAAGTATTTCACAATTATTGTGCATCATGATGGCCATTTTGTAAATAAACCTAGTTTGAAATATAATGGTAAAAATTGTGAATTTCTTTGACCTGTTTCATATAGATGCTATGTGAATGTTAAGAATACATTAGATGTGATGTATAAGGGACATTTAGTTGAAAAAAGTCAAGGGCCTTAATAGTTAGGAAATTGAAAAGTGATAATGATATCATCAAAAGATTGCCTAGGAATTATTACATGCATGTATATATTGAAAATAGAGGGTAGATGATGAAAAGGAACAAACAGAAGGTAGTGAGTAGTGAAATAGGTAGATGGTGAATATAAGGATAGATGAAAGTAGGGCTGATAATGAAGCTAGGGATTATTGACTTAGAACCTTCTGAGTCTAACTTTAAGTACACATAAGGTATTGGAGAACCTATTAATAGTTTTAGGGTTGAGACTGAGTGGGTATTCTAAGTCAGAGTTCCAAAAATATTCAATCTTTATATTAATTTTTTTTAAATAAAAATCTAGTTAATTATAAAATATTTTGATTATTATTAAATTAAATTATAAATAGCCTTATATTATAAGTTTATTATTATTGAAATTTACGACGGTCACAATTGCAATCATAAATAATACATTCGAATAATTATAATTAGAATTAATCATTATAAAATACAATCGAACAAAACCATAATATATCTAGACATTGATCAAAATAAATCTATACTGGGTTCATAAATGGTGGGGCATAAACTAGAATAATATAAATTTCAAAACTCACACATGATTTATACAGAGTAAGACTTAAACTTAAGATTCTAAGGTTTCAAAACCTTTAACCTTGTCATTAAGCCAATGCTTCACAACTTTAATATTATTTTTGTAAAACTATTATCAATGATAATTTATTATGTAAATACATGTTAAATATTTAAAACTTAGTTTTAATTTAATTATGTATTAACTTTTATATGAATTCATTTTTTTCTTTTATTTTTAATCATATTTTCTATTAAAACCTTCAAAATAATGGTAATTAATTAACTTTATAAAATTAATTTAATGAATTTATATAAGTTTAATATATAAATTTAAAACATTTATTTTTCAATTGAAGTTAACTAAATTTTTTATGAAGTCAAATATATTAATTTTATAGTATTAGAATATGTAATTAAATTTTATTTTTTTTGTAATTAAAAATAATAAAAATGCATAAATAAATAATATCAAGGGTTTAATTGGATTTTTTAATTTTATACTTTCAAAAGAGTTAATTTAATTTTCTTTAAACAATAAGTGTCAAGTGTTATTATCCTTAAAATTACCATTTTCTAAGCCCAACACAAATAATACTTGGGTGTGGATTTTGAATGAGATATTAGTGCGTTGATCATGGGCGAATTTCAAAGGCCCATCCAAAAATTATGCAAGTCCTACGAATCTAAGGCTGGACTCCACGTCAAGGTAAACAAACAGTAAAAAAGTGAATTATTTATAATAAAGTATAAAAAATTAATTATGTTTAAATAAAATTTTCAATATTTATACATAAATATTTCAATTTTTTTTATTTTTCTCACTAACAAAGTGTTTTGCCACACTAACAATGTGTTAAATATTATCTTTCTATTGGTTTTTTTGTTAATGCATTGATAAATTTGGGCTTAACCCGGGACTTAAACTATACCCTTTTTCCCATCCTAGTACTTCAACTTTATTTTATCTAAATATTTTTTTGGCCATAAGTAGTACTTAAATTATTCTTTTCCCAAATTGATAGTTCAATGGTTAGTCAAATCATTAAATTTGTTTAAAAAGAAGATAACTAATTAAAATTTGTCAAATAGCAAGAAAAGACAGCATTGTTATATATATTTAAAAATTATAAAAATTTATTAAAAATAAAAATATTTAAAAATAGAGAAAATCGGTTCGATCAATTTTTAGCTAAGTCCAATTGATTTATATTGATTTGCGAGTCAACTATTTCATCCCTTAAATCTAGATTGGTTCTCTATCCAATTGACTGGTCGGGTCCAGTTCTGAAAATACTAATTTTGATCTACGAAAGGACTTTTTCAATCTTGTGAGGTCGAGCAAGTAGGCGGTGAAGTTCGAAAACAAAATTGATTGCCAGTATCTCGATCTCGAGAGGACCAATTTCAAGCATTGCTAGCATTGTTAGACATTATAAAGGAAGAAGAAAGAAAAAAAATTAAATAGAGAAATAATGTAAAAATAAAAAAAATAAAAGAACTAAAATTTACTTTCTTTTAAGTTGGGTTAAATATAAAATTAGTACCTGAACTTATTCATTTCTCTCAGATTGGTACTTATGGTTTTTCTTGTCCTAGATTGGTACCCGAACTTTTTTTTCATCAACTAAATTGGTACTTGAGTCTAACACCGTTAATTTTTTGTTGATGTAGCAGCACTAGCCAATCACGCACCACCACGTGGCATCCTCTTATACCTCTTTTTTTTTTTCTTTTCTTTCGTTTTCTTCACATTTCTTCTTTCTTTCCTCTATCAAAAACTCATGATTTCACATTCCTTCCTTTCTTCTGTCAAAAACTCTTGCCTCAAAATTTTTTGGGTTTTTTTTTATAAAACTAACCCCAAAAAATTAATTAATAACTGAAATAACATTTTTTTGGATAAAATACAAAAATAACTCAAAATCTATAATAAAAGTTGGTGGAGCCAAAGGGTTTCACGTCACCAGCATGATACGTCAGCAATCTGCATAAAAAATCAAGTTTTTGGTGGAGCTATGTAAAATGGCGTAACTTGTATAAATACTAAGGAAATACTGTGATTTTTTAAAAAAATGGGGGAGCTATAAACAATTTTACCTTTTCCTAATAGAAACAAATAATTTGACACCACTAAATTCCAAGACCCTAGCCTATTCTACCACCTATTCGAATTGCTTTTTTTTTATTCTTTCTTTCATTTCTTTGTCCTTTTTCATTTTTTCATTTTGTTTTTCTTTATTTATTTTTTCAGTTTTTTATTTGTCCTTTATTTGTCTTATTATTGGTTTCATAATAGTTTAAATGTATATTTTAAATTTTTTATAATATTATTTTTTAAATTTTAAATATTTTTAAATATTTTTTTAAAATTTAAATATATTTTTAATATTATAAAACATTTAAAATATATTATTTTTAAATATATGACCTTTCAAATTTATTATTTAGTTTATAATATTTTAAATATATATTTTAAAATTTTTAAATGTTATTTTTTAAAATTATTTTTAAGATATCCAAACATTTTTTAAAAATTATATTTAAAATTTTAAAAAATAATATTTTATTTGGTGGGGTCATTTAGAATGGTTCCACCACTTTATTATAAGGGTAATTTTTTTAAAATATGTTTTATTAATATAAAAATTTAAAATTTAAAATTTATTTTGGTGGAGCCATTCTTTATGGCTTCACCTCTTGGTTCTCTAGCATATATAGAATGATGAAATTGTTGTGTTTAGTAGGAGAGTTCAAAAATTTTGTTGAAGATGAATAACGAGGTTTTTTGTGTACATTCTTTTTTAAGGTGAAATTGTAGAAGATGATGTTGGTTGTGTATTACAAGGTCAGCAAAGAGTAGAGTTACGATTTAAAAAAAATGTGAAGCTGGCAGAAATGAAAAGGAAGATCAGTTCGAAATAGCTATCCATTGTGGAAGGGCGATGTCGAGATTATTTTACAAGTTTCCAATCTCTACAGATCCGTTGAAATTTAGTGAGATGCAACTGTTAGATAATGATGGCTTGGGCACTATGACGAAAATATTGTAACACCCCTAACCCGTATCCTTCGCTGGAACAGGATTACAAGATGTTACCGAAGTTTATATAATAATTACACATAATTTCAAAAACTTTCCTATGTTCATAACAAAACTGTCTACCTGAGTCATATTCATTAAATTATTTATATCTTAAGATACAGAACTCCAAATTGTGAACTTCAAATTTTCCATAAAACTAGACTCACATATATTTTTACCATAAAATTTTCAGAATTTTTTGTCCAGCCAATAAGTACAATTTATTCTTTAAATTCACCCTTGTTTCACTGTCCAACAGTCCTCACCCATCTTCACAAAAATTTTATTATCTCTTAGTAAAAAATTCGAATGATGTTCTCGTTTATTTATTTTGAAAATATACTCATCAAGGATTCTAAGCATATAAATTATAACTCATAATTATTTTTTTAAAATTTTTAATGATTTTCTAAAATCAGAATAGGGGATTTCAAAATCATCCTGACTCTGTCTTACACAAATTCAAATATCTCTTAATATGAAATTCTTTTGCTTACAAAGTTTTCTTTATATGAAACTATACTCAATAGGATTTAATTTCATATTTAATTCAACCTCTAATTCAATTTCCACAATTTTTGGTGGATTTTCAAAGTCAGACTACAGCTATTATGTAAGACTATTTTAGTGCAAAATATTAATGACTAAGTTTATAACACCTTTATTTCCTTTCACTACAATATTTCCTATCACTCCCTTTTATTTTCCTTCACTATCATATTATGAACATAGTTCCTCATGTAAGAAAGCTCTACTTTAACATCACAAATACCTATTACATAATATCATATATCCTTAATTAATATACCATATGGCACATCAATATGCATCTTTTTCCTTACCATATTTATACTATTTCATCCATGTGTGTATGAAAACCATTTATAACCTTATGAACTCATATGTTTATATATATATATACATCATTGCTAGCCATACCAATGGCTAACTTCCAAACATTGTGTAACATTTATTTTTTCACTAAGTTAGCTATACATGCCGTTTTCAAAATAAGTAAACTATTATACCAAAATTGACAGGATGATAGTGTGATGAAGTCTCCGACCCGTCTTCCACTTCTTCCGAGCTTTCAAGCACTATAAGACAAGGAAAATAAAATCTAATAAGCATATTTATACTTAGTAAGTTCATATAACATGAATCAAACTTACCAATCATATTTAATATTTAAATCATATAAAAGCATAATTTCCATTCATTTTGGTTATTTACCTATTCATAAACATTTCAATCAAACACGTTAGTAACAAACGTATCAATAGGCATAGATGAGCTCATCATGCTATTGTTTCATTCCATCTCATATTTCTCATGTTTTGTTTTACTATCTCATCCGTTGAATCATTGGAATTATCGATGGATTTTCTAAGAGTACACACAAAGTATACGTTCTCATATTTCGTCAATTCATATCCAGGATTTAGCCCTTAGGATGTTAAATCATCAAGCACTCTCTCGAGTTAATATCAAGTAACCGTAGCAAATCAAGATTACCATTTTAGGGAAAATCCTATTCACCTTGAGTTACCATAGTGAATCAGGAACACATCCTATCCACTTTATATATTTCTAGTGAATCAGGAATAAATCATATTTACTTTAATTTCTTTAGTGAATCAGGAATAAATCCTATTCACTTTTAATTCTCGAGAAAGATTTTGTCAGATTTTTCCATCCTAGCTCAATCCATTTCTGCAACACATGCAGAACCTCATATATTTCTGGAAATTTCCATTATCCATCGATCACCAATATTCAAACGAAATTTCACCCATTTATTAATTTCCAAACATGTATCATTTCTTTCATTTCACATTTATATAATTCATATATTCAATTTCATACATCATATACAATACAACATTTAAATTAACATATTTACATACTCATTCAAGTTATATGGACTTACCTCGATAGCAACTTGTAATCAAAACTCTTTTAATCCGATATCTTTTCTTTTCCATGATCACTTTCCTTTTTCGATCTTTCCGGGTCTATATAAATAAATTTAACATCAATTCAACATATTTCATACTCATTTGAATTCAACTCATGTTCTAGACAAAATTACTATTTTGCCCCTAAACTTTTCATAAATTCCATTTTTGTCCCTAGGCTCGGAAATTTATATCTATGCAAAATAATCCTTGTTCCAAGCCTATTTGATTTTTACATCTCACATTTACAGCACTTATATTTCATAAAATTCAGAATTTTTCTTTAAATTTCACAAGTTTACAAATTAGTCCTTTTTTACACAAAACTTTTAATTTATTCTTCAATTTAATCCTTTACCTAATTCTAACTTGAAATTCTATCAATTTAACCCCTAATTCATCAATTAATTCAACATAAACCATGTCCAAAAATATACTAACTTTCAAATTTTCAACATATACTAAGTAGTATTATATTCTAGGATTCCAAAAACATCAAAATTATAAGAAAAGGAACTAAATTGGCTTACCAATTGAACTTGAAACCTTAAACCCCAATTTCTCCCTTTTCTTTCTTTCCCTTTTTTTCTTTCTTTCTTTCTCCCCTGTTTTTATTTTTTTTGTTTCTATTCTGTTCTTCTTTTTTTCTTTCTTATGCTTCTTTTGTTTATTATATTTTAGTTATATTATTATATTATAATATCTATAATAAATAAATACATATGTATTAAAAATGTACATATGTATTTATTACACATTTACGTTATTATTACCACACAATTGCCATAATTTAATTTAATTTATTTACTTTATTTAATTAATATAATATAATAATATAATAATATTTACTTAAATTATAAGTAAATATATAATAATTACTAATATATATATATATGTTATTTATACACATGGAAATTATTTTTACCACACACATGTCAATTCATGGTGTAATTTCTTATTTAGTCCCTTGAATTTTCTCTATTCTATAATTCAACTTTTACCCTATGTTCAATCTAGTCCTTCCACTCAATTGCTCCTAATTTAAAAAATTCACGTATCCAAAACCTAATTAACCACACAGCTAACTTCGTAAATATTTATTAAAAATATTTACGAATCCGGTTTACCGAAACGGAGTCCCGAAAATGCAATTTTTTTTAATTAACTACAAAATCAATAAAATTTTCTTATCAAAATTTTCATGCAACCTTTCTATCATAATATAGACCATGCCATAATTTTAAAATAAAATTTTCTTTTAGCTCGGATTTGTGGTCACAAAACCACTGTTCCGATTTCACTGAAAATAGGCTGTTACAAATATGGTGATCGACTGGGAGTGAGAACTCCCAACCAGTTGAGTTATTTGCTGAGTTAGCGGACTTAGAACCTGTTGAGAATGTTAGTCTAATAAGTTAACATCGCGAAATTGACTTTGATCTTAATGTCGGATGGACATACCAGTTAGAATATGAAGGGAAATCGCAAATACCCAAAAATCCAAATTATGATAGGAGTTCATATAACAACTTTATCCCCAATCCCCGTCTACAAATACATTTGGAGGTGATAATAAGCATAGAGGCAAACGTCGGAGAAATGACCAATAATGGTAAAGATTCTAATCAGGACGTTAAAGATTTTAGTGACCCTGATATTGACGAGGTTCCATATGATATCGATGATGAAGGCCCAGAAGAGGTTGAAGATGTTTACAACTCTTCATTCAATAACCTGAGTCGTGGCATTATTTTATGAATTGAACCTGGGGGCGATATGTTGAAAGTAGATCCAAATACAACGCATGCATCTGAGTTCCCTGAGTACATCGATATAGTACCTGCTCATATATTGGTGTCAAATTCGCAGTTGGTGGAGTTGTTCGTTGGGCAATAGTTAGAGAACAAGGTCGATTGTGTGTCTGCCATCAAACAGTATAGCATGAAGTTGTCAATTGATTAAAAGGTTGCCAAGTCTACACCGACATTATATATTGGGGAATGTTGGAGAGCCGGCAATGGGTGTGGTTGGCGGGTTCGAGCTGTATTTATATAGATGACTCAATAGTGACAAATATAAACATTAGAAGGGCGTCATACATGCACTGTAGCACGTATGTCTCAAGACCACCGGAAATTGGATGTCAAAAGTATTTGCAATTGCATCATGCTACTAGTGAAAGATAGCCCAACCATTCTTGTGTTGACATTGATTGCGGACATGCAAGCCCAATTCCAATACAGAGTATCATACAAGAAAAAGTAGTGGGTGAAACAAATGGCCATGCAACAATTGCACGACGACTGGACGAGTCATTTAATGAACTTCGGGGTTGGATTTCAGCGATGGTGGAGTACGTCCTAGGAACTATCGTGGACTTGCAAACATTGCCTTATAAAGGCCCGAATGAACAATTGAAACTGAGAAGAAGAGTTTTTCGTCGACTGTTTTGAACTTTCGATCCATATGTTAAGGCTTTTTCCCACTGCAAACCACTAGTGCAAGTTAATAGAATGTGGTTTTATGGAAAATACACGCAGATACTTCTGATTGCAGTTGTACAAGACGGTAACAGAAATGTACTATCGATCGCTTTCGACATCATGGAGTTGAAGAACTCCGAATCGTGGGCATATCTCATTCGGAACTTGCGGAGGTGTGTTGTCAGGCAATGCAATATTTGCATTATCTCCGATAGATCGAAGGGCCTTGTTGTTGCAATTCGAAAATTCGAGGTCCGTCTACTGTATTCGTCACATCGTTGTCAACTTCCACAATGAGTAAAAGAACAAAGAATGGCATAAATGAATCGTGAACATGGGTAAAATATCGTATTTAAATTCGTATTTGTAAATATTTGTAGTCCATTTCTTAATTGGGATGGTAACGTGTTTTATCGGAATACATACGTAGGATACGAACTAGAAGCACATCGATTTAGACATAAGTTGGAAAGGTTAGAGACTGGTATAGAGGGGTCCAAACCTCTTCTCAGACAGTGGTTGGGTAGCATAGAGCCGTGACAATGGGCTCAATGTTTTGACGAAGGGTACTGATACGGTCATATGACGACCAACCTCATTGAGGCCGTTAAATTCGTCTTGAGGCGTACGCTTCACTTGCCAATTTCAAAGATTTTTTCAGCCATATTTTACAGGTTATCAACCTTAATGCCAAAAATGGGGTTGAAACAAACAGGAAACTTTCTCTCCGACGGACGCTTCTATCATTTAGCGTTAAATGATTAATTTTTGGCTCGCACCAACTTTCGAAGACGTGACCTATCTAAAACCGAGACAAACATGTTAGCAGTTAAACTTAGGAAAATATTATCCATAATTATGAGTCGTTAAATGTTAAGTATAATTTTGTCTTTACCTATTTACAAGTGGCTACGAATATGGTTGGTACCTAGCAGCCGCTAGAAACGGTATCCTGTATAGAGCCTAGGACTACAACAGACCCAAACAACCAGCCATGTTACTAATCTTATGTTTTGTTGCTAATTATGAGAATTTTATTTTTACCTATTTACAAGTGGCTACGAATATGGTTGGTACCTAGCAGCCACTAGAAACGGTATCTTGTATAGAGCCTAGGACTGCAGCAGACCCAAACAATCAGCCATGTTACTAATCCTATGTTTTGTTGCTCGGCAAAGCTCACGGTACAATATGACCAACACTGCTAATCCCTAGCTGTAAGTATCGACACGAGAGAAATCCCCCAATAGAGGCAAGTACTTTAACTGGACCCTATTAAACGTGTTGTCCGGCATAAGTAACCCCGATTAGTTACATAATATAGGCTCGAGCTGCATACATCACCTCGTGCTCAGTGGCTGTGCTCGATAACTCCTTAAAATTTGCTCTCAACGATGCCAATGTCAAGTATGTGAAAGTTTGTTCCTCATTACTAGGGGACCATCCAAGCAATCTGTAGCATAATACTGAAGGTTCCAACACTTTGCTTCAGCGCGTGACCATAACACTGTCAACTCATAACTCAAGTTGCATAGCGACGTCTTCCAATGTGATAGTGCACTACTTGCACAGCATAATGAAGGTGTGGGTCTCCATACACCACTGCTCAATCAAGGCGAATATTAAGTTCGCCCTCAGGTCAAACATTTGGATCAATGCGACGTCCCCAAATCCCGCCAATTGTAAGTATGGCATGATCCGCTCATCCAAATCATACTTGGGAAAATGAAAACGTGACCTCAAAACCCGATACCCATCTTGTCTGGTAAAATTTTTATAAAAATATGATAAATCAATTATCATAATAATTTAAATATAAAATTATATATTTAAGAGTAAGACTTAAAAGGTTGAGAAAACAAAAACATCACACTTGTACCATACCAACATAGTCATTCTAAGTATTTTTTATTTAAGTTAAATTAAATGAGTAATAAAATATTAATAATAGAATGAAGTTTTGTCATAAAATATTAATAATAACACGTAGAGATCAAATGTGATAATTATATCCTAATCATAGTCAAGCATTAAAACAAAAGGCAACCATATAACTACAAAAAGTACATAAAAAACAATAATGTCCCAAAAGACATAGATGGTATGAGTAAATATAAAAATAAAAAAGATTTATTTTTATTGAATTGACATTTAAATACATAGAGTTTTACCTATAATATAAACTAGACATATTCAAACTCGAAAAATTATCTTACATACAAGAACTTTTATAAAAAAAATATATATTTACTCGTTAAAGACAAATGTAACTTTTTTGTACCCCACAAATGGAATCAAGCACAGTAACAATGCAAAATTAAGTAGAAAGGTCGTCATATTAAAAAATTAATATATAAATTTATGAATGTGTCATAAATTTTTAAAAAAATTATAACTAATACATAGAGATCAATTTCATGCAAAAATGAGTTAAAAAGGGATAATAACAATCAAATAGAGATCAGTTTCATACAATCAAAACACCTTGAGTAAAATAGAGCTTAGCAAGAAAAAACGAGAAACTAAAATGAATTTTTTATTTAATTTATAATTAATTTTACTGTTTGATCCTTGATGAAGTGTAATCCATATTTACTTTAGAAGAAATTTTGATATGTGCATAATTTTTAAAAAAAATTATATAAATTATATATAATTAATTATTATATTACAATAATTATAAAATATAAAATACAAAATACAAACTATAAATAACTTATTATTTTTTACCTCTTTTCGTCCTTCTACAAAATATTTGAAGGGGGACCAAAACCCCACCTTAAATAGGATGTTCTTCTTCTCCCCCTTTTTTTTTGTTTAACTAATAATTATTAAGTTAATGACTAGTCATATAGCTAATGTAACTGACACGATGTGACTAATCATAATATATATATTTTTAAAAAAATCATTGGTTTTTTAAGAAATAAATCTGTTTTTAACAAATAAATCCTTTTTTTACTTTTTTCCAATCAATTCAATTTTTGCTTTTTTTCTCTTTTTTTCAATATTTTTTATTTTTTGATCCTTTATTTTTTATTTCTATTAAAAATGTCCCTTTAATTTTCTTGATTTTACATTACATAAATTATTTACATGCTTTTTTATTATAAAAGTAACCTAAAAAATTAATTAATTACATAAATTACTTATTTTTTGATAAAATACTTAAATAACCTAAAATCTACAATAAATATACAAATATACATAAAAAATTATAAAATAAATTTTTAAAAAATAAAAAAGAATAAACCAATAAAAAATAAAAGAAAAATAAATAAAATATTATTTTTTAACATTTTAAATATAATTTAAAAAACGTTCGAATATCTTCAAAAATAATTTAAAAAATAATAAATTTAAAAAATATATTTAAAAATTTTAAAATATATATTTAAAATATTATAAACCAAATAATAAATTTGAAAGGTCATTTCTTTAAAAAATATATATATTAAATGTTTTATAATATTAAAAAATAATATTTAAATTTTAAAAAATAATATTTAAAATATATATATATTTAAAATTTTAAAAAATTATATTATAAAACGTTTAGAATATGCATTAAAAATATTATAAAACTAATAATAAATAAAACAAATAAAACAAATAAAGGGCAAATAAAAAATTGAAAAAGTAAATAAAGAAAAACAAAATAAAGAAAACGAAAAATGACAAAGAAATGAAAGAAATCAGAAAAAGCAACAAATGAACTTTTTTTTTTAAATTCAGATTGTTTGAATAGGCAACAGAATAGATTAGGGTCTTGGAATATGGTGACCCCAAATTATTTGGCTTCACTAAAAAAGGTAAAATTACTTAAAGCCCCCATTTTTTAAAAATTGTAGTATTTCCCTAGTATTTATACAATTGGTGCCCTTCTATATAGCTCCACCAAAAAATTAATTTTTTATGCAGATTGCTGATGTGACATGTTGGTGGCGCCAAACACTTTGGCTCCACCAACTTTTACAGTAGATTTTGGGTTATTTTCATATTTTATCAAAAAATAAGTTATTTAAGTAATTAATTATTTTTTTAGGGTTAGTTTTATAAAAAAAAAAAGCCAAAATTTTCTCACTTTCTCACCATCCAATCATTACCAAAATCATATATCTAAACCTTTTTCGTTTTCCTACTCATTTTCCAGCCACCATCAACCAACCCCCACCACTTTCCCTCTCCTTTTCACACTAACCCACAAAAACTCATGACTTGAACCAACTGAACTGAACTACACTTTCGTTTATCTTAGATATTGTAATAGTCCGATTTTGGACCTAGTTGGAACAGTGGTTTCGGGATCACGAATCCAACGAGGTGAAATTTGTTTTTAATATATTTTCACGGTCTACAATTTTATGGAATGATTCCGTGAAAATTTCGTTCAAAAATTTTGACGTTTGGACACTAAATTTGGTCAAAAGAACTAAATTGCAAAAAGGTGAAAAACTTGAGTTCTATATGCTAGAGGTGTCTAATTGTTATGAAATTTTAAATTGATGGTCCTTAGATGGTAATTAGACCATTTTACTTTAAGTTGGACAAAAATAGACATGAGGTAAAAAATTTTTAATGTTTTAAGAAAAGGGCATTTTAGTTATTTAGGTAATAAAAGAATTAATAATCAAATTAAAAGCCAAAATTTGCTCATCTTCTACCCTTAGCAAAAAATTTCAAAGGGGAACTAGCTAGGTTATGTTCATCTTTCAGCTCTATTGTAAGTTTGTTCTTGTCTTGTTTTTAATGCTCTTTACATTTTTGAAGTCATTATCACTCGATCTACCTAATTCTACCATTAACTTGAGAAATGATTAAGGTCTAAGGTTTTACCCATGTTAGACATGTGGGTATTTTGATGTTTAATGGTAGATTATGCAAGTTTGATGTTTGATAAACGACTTTTGCTAAGTGATTTTCGATGAAGATGCTTAAAAGGACCTATTTGTAAAAAGTTGTGAAATGGGTGTTAAAATGCAAATAAAAGAAAATTTTGGGCTACTATAAGCATGTATAAGGTTCGGCTAGGCATGGGTTAAGTTGATAACTATGTGATATTTGTATGTGGTAAAAGGTAGCTTGTGAATGATGTGTGGATGTCTTGATTGTGGCTGAATTGGTTGAATGTAATTGCTTGAAATGGTGTTATATTTTGTTGTGTAGGTGTATAACACCCTCTAACCTATATCCATCGCCGGAACAAGGTTACGAAATATTACCGGATATTTCGGATCAAATATGAACATTACATAATTATCTAACAAATATATTATTTCTCATATAATATCCCAATCAATTTAATTACTCTATTCAAATCAAATCTAATTTTCATACCAAAACATACTATTTATAATCTTAATATAGTACATAAAATTATATATATGTATTCAATAACATTTGATAACATATTTTGCAATACTTTTTAAAATGACAAATACAAATGTCTTAGGTACATGTCATTACCAAAAAGATAAGTACTTCACCACAATGAGTTCGGGATTGGCCCTGGATGCTAATTCAGCAATTCGACTTTAACCTAATCTGCGCACGGAAACAAACCGTACACTAAGTATAAAACTCAGTGGTATTTCTATAATCTAAATACTTTAGAGAAAATTATATTATAAAGCATATACATTTTATCATACGGCAGACATAGTTTTACAAATAATCATTTCATAGATAAAACATTTGTACTCATTCTATTCAATCAATTTGCTATCCCAGATAGCTTTCACTATATGACACAATTATGTGTCTCAATCACATTTCAATACATTCTTCGATTTCAATCATAGCACTCTCTCATTCAATAACCATTCCATGAACACATGGTTCATACATTTCATTTTCATGTCTCAATTCAATTCATTTCTTTACCCCTATTAACATGACTCGGACTCGGACGAATACACGGATCCAACAAAACACACAAATATGGCACCCAGTGCCTCATCGGATAATTTGAAGTAATAGAGTGAAACCCAGTGTCTCATCAGCTATGCCGAAGTAAGTTGGTACCAGTTACCTTATCGAATTTATCCGAAGTAATAATATGACACCCAGTGTCTCATCGACTCGTGGTCGAAGTATCCCTAAACTCTTCCAGTCCTATGGCATGCCAACTATATTTGACTCAGCCCACTACAGTTAATAGGGTTTCCAAATCATTTTTCAATTTCCAATCAATACATATTTCAATTCAAATAATCACCTAGATTTCACAATCAATTCAATTCAATCAAATTCAACACCAATACTCAAATATCACATTAATCATAATTTCATTAATACTCAATTAAATATTAAAATAGTTGTAACGCTCCAAAATCTCTTATATTTATTTTTTGTGTGTTTGTGACATAAACCTGTATCTGTTTCAGTGGCTATGTGTGTTGGGCGTATCTAAGAAGTCTTATGTTCAAGCCTTATCTTGAACTAAATTTTTGTTTTAATTGAATAAAACCTTGCTTTTATTCAGTAGGCTTATAGTTAAAAGTTTGTAAAAACATGTCAGAATTGGCTTGCTGGTCTGGTGGATAAGTGGTGTGTTGAAAACGCTAAAGGTTTTGGGTTCAAGCTGTACTTGGGTATTATTTTTGTTACTTGTGGCGTGTAAGAGTTTGAGGTGTAGTAAAATACTGAGTGTTTGAGGTGTATGGGGAAGTAGTGGACTGTTATTGAGTATTTAAGGGGTGTGGAGAAGTGTGGGAGCGAGTTTAGGGATAAGTGGGAGGAAATTAGGGGATTATGGGGGAAAATATCCAAAATCTGATCATTTTCTTTTCTTTTTGAAAAAAAAGATCAGTTTTCTCTCCATCTTCCTGACGATTTCTTTCCTATCTCTACCATTTTCTTTCCTCAATTCCTCCCATTACAGCCGAATTCTACTTCTCCCCCCACCATTGGCTTTTCTTTTTGTTTTCCTGGCTTCAATAGTTCGTTGTGGCAACCTTCGTTTCTGTCAGTTCGATAAGTGAAATAAGTTGGAATTGGTTTTCCTCTCAACTTTCGGTTTTTCCCCTTTTTACTGAAAGTCTCTTGACATTTTTCCTTTTCTTTCCCTAGCCGAACCTTTGCCGGGCTTCTTCCCCTTTTCGGTTCTTTTCATTTCTACTTTCTTCCTGCGCATTGTTCTCTTCGCCCTCTCGATAAGTTTAGTCTTGAGTAAACTTTAAACTGGGATGTAGAAAAGTGTTGATATATATTCTTTTGGTGATTAAGGGTTTATAGGAGGGTTGTTTATCGCTTGTCAACATTCTAAAGGCAGGGTATTCCTGTTACTCGATTTAAGGTAATAGCTTACCGCTTGGAAGTGAATACCTTGTTTTGGGATTTGGATGTATTTGATAGTTTAATAGTTTAATCAAGTGTATGTTGCTGATTTTAGGTTTTGGGAGTGCTTGGGAGTTTTAGGCGTAAAAATCCAAGCAGGTGTGTAACCACAACACTTAATACGGTAATCGGTAAAAGCCAAAAAATGGGGTTGTTGACGCCACACGGGCGTATGGCCGCTCGTGTGGTAGGCCGTGTAATGGAACACGGGCGTGGGATCGATGAGACAGGCCGTGTGCGATACACAGGCCGGACCGAATTGGAGGGTGTGGGCCACACGGGCGTGTGAGATTTTTAGGGATCACACGGCCAAGCCATTTTGGGTCGTGTAGGCCACAAGGGTGTGTGGGTCCACACGGGCCGATAACATGAGCGTGTGAGCCCATCTCCACTATTTTGTTGCTAAGATTGCACGAGTCACCCAAGACAACTATGGACCTATTGTAGGGTTGGTAAGCTTACCTAGACCCCTAATTGACCGAAATGACTGTATGACTGATATATATATATTTATATGTTTGAGAGCATGATGATATTTAATGAACTGATATTGTATGCACTGTTGCTATGATATAGCATGACATTACTGTATGTTACATTGCATTGGGTTTGGTTGGTATTGTTTGGAGGAAGTGTACTAAAAGGCCTCGGGCCTAATTTACTGGCAGCTCAGCTGCAAACCACTGTTTAGTGCTGCATACGGTACTTTTTGGAGTATAGGGATGAGTGGGTTGGTTATATCCCCACATGGAGTGTAGGGTTGGACGGAGATGGTGTGTAGAGGCTGGATGGGTAGGAATTTTGTGATTGTATATCAGTTACTGTACTGATTGCTGATACTGAAGTGGGCTAAGGCCCTAACTGAAACTGAATCTGTTACTGAAAGAGCTTAAGCCCAAACTGTGACTGTATTTTTTCTGTTTGATTTATATGGGGATTACACACTAAGTTTTCATAAACTTACCCATCTGATTTATCTATACAGGAGATCCCTAGGTGTGGGCGGATCGGTGCAGTGGAAGATTCAGCGGTGGCCACACAACCTTATTTGACTCTGTTTCATACTTATTTATGATTTTAAATTTTGTTTGGGAATTTTATTGTAAATATGGGCTCTATGAATTTTTCTTAAATTTTGGGGTTTTATTGGTTATGGATTATAACTACTAGTTTTAGGAAAACTCGAGTTTTCAAAAGAACCAAACGTTTTAACATATTACTCACGAATACGCAAACTAGTTTAAAAGCTTCCGCATAGAATAAACGTTTTGAAAGTTTTTGAATGATTAATTAACACGATAATAGGATTAATAAGTAATAATGAAAAGATTCAAACCGGAAAATGTTTGAAGTAAAGTTGCCATTTTCAACCCAAGTTACGGTTTTCAAACACCTTAACATGTGACACTGTCAGATTCGACCATAACGACTAGGCCGGGTTTGGGGTGTTACAATACTATACTAAATACTCAATTCAATATCAAAATACTAAACTTACCTTAATTTCTTACTATAAATATTTAAATCAAAATATAACAATTTAATAATTAAATTCGGATTATAGAAATATAAACCAGAAATTCCGAGCTATTCCATGTCGACTTTATCTTTCCCCTTTTTTTTGTCGAAGATTCTGGTACGACGTTAGCTATGGAATTAAAAAAAATTAAAATTCATCAATACAACACAATTTAATTTCATATTGAAAATTTCACTTTTTACTCAATATTTGCCTAAATTTCAATTTAGTCCCTAAATCGAGACTAACTTTTATTCTTCACTTTTAATTATTTATTTTCATGCAAATTTCACTTTAGACTAAATTCAACTCCCTATTTTCACATAAATTCCTAAATTTCAAATTTTTTACTATTTAGTCCCTATTACACAAAATTTACAATTTATTCTATAATTCAATCCTTTTTCATTTCTAACTTGAAAATCTATCAAGTTAATCCCTAATACTCTAATTATTCAACATTAACAACATTTAAAAACTTAATAATTTCTAAAATTTTGACATGGATATAGTAGTATTTAAAACCAAAATTCTAAAAACATAAAAATTACATGAAAAGGGACTAAATTAACTAACCGATTGAGCTTGGAACCTTGAAAATCTTAACTTTTTCTCCTTTCTTTATTTTTTTTCTTTTCTTTCTTTCCTTCTCTGCTTCGTTTCTGCTTTGGCTTTCTTTTTCTATTTCTATTTATTTATTTATACTTTCTTTATTTGTTTTATTATATATAATATAATATAATATATATTTATACTTATACGTTAAGTAAAAGATATTTTAATATAATATATATTAAATTCAAAAAAATCTTCTTTATGCCGCCTCATTTATGAGCAATGACATAATTTCTTATTTAGCCCCTTTAATTTTTCTTTAATCTATAATTCAACTTTTACCCTATAAACAATTTAGTCTTTATACCTAATTGCTTTTAATTCAAGTAAATTCACTTAACCAAAACCAAATTAACTACATAACTAACTTCGTAAAATTTTTTAATAAATATTTACAAATCTGATTTATGAGAACTGATTCTCGAGAATGCATTTTTTTAATTTGATCCTTTTTAATTAATTAACTATCAAAACGTTAAACTTTCCTAACGAAACTTTAATACTAACTCAATGACACTCTGTAAATATTTATAAAAATATTTATGGCTCGATTTATGAGATTGAGATCTCGATACTTCGATCTCAAAACTAATTAATTTGATAAATATTTCTAAAGCACAAATCACTAATTCAAAAGCCTTCCTAAATTCACGATTTGCTCATAAATACAAAATAATATTTTATAAGTTCACTTGTCAGATTTTAGTGGTCTCAAACCATTTTTCTGACATCACTAAAAATTGGGCTGTTACAATTCTTCCCCCTTAAAAATTTTTGTCCTCGAAAATTATAGCAGTAAATAGGTTGCTTTCTCTATATCATATCATTGTCAGAAAACTTTTATTAAAGCTACCTTTTATTTCTCAGTTCATTCACTTCACGTGCCAGAAGTCTAATCAGTTCTTCACTATAACTCATGTCAAGCTGAATTTCAATATCCATCAAAGGAATAACTGATAATATATCTGATTAATACCATCAAATCATAATCACAAGAAAACTTTATTGATTTAGTCAAACTCTGGTGGTAACACCATCCGATGAGTAACACTTCCAACTCTTTCAACAAATTTCATGTAATTCAATAGATTAAGAATTTAATTTGCCTTTACAGTCAAATCGGAAAACTTTCTTCCATGGCAAAATTTTCAGAAACACTTTGTCGACAGCTTAAAACTCAATTTTTTTTTTCATTTAAAACTCACATAAAATCTCTAACAATCAGAAATTGCTTTAAACCTATCTCGGATCTCATCCATATTTTTCTTCTGTTTCATGGATCATATCAACTCCACGTATCTTTTCTTACTAAGCTCAGCCCAATAATATGGAGTTTTACATTTGCAACTACACAGAGTCTTAATACTTGACTGAAAACTGTTATAATTTGCAATTTAACTAACAACAATTACTTCTTTTCCATTTGCTTTTGAATTCTAAAATATAGCACCAAAGCATTCCTTTAAAAATCTGAATAACACATTTGGTCTGCCTATCAGTCTAAAAACAAAATGTGGTATCAAAAATTTGTAACTGCTTACCCAGAGCTTCTTATAATTTATTCCAGAATCAGGAAGTGAACTGTGGAAACCTATCAAACATATTGGAGACTGACACTCCATAAAACCTGACAATCTCGGAAACATGTATCTCATTCAATCTATCAAGTGAGCCATCCACTCATGCTAGGATAAAATGTTATAACTTTTCAAACAATTAGTGATTACCCAAATAGCATCTTTCTTTTTCGAAGAAAGAGGTATTCCCAATATGAAATTTATAATAACTTTATCCTATTTCAGTTCCAATATCATCACTAGCTGTAACAATTCTGCAAGCATCGGTATTTGATATTCGGCTTTAACTTGCTGACATATCAACATTTAAATATAATTTCAAAAACATCACATCTCATTCTGGTTTACCAATATATCTTTATCAAATTAGTATACTTCCCGAATGACAAACATTTTACCATTGTGAGTTCTGTATAAAATTTTCTATACAGGCTCTGAATTCATCAGTACACAGACTCTATTTCGAAATAGCAGACAGTCATCAGATTCCATCTGATATCCTGAATTAGAATTTGTTTTACTCTGTACCCATTTAACTTATTAACTCTTTATCACTTTTCTAGGCTTTATTGATCTGTTGTAGAAACATCGGTTTAGCTTTTCTCAACTAAAATTAATCTTTCATCAGATAATAGTAATCAGATATTTATTGCTCATAAAACAAACAGAGATTTTCTAATCAGAATATCATCAACTATATTTACTTTTCCTGAATGATACTCAATTACCAAATCAGAGTCTTGTAATAGTTCAAGCCATCTGTGTTGTATCAGATTCAGATCTTGCTATACCATCAGATACTTTAAAGTTTTATGATCAGTATATATATAGTATTTTCACCATACAGATATTGTTGCCAAATTCTCAGTACAAACACAATAATTGCCAATTCAAGATCATATATCGAGTAATCCTTTCCTGTAGTTTTAACTGTCTAAAAGTATAGGCCATTACTTTGCCTTCCTCCATCAAATTACAATCTAACCCATTTAATGATGTATCACTGTAATAATGAATTTCTTACCTGATTCAGGCTGAACTAAAACTGATGCTTCGGTCAACAGAGCTTCCAACTGATCAAAACCTTGTTATCATTTGTCAGTCCATTCAAAACTCAAATCTTTATATAATAGCCATGTCCTTAATACAACTATCATAGAAAGCCCTTTCACAATAACTAGAAAAGAATCACATAATAAATCTATTTCCATTATCAACACTGAAGTTTTGAATTATTTCAAAGTCACAGTCAGCAGATAAATCTTAAACCATAGTGCTATAATAAATCTAATGCTTCAACAATATATATATATATAGAACAATACCTTAACTTCAATAATGTTTCCCAAATAGAAGAGGAAAATTGAAAGTAGTCCCAATAACAACCAGTGCAGTAATACAACTTCTATAATCTAATATACATATCACCGAGCTCCCATGATCAAACTAGGATTTATAACAGTAATAAATATAATTACCTCTGGCCAATGAATACCTTTTACAGATGAACCATGTTTGATAAATTAAACAATAAGAATGATAAGAAAACCGAGATAATGAAATCCAAGATGTGAAGCTATACTGAATTTTCGAGAATAAAAACCACATTGAATGATAATGAGTTCGATATTATCCCAAAGAAAATTCTAGAAGAAGAATATCACTCATACGCACTAGAAATAGTTGTGATAAAAACAATATAAATTGCATATATGTAATTCAGAACATCAACTAGTAGAAGTAGAAAATAGCTTCTATGTAACATAATATAAATCTGATTAACAAGTCTTCTGTCTAACATAATAGATTAGAAAATCAAAGAAAGATAGAGCAATGCCGATCATGAATCAACCAAACTAACAATACTTCCATCTAACGTTATGATTAACCAAACTTTTTATATGATAAGAATCACATCCAAAAATGAACAGTTGCATATACCTCTGAGGATAAAGAACATATAAAATACCCAGAAGAGATCGCTATAAGATACCCGACTATAACAATTGCATTAAGATATTTTTGCAATTTCAACACTATCCCACAGACTACTAAAGTCATCAAAAATCTCACATTATCTCAATCACTAAAGAAATCAATTCAGAAGAAATTCTGATTAACCCATTCTTTAGATATCATACCTGAATAAATCGATTACTCGTGAATAACTTCTTCCTTTATAGCAACATTGTGTATCCCAAATAATCTTCAGATGATAACTCTTTTAGAACTGTCTTTACTTGCTAACCCTTTCTCAATTCTAACCACACTATTAATTACTTAACCACTGAACTCTTCGATTTCCCACTTGTGAATTTAATCAATATAAATCTTGTGAATTCTATTATATAAGACATACAGGTCAGGGGGTGGAGGACGTAGAGCAAAATTTGATTCTCCTATATTCACACGTATAATATAACATTTATCATCAACATAATCATCATAATCATTTGACATTTTCAACTATAAAACAAAAACAAATATATCAGCATCCAAATCTCTACTCAATTCGACTCAATTATTGCATATACCTCTAGACTCAATTCCGAGCTCGATTTAGTTCGAGAATCGGCTAAACTTTAATAGTTCTGATACCACTAAATATAACAACCCCTAACCCATATCCGTCGCCGGAACAATGTTACTGAGCATTACCAGATATTTCTAATCAAATATGAACATTAAATAATTATTTAACAAATATATTATTTCTCATATAACATCCCAATCAATTCAATTACTTCATTCAAATCAAATCTAATTTTCATACCAAAACATACTATTTATAGTCTTAATATATTACATAAAATTATATATATGTATTCAATAACATTTTATAACATATTTTGCAACACTTTTCAAAATGAAAAATATAAATGTCCTAGTTACATGCCATTACCAAAAAGATATGTACTTCACCACAATGAGTTCGGGATTGGCCTTGAATGCTAATTCAGCAATTCGATTTTAACCTAACCTGCGTACGGAAACAAACCGTACGCTGAGTATAAAACTCAGTGGTATTTCTACAATCCGAATACTTTAGAGAAAATAATATTATAAAGCATATACATTTTATCATACGATAGACATAGTTTTACAAATAATCATTTCATAGATAAAAAATTTGTACTCATTCTACTCAATCAATTTGCTATACCAGATAGCTTTCACTATATGACACAATCACGTGTCTCAATCACATTTCAATTCATTCTTCGATTTCAATCATAGCGCTATCTTATTCAATAACCATTCCATGAACACATGGTTCATACATTTCATTTTCATGTCTCAATTCAATTCATTTATTTACCCCTATTAACATGACTCAAACTCGGACGGATACACGGATCCAACCAAAATACACCAATATGGCACCCAGTGTAATACCCCTAACTCACATCCAATATCAGAACAGGGTTATAAGATGTTACTGAATTTTACGGAATAATTATACAAAAATCCCATTATTTACCTATATTCACATCAAAGCTGTCCACTCGAGTCATAGTCACTAAATTATTTATATCTGGAGCTACTAAACTTCAAATTAAGATCCGCTAATTTTCCCTAAAACTAGACTCATGTATCTTCCTACCATAAAATTTTCAGAATTTTTGGTTTAGCCAATAAGTACAGTTTATTCTTTAGATTCTCCCCTATTTCACTGCACTCTTCACTAAAATTTAATTATCTCTCTGTACAGAATTCAAATAATGTTATTGGTTATTTCTCTTAAAAATAGACTCATTATGGAATCTAACTTTATAAATTATGTCTCATAATTATTTTTTACAATTTTTAATGATTTTTACAAGTCAGAACAGGGGAGCTCGAAATCACTCTGACCTTATCTCACAAAAATTCAAATATCTCCTGATATGAAAGTCTTTTGCTTACACCGTTTCTTCTATGTGAAGCTAGATTCAATAGGATTTAATTTCATATCTTATTCAACCTCTAATTATATTTTCATAATTTATGGTGAATTTTCAAATTCAAACTACTGCTACTAACCAAAAACTGTTTTAGTACAAAATATTGTTAACTAGTTTATAACATCTTTACTTCAATTCATTTAAACTCCATACATGCCATATAAATCTTTAAACATAAAACAAAAGTTACCGGAATTGATCTGCATAGTGTGCCTTGTTGTGTTGATCCGATCTACCAACTTCACTTCAATTCAATCTACATAAAAATATCAAACACACACAAGTAAGCTTATTGAAGCTTAGTAAGTTCATAGGTTTAAAAGTAATGCTTACCAAACATAATATTTCCAAACAATACCAAAACATTTACTAAGTTTCTTGCCATTCACAACTGTTATAATACTTCACATAGTTGAGCTCAACATTAACAACTATTCAATCTCTTTCATTTGGTTCGCTTCTCTTGTATTTCTTATTATCAAATTAGGAAACGACTTACGAAATTGAGTACATCATTGTTCAGTGCCACGGTTCATAAACTCAGTATGGTTTTCCTCATTGAAATACCATACTTACATTTTACAACTCGGTATGGGAAATGTCATACCTACATTTCTTAACTCAGTATGGATTTGATAATACCATACCTACATTTCACAACTCAGTATGGATGATACCATACCTACATTTCACACTTTTCCATGGAAAAACTATGGTCTTATCCGTCAATTCATCACATGTCACGATACGAACGTACTCAATTCCTGTGTTTTTTCCTAATTTGCATTTTCCACATTTATTCTTTCATTAACAAAAATTTCACAATCCCACAACAAATTCATTTATAATAACACATTATATCATTCAATCATTCAAAAATAAGCATTTAAATTAAACCATATGAACTTACCCGGCTGATTTGTAAAAGATATTGAAATTTAGGGACTATTCTGCAACTTTTTCTTTTCCTCGTTCTTCTTTGGATTCTTGATCTATAATATAAAATATTTCCACTCATTAGCATTTATTTGATTTCTATTTCACTTCACAATTTATGCTCTTCAACTTTCAAAATTGCACTTTTACCCCAAAATTTATAGTTTTTACAATTTAGTTCCTGCTTAATTCACCCATCAATTGAACTAATTTTTCTCAATTAACACTTTATTTTATCATTATAAACTATTTCAAAACCTTTGATATTCTGAATTTAAACACCAACCTTCAATTCACAACTTTTTCACAATTAGGTCCTAAATACCATTTTCTATCAAAATCACTTAATAAAACCACCTTAATATGAAATTAGAACTTAAATTTCATAATAATTCATCATAAACTTCCCTTACCCATACAGGGTAACTTCCAATTTCACCCATAAAATAAAAAACTAATGAATTCTATAAGTGGACCTAATTGTAAAAGTCATAAAAACATAAAAATTATCAAGAAAAAGCAAGAATTAAACTCACATGATGTAAAAATATGAAAAACCAGCTTTCTCCAGACCTTCTATGCCGTTTTTGCTGAGAAAATGTGAAGAGATCTCTAGATTTTTCAATTTTGTCCTTATTTTATATGTTAAAATTGTAAAATTTCCAATTTTGCCCTTATTTACCTTATTTTTCTGCTAATTTTCTAACCTTTGCCGTCCAGCCTATTCACTTTTAGGCTTAATTTCCCTTTAAATCCTCTTTATTTTAACACTTGAGCTATTTAATCCTTCTAGCAAATTTTGCATTTGTTACAATTTAGTCCTTTTTATTTAATTGACTACCTAAACGTTAAAATTTCTCAACCAAACTTTAATACTAACTAAATGACACTCCATAAATATTTATAAAAATATTTATGGCTCGGTTTTCAAATTTGAGGTCTCAATACCTCATTTTTTTGACCCGTTTGACCTAATAAATTTTTTTAATTCACTAAATTCACCAATTTACAAATTCTTCTAAATTCTTACTTGACTCATAAATGTTAAATTACTATCTTGTTCAATCTTACTTGTCGGATTTAGTGATCTCAAATCACCATTTCTGACACCACTAAAAATTAGGCCATTACACCGAATGCCTCATCAGATAATTCGAAGTAATAGAGTGACACTCAGTGTCCCATCGGCCATGCCGAAATAAGTTGGTACCCAGTACCTCATCGAATTTATCCGAAGTAATAATATGGCACCCAGTGTCTTATCGACTCGTGGTCGAAGTATCCTTGAACTCTTTCAATCCTATGACATGCCAACTATATCCTACTCAACCCGATACAGTTAATAGGGTTTTTAAATAATTTTTCAATTTCCAATCAATACATATTTCAATTCAAATAATCACATAGATTTCACAATCAATTCAATACAATACTCAAATATCACATTAATCATAATTTCATAAATACTCAATTCAATATTAAAATACTATACTAAACACTCAATTCAATATCAAAATACTACACTTACCTTAATTTCTTACTATAAATATTTAAATCAAAATATAACAATTTAATAATTAAATTCGGATTATAGAAATACAAACCAAAAATTCCGAGCTATTCTACGTCGACTTTATCTTTCCCTTTTTTTTTGGTCGAAGATTTCGGTACGACATTAGCTACGAAATTAAAAAAATTAAAATTCATCGATACAACACAATTTAATTTCATATTGAAAATTTTCAATTTTTACTCAATATTTGCCTAAATTTCAATTTAGTCCCTAAATCGAGACTAACTTTTATTCACATTTAATTCTTTATTTTCATGCAAATTCCACTTTAGACTAAATTCAACTTCCTATTTTCATGTAAATTCCTAAATTTCAAATTTTTCAAAATTTAGTCCCTATTACACAAAATTTACAATTTATTCTACAATTCAATCCTTTTTCATTTTTAACTTGAAAATCTATCAATTTAATCTCTAATACTCTAATTATTCAATATTAACAACATTTAAAAACTCAATGATTTCTAAAATTTTGACATGATTCGAGTAGTATTTAATACCAAGATTCTAAAAATATAAAAATTACAAAAAAATAGACTAAATTAACTAACCGATTGAGCTTGAAACCCTTGAAAATCCTAACTTTTTCTCCTTTCTTTCTCTTTTTCGTTTCTTTCTTTCATTCTCTGTTTCGTTTCTGCTTTGGCTTTCTTTTTCTATTTCTATTTATTTATTTATTCTTTCTTTATTTGTTTTATTATATATAATATAATATAATATAATATAATATAATATATATTTATACTTATATGTCAAGTAAAAGATATTTTAATATAATATATATTAAATTCAAAAAAAATCTTCCTTATATCGCCTCATTTATGAACAATGGCATAATTCCTTATTTAGTCCCTTTAATTTTTCTTTAATCTATAATTGAACTTTTACCCTATATACAATTTAGTCCTTATACCTAATTACTTTTAATTCAAGAAAATTCACTTAAGCGAAACCTAATTAACTACACAACGAACTTCGTAAATATTTTTAATAAATATTTATGAATCCAATTTACAAGAACTGAGTCTCGGGAATGCATTTTTTTTAATTTGAACCTTTTTAATTAATTAACTATCAAAACGTTAAAATTTCCTAACGAAACTTTAATACTAACTCAATGAGACTCTGTAAATATTTATAAAAATATTTACAGCTCGATTTATGAAATCGAAGTCTCGATTCCTCGGTTTCAAAACTAATTAATTTGATAAATATTTCTAAAGCACAAATCACTAATTCATAAGCCTTCCTAAATTCATGATTGGCTCATAAATACTAAATAATAATTTATAAGCTCACTTGTCAGATTTTAGTGGTCTCAAACCACTTTTTCTAACATCACTAAAAATTGGGCTGTTACAAGGTGTGTGCATAAAAGGGTGACAAAATGACTTGGTAAATAGCTTTGTTTTTTGTCCATACAGGTAGACACACGGGCTTGTGTCTAGGCCGTGTGTGACATACAACTTGCCCCATGGGCGTGTGTTCCAGCCATGTGTCCCCTGCACCTTAATTGTTGCAAAATAGAATGCTCAGAATTGAGCACACGGGTAGAGACACGGGCATGTGTCTCAGCCGTGTGGATGACATGGCTTCAGGCATGAGCGTGTGCCCTAGGCGTGTGAAGTTTGCACCTATTTTATGAACAATCATAAATTTTAAATCGACCACATGGCCTTGCACATGGGCATGTGACTTGGCCGTGTGACTTCAATTTGTTCTTGGGGGACAAACAGAGAGTTACACGGGTTAGGGACATGGGCGTGTGTGACCACACGGTCTGCCCACACGGGCGTGTCCCAAGCCATACGGACGTGTGGCTCTTAAAACATGAAAAATTTTCTAAGTGTTGTGAATTTTTCTAAAGTTCTTGGTTTAGTCTCGAACCGCTTCCAATGTATGTTTTGGGCCTCATAGACTCGTTTTAGGGACGATATGAATGTCTATGAAAAGTTTTAATTTTGGATGGAAATTTACGTCTTGGTTTTGTATGATCGCTTGTGTATAAGTCCGGTAATACCTCGTACCCTGTTTCGGCGTCAAATACGAAAAATGGGTGTTACAGATAATCTTATGATGGGAACCCAATTGGACCGAGGTCGTTTCATAGCTAGGCCTCGTTTCATGAAATCTTTGACTCCCCAGCTACCAATTGAAATGCCATCTAAATTGTTTTGAGCTTTTGTATGGTCATTGAGGGTGTCGTTGCTGGCGTTGAAATCAATAGTGAGATTGGTAAGGGCGCGAGTTTTGGAAGATTTAAAATAGCGAGAGGCGAGTGAGGGATTTAAGGAAATGTTGCTGGAGTGGTGTTTCCATTGCTTAGAAGAAGAGGAGGATCTTCTTATATGAGAACCATAATGTTGCTCATTGCCGATGTCGCCTAACCAAACACTTGGACGTCTCTGGCATTTCAATCTAACCATCTCAAATGAAGTTACCAGCAATGGCCCTTCCACACTGCCTGCTTGTTGTATGTTCGCAATGTTTATTTTATTTTACCTCTCAATTTTGTTTTATTTGTGAAGATTGTGTCAAAGGAAAAGTAATGATAATAAGGAGGAGGAAAAAGAGGGATAATGTACGATACCATTTCATAAAGTAAACAATAATATCAAAACAAATAGTACCTAATTTGTTTAAAAACCATTGTACAAATCACAGTATCATTCTTCACCATAAACAACCACAATAAAATACAAACAAATTACAGATTGAATTCTTCGATAAAAAGCTTTAATTCCTTAGAAACTTATAAAGTAAGAACATAAAAATCCAATGGAGCTGTCTTCATCTACCATTTTTTTTATCTTTCTCGTATTTTTTCAGGAAACAAACAGAAAAAATCTAACTACCCGGAAACTAAAAAAAGAGAAAAAAAATTAAATGCGAAAATCCAAAAAAGAAAATGAACCCAAGACTCAAAATATAAAATAGAGATAAACCCAGAACCTAAAAGCTAAAAAGAAAGCAATGTAAAAAAAAAAAAAGAACCCTATTTTTTTTGTTCTTTATCATATTTTCTCGGGAAACAAATAGAAAAAAATCTAACTACCTAGAAAATTTATTAATTGTCGGGTTTCAATAACGAATTCTTCATTTCGGGTCTATTGGGTAATCCAGATCTTTATAGCCTAAATTTGAACTAGCTTCCTCCATCCCCATAAACTTTATTTTCTCAGTACCTTCTATGTTGAACAAAGAAGCAACAACAGTAGCAAAAGATGAAGCATAGGAATTGAAATCAGCCATTGAAAGCAAACATGTTTAGCAAAGAAAAGAAGAGAAAAAGACATTAGGAAGAAGAAAGGTCATCAGGAAAAAGAAAAGAAAAGAAAAGAAAAGGAAATTGGGAAGAAGAAAGGTAACAGAGAAAAAGAAAGAAAAAAAAGGAAATAGTTTTTAAAATTTTTTTTTAGATTATGACATTATATGATATCATTTATGCCACGTGTCATAATCTCATTTCACCACCTGTCTTGAACTTAACGGCTTTATACCCAGGTACTAATTTAGTTTACCGAAAAAAGTTCGGGTACCAATTTAGGACAAAAAAAACAAAAGTACAAATATGGGAGAAGTGGGCAAGTTCGAGTATTAATTTTATATTTAACCCTTTTAAATTTATATGACATTGCAATATATTATTAGTTGAATTTTTTTAAAAAAATATAACAGTTTGGTGTAAAATGAGTAATAGAAGAATAGTTTAGGTACCATTTGTGACAAAAAAAAAGGTTTAGGCACCAACTTGGGAAAAAATATTATTTAGGTACTAATTTGTGGGTTAAGCCTTTTTAAAAATAGACTTAATGGTTTGACTAACATTATGACTATTGGAAATATCAACTTGGAAAAAAAAATAGTTTAGATACCACTTATGACAAAAAAATGTTAAGGTACTAATATGAGAAAAAAATAATTTAAATACCAATTTGTGAATTAAACTAAATTTGAATATGTTATATATTTATACTAGTTTTTTATCCAGTGTGATGGGTTTGATTGTTTGTATAAATTAAAATATATTATATTTATTTTTTAAAATTTATTACAGAATTTAAAAGATTTTAAAAATAATATGGGTGAGAAATTAAAAAATATATAAATGTTTAATTTTTAGAATATTTATAGTTTGTATTATGGTCAATTAAAATATATTTTATTTATTTAAAAAATGTTAAAAATTTTGTAATATTTTAGGAATATTATGATCGAAAATTTAAAAATAATATAAATATTTTTTGTTTGATTTAATATAAATATATGTCTCACCTCTTAGTGAACATTAAATAAAAATTATTAATTATTTGAAAAAACAAAGTTAATTGTGTTGAATTTTTTTAAATCAGTAGATTTAAAAAAAAATTCAATAGTATTTTTACCATTTTCAAAAATTAAATAATTTATTAATATAATATTTAAAATTTATTATTTAAAGTAAATTCATTTATTAAACAATATTTATATATTGTTTTTATTTTTTTCATTAAACAATGTATTTAATTTAACAACGTAATTTAATAATATATTCTTAAAACAAAGTGTTTGAATTCAATATTTTAAACAACATTATCGATTGTCATGTGTATTGTTTCCAATATAAGAAGATGTGATTTCGAATGCGTTGAAGTGTATTATTTTCTTATTTAAGGGTTGGGGATGGGATATTAGTAATTCTATGCATGTGTTAAAAAGAACTAATATGATCAGAACCTATAATAGAATTTTTTTAAAAAAATTTAAACAACACTTTAATAAGAATATAAATTGAAATAAAATAAAAATTATTAATTATTTGTAAAAAAGGAAGTTAATTTTGTTGAATTCTTTTTAAAAACATTTAGGTAATTAAAAAAAGTATTGTTTTACCATTTTGACAAAGACTAATTAAAGGTTTAAAATATGTTATTAATTTGTATGTGTGTTTAACTATTTTATTTTTAAAATATATTGATAAATTTTCTTAATAATTAAAAAATTTAAATACCAAAATAAAAAAAAATAGTTTAAATAAAAGTGATTGATAATTCCATGCAACAAGAGAATTAAAATCTAATGAATAATATAAATATATAAATTAATGAATTAAAATTTATTTCACATAAATTATGAATTATCACGACAATAATGTGAATGATTGAAATGTAGGTTTTATAGTTTGGGTGGCCAACATTTCCCAATGGACAACCAAAATACAAGTGTCTCTCTAAAGTATGATTTGACAATTCTTTGAAAGCTTTAATCGTACTAATACTCCCTTTTTATTTTTATTTTTTATAAAAAAATTAAAAACATTAAAATAAATTAAAATAAGTATTTATATTTAAATAACACTAACATATGTGTAAATTAATATGCAAATATCTCTAAAATAGTAATAAAATTAACAACAAAATAATAGTTATATAATATCCAAACAATAATAACAAATAATGAAATAGTAGCAAAACAGTTAGAAAACAATAGCAAAAGAACACAATTTTTTTTTACAAATTCGGGTCGGGCCCATGCCAAAAAATTTCATTTGAAGCCTCACTTGTTTTCTCAACGAGGCTTTTTTTTTTAAACTTATTTTTTGGGTCTATATTTTTGTCAAACTCTCTCATTTTTCGAGTGAACCTTTGGACCGAATTGGATGATCCAACCCATGGACAACTCTAGTCATTAGACTTTTAAATTGATTTACAGTAAACTTGTTTGGGTATCACTATGAAATAAGCTGATTTATTTGTAGTTTATAATAATATATATAAAGATACGAGTTTAGAAAATTTTTTGAATTGATAAGAATACATTTTATATTTCATCATATTATCAAATTTACATTTAGAATTAAAAAAGTTGAAGTAAAATAAAAGCTGTAATAATTATCCATTTAAAAATAATTATAGTTTAGTAGAAATTGTGATAAGTATACATTTTAAAATAATTATAATTTAATTTACGGTTTTTACTTAAAAAATTGTACTAATTCTAAAATAGAGTAGTTATTACTTAAATGAAACTCCAAGTTTAAAATATAAGAAAATTTATGATAATTATAAATATAATTTAAAGTATAACAGTTACAAAAATTTATGTAAAAAAAATCGTGCTAATTTTATTTATGTAAAATGGAATTATTACTTTAATAGAATTCTAAGCATATTAATTAATTATTATTTTGAATAAAATTATTTTACATTAATTGCATAAATTAAAATTATATTATAGCTTTAATATATTTTAATTATATTCAACAATTTAAATATAAAATATATTTTATATTAATTACTTTAATTAAAAATATAATATTTAAAAAATTAATGAAATATTAAAGGCTTTAAGCTACACATTTTCGTGCTAAAAACACACACAAAATTAGAGCATGATGATAAACGTGTGGAAACAAATTTATATAAATATTTTTATTTTGAAAGTAGTTATGATGCAACATATAATACCTAACTTGATGATACACAACATGATACAAAAGTTATTTTTAGGGATAATATAATTTTTAGCCCCTGAACTTATCAAATAGATTTATATTAGTTTTTAAAAGTTCTTTTATTTATTTTAGTCATTAAACTTGAAAATCGTTTTTCATTTAAGTCCATTCTATTAATGACCATAAAAAAAAGGGATACTGTAATTTTTGCCCCCTGAACTTGACAACTATGCTCAATTTGATCATTGAACTTAAAAATTATATTTTTTATTTTTGCTACTTGCATTGTTTTTACCAACCATCATTATTAAAACACTGAATATGACACTTTGAGATTGTGTCGCATTATTACTTGAAAAATAAAAAGAAATTAGATGATGATGTGGTATAATTTTAGAATATTATATTTATTATTTTTTAAGTGATGATATGACACAATCTCGAAATACCAGATTATCAAACAAATAAAAATTTCAAGATTCTAAGTTAATGGTGTGGTATTATGTAATATATGCATAAAAATATACATGATATGGCGGTGATGTTGAACATGGGAAATATAACATGATTTTGTAAATTCTCATTTTCCAATATAACCTTCAAAAATTTAATTTAATTTGATATCAATAAAACGAAATTGGATTTGCAGATCCAAATCCAAAAATCTTTTTTAATCACAAGTTGTTAAATTCATCATTCTTTTAACTCCGCGGTAGCAAATAAGGGGGAATTTGGTCTGAAAAATATATATATATATATTTTCTTTCTTTCTTTCTTTTTATTATAAAATTTAAAATCCATTTTTAAACGAAAATAAAAATTAAATTTTAAATATGAAACTATAAAAAAAAACCATGTTTAGTATTTATTTTCTCATAAAAGTCATTATACTTAAAATAAAAAATTCTTACATATATTTAAACTTATCAATTAAATTGAAAATCAATTGTTTTGAATTTCACAAACACCTTTTTTGTTCTACATATTCTATTTTTATTTTTTAAAAATAAAATGTAATTTTTGAATAAACAAATTCCTTTTTTCCAAAAATCAAAATAAAGCCGCATTGAGTCTATAAAAACTGAATAAATCGTTATTCATGAATGAGGAAAAGGAGGAATGATGGCAGCATGAAATGAATGTTGTGGGGACCTAATTTTCTACAACTTATTCAATTTAAACAAACAAATATTGTTTTCATTTTGCCACCAAAATCTCGTTTTTTTGGCAGATTGGGTTAATTAGTTCAAATAGCTATTTATTAAATGAAACTCTGTCTTCCTTTCAATGCTCCCATAATCTTATAAAAATATAATTTTAATAAAAAAAGTATTTTTTATTGTTAAATAGTAATTTTAGTATAAGGTTTAAATTTAAATTTGTAAAAACATTTGGAGGTAATTATAGAAGAAAGGTGGTCATGAGTTTTTAAAACTCTTTACTTTCACCCTCATCAACTCTATGCTCTTAACAAGAATTTCAATATTTTTATTTTAATAACTTCAACTTATTGGAATCAAACCTTAGGTTTTGTGTAGTTTAAATGGGTTGAATCCAAATTATTATTTATTAATTAAATTTAATTATAACATATATGAATATTGATATAAAAGTAATTTAAATGAGTTGAATCTAAAATTTTCTTTTCCTTTTAAAAAAAAAAGCTTAATAGACTCGTGACTTAAATATATATATATATATTACAGTGTCTCTATGAAGATTGATACATACTTAAAACTTAACTTTTGAATTTTAGGATATGCCCGATTCTATTTCAGTATGCAAATATGTAAACCTTGAAATAAAATTCAAATGATAAAAAAATCAAATTTAAATACCATACTTTAAATCAATGTAATGAATAAATAAATTAAGGGTAAAGTAGAAAAATAATCACTTTTGTTTGCCATAGATTACATCTTAGTTACTTATGTTTGAAATATTACATTTTAGTCACTTATGTTATTGTTTTGTTACGTAGTGGTCACTCTACCGTTAAACTCTGTTACCTCCTTAATGGTAGTCCTATGTGACAGTCCAAATGGGTTTTAAATGCCAACTTGGATGTCTAGATACTGGGATGAAAATAGTTTTTAATTAAATATTTTTTAAAAAATAAATAAAATTTATTTCCCATTAAAATCAACTTACTTACAAAAATACTTTTTGGTAGAAAAACTTTTTAGACTAGTTGATAGGAGGCCAATCTATTATTGGTGTTAAAAGAGGATAAAAATAATAATAAATAAGGGGGGTTTAGGGTGTAATTTATCCTTTTAATGTTTGGTGCCACCATACTAGGCCGCACCCTTTGAAGTGTTTTTTTCAGCACCTAATTAAAAGGGAAATTTTGCATAAAATTCCTTGGAGTTTTTAAACAATTACATTTTAGTCTGATGCCGCCAATATGTAAAGCGGCACCGTTAGAACACTGCAATAAATGCCTATTTTCATAATTATTCTGTTTTCTATACATTTTTGGTAATTAATTATTTCTTATATTATTTGGCTAAAAAACCCTAAAATTATACTTTGGCCCCTCTAAAAATGATAAAAAATTATTTAATCTTTTAAAAATTATAAATATATAGATATTAAAATGGTAAAATTATATTTTTACTATCGTAAAAATATATAATTTAATTTCGACCCCCAAAAGAATTTTCTAACTTCAACCTTGATTAAATTTAAATTTTGATCTACATGAAATCTTTAGAAAAAAAAACCTGGTTGAAATCAAAATCTCGAAAATTTTTGCTTTTGTTTTTATTACGAAATTTCGAAATTTATTTTTATTTGATTGATTTCAAAATCTCAAAAAGATTTTTGCTTATTTGTTTTTAGTTTTTGCACGTGTTTGAAATCCAAAAATCTCAGTAGTTTATGCTCAACAAAAAATTCTAAGATTTTAATGTTGATTATAAAATAATTTCTTTGATCATCAAAGTTTTATTTTGATTGATTTTAAAATATAAAAGAATATTATATATTTCAAAATATATTGAAATCTTTTAATTTTGATTATGATTGACTTCAAAATCTTAAAAAAATAATTATTTTCCTTTTCATTGCATTTGATTTCCGTCCATCTTTTTTTTTTCTTATTATTCTAATTGGTTTTAAAACTCTAAAAAGGAAAATATCCCAGTTTTACATTAAATAAAAGGTAAATTATATTAGTAGTGATCTAGTTATAGTTTTTTGGTTTAATGATAAATTTGGTCATTTATCGTTTATATATTTTGTTAAAATGATCCTAATTGTATTTTTAAGCTTTTTTTAGCCATCAACCTTTGTTTTATTTTTTTTTCAAATTTTTTTGACAGATTTAATGAAAATACCATTAAAAAAGTTAATGGATGATGTGGAATTTCATACGTTGAATATTTTTAATGAGATGTAATTTATTAGTTCAGTAACTTAACAAGATAATAACATGTGAAAAATAATAAAATAATTAATTACAAAATAACTCTTAATTTAAAGAAAATAAACTTAATTATCTAAAATAAGTTTCAAAATGAATGCATTTGTTTGTTTATAGAGAGCTTTCGAAAAGATAATTAATAAATCAAATTGAAAATACTGAATGTATGCATTCATTTTGAAACCCTTTTTTAGATAATTACGTTTATTTTCTTTAAATTAAGAGTTATTTTTTTAACTTCATGAATTATTTATTTATATTTTATTATTTTTCACATGTAATTATTTTATTAGGTTATCTAAGTAATAAATTATATTTCATTAAAAATATTCCACGTATGAAATTCCAAATCATCCCATTAACTTTTTTAACGGTACTTTTATCAAATCTATTAAAAAAGTAATTTGAAAAAAAAATAATAAATGTTGATGACCAAAAAATGCTCTTAATACAACTAGGGCCATTTTGACAAAATATGTAAACATTATTGATCAAATTTGTCATTAAGCCTAGTTTTTTTAGCTATCTAATTATAAAAAATTACAAAACGGTCACTCAATTATTTGCAACTTTCTTTTTGCGTCACCCAACTATGAAAAAGTTACAAAATAGTCACTCAACTTGAATATAAAATGATCCGATTCAAAGTAATTTTCCAATTAAATTAAACTACAATAATTAAACATAAAATGACTTAAATATGAAATAATCCGACTTAAAAAATTTGACTTTTAAATTTAAAAATAATCTAAACATAAAATAATCAAACTCAAAAATGATTAAACCTGGAAATTAATTTCACGATTAACCAGCGAAACTGAAATAATTTAAAAATAGAGCATCAGTCCCGGAGGCAGACTATTCCTAAAAGTCATAGGTAGTTTTCAAATGAAAAAACTCCAGCCATTGCAATGCCAACAGCCAAACAATTAATAGAAGCAGACCAAAATTAAAAAGAAGAAAAAACATTGCACCGCATCCACCACAAACAACCTCATATAAACATCATTAAAGTTGTGTATTTGCTACATTTATAATTTCTTTTATTCTACAAATAGTATTAAAATATCGATATGTGGTTTTTTCTAATTTTTTACTTTATTTTAAAATTTTTTCTCTTAATTTTAGAGTGATTTTCATGTTTATGCATGATTCATGCATGATGTCAACTTTTTAAGACCAATACATGTACATCTGGGAGGAAAGGTCTAATTAGAGACTTGGAAGTTGAGTTTGACTTTACCACACTAAAAGAAAACTCATAATAGCTAAGCGACTAATTATGGACAATTTGACCCTATAATGCTGAAACACCTAAATTTAAACACTTTATTTTTCTTTTTCCAGTGCTATTCTAAGCTAATTCTAGTTTTGGCCTTCATTTCTCATCCAGGGAAAGACTTCCAATTTGAGATTCTTTGGAAGACTTATCCTTCAACAAAACTGTAAAGACTAGTTATATTATTTTATTCAATATATGTTTTTTTTTTCCTTTTTCTAAATTCTTAAAGTTTAATACTATAATTAAAGCAGAAATATAAAATTAAACTATTACAATGCTGATGGAAACACAGCGTGAAATTAAATAAGGTAAAGGAATAATGATTTTTTTGGCCCTTTAACTTTAGTCCTCAATTTATTTTTATCTTTTTTAGCTGTTAAATTTGTAATTTTTGTCAAATCACTTCAATATAGATGAAAAAGTTAACATTTTTAACTTTGCTGATGTGGCATACATGTGTATTTTCATGGGGATGACACATCATCATTTAACTAATTTTTTAAAAAATTAAAAAATTAAAATATTTATATTATTTATACTTTTAAATAATTTTAATGATTTTTTATTTTTAAAATGACTTTTTATAATTTTTTTTGAATTTTTAAAAATTTGAAAGATTAATTAAATGCTAACGTGTCAACCCCGTGGAGATCCATGTGTATGCCACATCAACAAAGTTAAAAAAATTAACTTTTCCACCCATTTTGGGGTGATTTGATAAAAAAACACAAATTTAAGGGCAAAAAAATAAACGGAGGACTAAAATGACTTTTGTTTTTTTTAAGATTAGAGGGTCAAATAAGCCATCATGCCTAAATCTAAACTAAAACTGACTAACTAAGCTAAAACCCACACATGGAAATCGAACATGATGGAACTCGAAAATTCAAACATAATTACACATAGTGGGTTTCGAACTTGGATACTTCAAATACAAAGTCTCCCATTTACCAATTGTGTCAATACCTCATTGACCCACATCGAAAAATAAAATACCTCAAAATGCAAATCCTACCTCATGATATTGGGAGTCTTAGGCTCCAAATGAGCTTTTTCAAACCAAACACCATAGACAAACCTATGCTTACCATGAGGACTACTAGCCTAAAACAACTCACCCCTAACAACTCAGTAACATCATTGCTTCCCCACGACATCAAGATTCTCATGTATAGGGAAATAAGCCTTAATAGGGTCAACCTAAGGGTAAGAAGGGAAAAGTAAGCCCTTATGCTAAGCTCAACAAATATACTTTGCTCAATACCTCGCGTGAGCAAATATTAAGTAAGGTGATGGAACAACATCCTAGTGTCATAGGTTGAGCATGGGAGCCCGCATCCATGGCACAATTAGGTGATCCATCAGGTTCAAGGAAGGTTATTTGGCCCAACCAAACTAGCCTGTTGCTTGGAGAGATTGAAGGCTCATTTACAAAGTAAGACCAAGTCAAAGATATGAAATCTTAAAGATAATTTATAATCTTAGATATATGATTTGTAGATAGCTTTTAATCCTAGCTATTAATGTACTTTAATCTGTACCGTTGATTTTGGGAGGCTTAACTATAAATAAAGGCCTTTCTCCCAAATTGTAAATAATTTATTGAGCAATAGAATTTCTGAGAGCATTTTCTCAAAACTCTCTGTTAGAGGAAGAAAACCCCTAAGGCCATACGAATTGTGAGGTGAAAATCTAAGTCCGTGACAGTTGGTATCTGAGCTAAGGTTTCAAAGGCACCATTGAAAGATGTCGAAAGAAGTTGTCGAATATGTTGAGCCAATGGAGACTCGTGAGAGGGCTAAAAAAGCTAGCCGATCAAGGGACATGCTATCAGCTTTGAAATATTGGGTAGTGACTCTTGAGGAGTCTATGAGGGATGCTAAAGAGAGGTTCGATGAAGCTGAGTAGGGACTCACTGATGGGCTGCAATCTATGAAGGAGCAAATTAGTGACTATGTGTTAGAGTCTCTCGGTTCCATTGAGAACAAGCTGACCGATAGGGATGATACCCTAGAGGCTATGATGACAACCTCAAAAGAGGAGATTGCGGAGTTTAAGGGTGAACTTACAATCTATAAGGCTGCTTTGGGAAATGGAGGGTTGCTACTATGTATTTCACTGATGTTGCTTTGTTATGGTGGCGTTATCGGTCCACAACGTGAGATGTGGTGGGACCAAAATTGGGACTTGGGAGGAGTTCCAGAGTTTAAAGCACAATTTTATCCGGAGTATGCAAATGGTGAAGCTTAGGCAAAGTTGCACTGACTTACGCAACAAGGCACAATTAAACAGTATGTGCGGGAATTTAGTGAACTCATGCTTCAAATCTCGAATATGGGTAAGAAAGAAGCATTCTTTTCCTTTATGGATGGATTGAAGCTATGGGCAAAGTAAGAATTGTAACGCCGAGGAGTTCTAGAGCTTACCAAAGCCATGTCTATAGCAAAATCTTTTGTCGAGCTGGGTCCGAGGAAAAACAAACCTGAGTCTTACAAGCCTAAATTCAAACTAAGGGGTAATGGTAGGGGAGACAAAGACAAGTTCGCTAAGGATGACAATAGTAAGGCTCAAAGACAGTGGGATAAGAAGAAGAAAGGGCCTTTACCTTGTTTCCTTTGTGATGGTCCGCATATGATCAAGAATTGTCCGAAAGAGGTTGCTCTTTCTGCCATAGAAGCAAATGACGAGGAAGACGAGGCGGCCAAAAATCTCAATTTGATACTAGGAGGTATTGAATACAAGACGAGTTATGGGCTAATATTTGTAGACATCACTGTGGCGGGCAGAAGATTGAACACACTTGTTGACTATTTGTGATCTTGGGCTCAAAATAGAGAAAGAATCAGGTTGGATCAAGATTGTCAATTTGAAAAGTGTTGAGTTAGAGGCATGGCCAAAGGAGTTGAGATCTAACTTGACAAATAGACTAGTAAGACAACATTAAGGTAATACCACTCGATGACTTTGACTTTGTGGTTAGATTAAGCTTTCTTGATCGGATTAATGCGAGTATTTTTCCTTCTGGCAATTATATGGTGATATCGAACCCAAACCATCAATTTATGGTACAAATGAAAAGGAAATAAGGTATGAAAGGAAAAAACATTATCGACGATCCAATTTGCCAAAGGAGTCCGTAGAGATGAAACCTCCTACATAGCCATATTGAAGGTCGAGAAAGTCTTTAAGCCCGTTAGTGAGATTCTAAAAAAAGTGAGCTAATTATTATGGTCTTTCAGAGATGTGATGCTTGCCAAGTTGCCCAAAGAATTACCACCAAAGAGGGAGGTGGATCACATAATTTAGTTAGTGCCTAACTCGGAGTCGTCGGTGAGGGCCCTATATCGTATGTCCCCGCTTGAATTAGAAGAACTGCGAAAATAGTTAAATGAGCTCTTAGATGCAGGATTTATTAGACCATCTAAATATCCGTTCAGTGTGCCAGTGTTGTTCCAAAAGAAGCGCAATGGGACATTGAGGATGTGCATTGATTATCAGGCCTTAAACAAAATCACTGTAAAGAACAGGTACTTAATTCCTCTTATTGTAGATTTGTCTGATCAACTTGGTAGTGCGAGATGATTCACTAAGTTAGACTTAAGATCAGGGTACCATCAAGTTCAAATAGCTGAAGAGGACGAGCCAAAGACAGTTTGTGTGACACGTTATGGTTTGTATGAGTTTCTTGTGATGCCTTTTGGGTTAACGAATGCTCCAGCCATATTTTGCAGTATTGGGTTTGTTAATACCCAAAACTTAGGGCAGGGAATGTGGAACATTAGTAACCTCTACTGTTGCAACCTTAGTGGATGAAGGGACATTGGTGCCACCATATTTACCACCATGAAAGAAGTAAGAACATTAGCAACCCTTGGTGTAACAACCCCAGTGGTATCTAGGTGAAACCTTATTATAAACTACACCATAATAGGTCTTTGCCCCCGTATCCCTCTAGTAGAAGAACTCTTACTTATCGAAGGGGAAGTCATCATTTTTTTCCTTTTACTTATAGTAAAAGGCACAGAAAAAAGCCCATTTCCTTTTGACAAAGCCTTCAAAATAACCTCATTCACAGCTATGCTCATCAGTGATGAGGACCTTCCTGTCAGGTTCTCTTGTTGCAGCAATGCTACAACACTAAAAGAAACAATTAAGTGGAAGAAAAATGAATCAACATAATGGTAGCTCCACTTAATTTCTTTACCTAGCTTGCTCGTTGTAGGAGGATTACCGTTAGAATGGGGCATTGGCATCAATACCCACCCTAGCAACACGAAATATCATCCTTCTAGCTCCACTTGACTCAACCATCACTCCGCCTGCACCATCGATAGAAAAGTTAACAACATCATCCAAAACCTCATCCGATCTGGTGTACACTAGAGATCTCTTATTGTATGGCGATATAATTTGAGGAACCCAACAGTCCAGTAACTAAAACTTGGTGTGCACTTACCTTAGTAACAACAAACTCCATATCCTTACCTAATAGCTGCCCGGGATCTGCTTGGTTATAAAGACGGCCAAAAATTGAAGGTGTCACCATATTCACGTCTCTACCTTGTAATAAAAATGGGTGGACTGACGCCGGCGGTACAAACTACCAAATATTAAATTCGCCACCTTCACATCAATGGCATCGGTTGAGAAATATTAAATAAATAAAATATTTAAATAAACATCTAGTAAGTGTACACTAGTTTTCTTTCCCCTTTTTTTTTTGAAAAAAAATTTATGGATCAACGTCATGCATGCGCTGGTTTCCTTTGCGAATGATTTTCCTTCTAGAAAGCCGACGTTTATTATGCAATTTTGGTTTAAAAAAAATACAAACTTCTAGAAGTCACAAAAACCTGATTTGGGGTCTGCTAGTTGATGACTGGCAATTGATATATTTAATAATATATTAAGATTGGAGAAGCTGGATTTTGACATTAATATATTTTAAAACAAATATTATTTATTTCCGATTCAGTTTAATTAATAATTAAGTACAATTTTTTTTGGTAGAAATTAATAAGCAGAATTTTCGTTTCAAAGAATTACTTCATTAATATCCAATCTCATAGAAGGAAAAAGAGAAAGTACTATGAGTTAATTACAGGATATAAATTTTAAAAGCTTTGTATTTAATGAATTATAGATGAAATAATTTATATATATTAACATAAATAATATTTTAAATCACAAATATCAGCTTTATTTAAAAATTTAAATACATCAAAATATAATTATATTAATAAATTTAATAATTTAATATTACGTATAAAAGTAAAGTAGTTTTTAAGTAAACCAAAAATCTAATACGCGTTGCTAATCTTATTCACACATGATAACAGTTAAAGATGTGGGATTTTTTCCTTTAATAAAGGAAAAAAGTTTTACCCTCCGCTTTCTTATCGTGGATGTATAAATAGATTCATGGGCTTCTGAGAAACACTTCAAATATTGAAATCTCATTTTGCTCACCTCTATTTTTTGACGCGTCAAATGCAGAACGATAGCTCCGATTTGTCGTTTTCCCCTAGTTTTAACAGCTACTACTCCGATAAGAAACTCGGTGACATCGCCACCACGGTTTGCCGAGAAAGCACCGGCGTTTCGGATGATGAAGAATTCGAGTTCTCTATTGAACTAGGGGAGAGTCCAGAAACGTCGTTGTTTCCAGTCTTCAATCGCCATCTCTTATCGAGCGGTGAGGAGGAGGGTAAAGATGATGAGGTGAAAGAGGCTGTTCGGATTCCGTTGAGGAATCTGTTCATCAGCGGTGGAGATCTTCCATCGTCATCGTCGTCGTCGGAGGTGGACGAGCTTGAAGCACTGCCAACTGAAACGTATTGTGTTTGGAAACCGAAGCAATCACCAGCATCATTGCCGAACAGGTGTACGAAGAGCAAATCCACAGGATCATCATCTACGAAACGGTGGCGATTAATAAAGGATCTTCTTAAAAGAAGCAACAGCGACGGCAAAGTCTCGGCTTCATCGTCTTTGTTTTTGAATTTTGATCATAAGAGTACGATAGAGAAAAAGCATGAAGAAAAGGCAAATGAGAAAACAGCGACGGCGGCGGAGACGGTGAAGAAGAAAAGTGATGGTGAAGTAACGGCCACGAAGATGAAGAGAGTTGAGAAAGCGTCGGCGCACGAAATCTTTTACATGAGAAATAAGGCGTTAAAGGAAGGAGATAAACGGCGGTCGTATTTGCCGTACCGGAAGGACTTGGTTGGAATTTTTGCTAATGTTCACGGTTTAGGTAGAAATTTACCTCCTAAGTAAAAAAAAAAAAACTTTTTTTTATAAATTTGTAAAAGCAAAAAAGTTATTGAAATATAATTACAAATAGCCAGGAAAATTAATCAACGTGTTTTATTATTATTATTATTTACTTTTTTGCATGAATTTTTATTAATTTTACTTTATTCTTTAATCTAAGCTTAAAAATTATTTTTCATTAGATAGTGTTGTTCTATGGTTTTCTTTTTCTTAATTCGTGGAATGGACGGCAACCAATTTTGGTAGCCTTTATGGGCTCGTAATCAATTATAAAGTTGGACACCGTTTTCTATTTACTTTTAATACTCATGCCAATCATGTAATGTTTTTTTATTCTTATCCATACTTATCATATATTAATCGAATAAAAATCAATTATAAAATTATTAAAATATTTTTCTTATAAATTAAATTATATTTTTATATAATAAATCAATATAAATATAATCAAAATAAGAATTCAACCTAAAATACTTACATCAAAAAATATATTTACACATGACATGAATATAATATTTATTAACTAAATAATTAATTATTTCTAATGTTTAAATCGATAATATTTTAATTATTATACTTTAATACAATTTCTAATGCAAACATAATGAATAGTTAATTGATTAATACGTGAAATTAATACAACGTTGGGTATTTACTAAAAATTTAAGTGTTTAGTATGTTAAAAATGCAAGAAAACAAGCGGCGGAGAAACCAAAATAGCGAATATCATATTGGGAGGTACATCAACATTGTTTAAAAATATATATTGTCAACCAAGGTCATAACCAGTAGGGCAGACATGGCCTTGATTCTATTACCTGAACTGCTTAAATTTTATTTAATACCTTTTAAAAGTAAATAGTTCAATTTAATCCTTCTTAGTTTGTTTTAAATAATTTTGAATAATTTCAAAGATTAAAAAATTTAATTTAAAACATTTTAATACAAAAATTTGGACTTTAAGTTGATCTCCATCTCATTACATAATTCAACCATATCTCAATTATATGGAGACACTGAGTGGCATTGTAGCTGAGTGAGACTGGGTAGCCTACTTTCCGTCCTAGCTCAGGTAGCCGCTGCTTCATCTTTTATGGGTTGAGTAATAGAGTGAATAATAAACAAAGAATTAAGAATACTAGAAACCGATATCTATGAGAACTTCAAATATTCTAAAATAGGTTTAATTTATTATAAATTAATGAAAGCTGTGGGAGTAGCCAATTCTATTCTTACACAAGATCACAATTTTATCTCATAAAAATAATGTTAATTTTTTTAATCTAAACTCTGATTAAATCATTGTAAGATTCAAATTAAAAATAGTTTATAAAAATTATAAAATAAATAGTTAAATTAAAAGAGATTTTTTTAGATACTTACATATATCAGATTTAATAAATATCAAATATAAAATGCCCATCAATTATAGAAATATTTTTTAATAAGCTTCACAAATATAATCAATATTTAGACAAACTAAAAAAAATATTTCATAAATTAAACAAAAAAAAAATCATCTCATATAAAACAATTCATGATTTAAAAAATCCAAAATAAATAATAAATAAATTTAAATTATATTTTGGAATTCATTTTTTTGTACCCGCCAGTGCATTATATATTGATTGGTACAAAAAAAAAATCAATTAGTATGCAATAGTGGATACCAACCAAAATTTTCAACGAAGCAAAACCTAAAATTGATCATTCTAATTTACTACTAAAACAAAGGGTTTCAATCAAATAATATTGAGTACCTCAGCTAAAACATAACATATTTATCCTAATAAACAAGATTTTACCATATCAAACTTTGGTTTAAAAATAAAATATTGAAATTGAAAATAAAGGTGATAGAATAAATGTTTATTTAATTTAATTTAAAACATAAAACTTTGTTTTTTAAAATTATACTAAACTATTTATAAAACTAAAAGATAGGTCATAACTAAAATGTGGACATTTAATGCTGTGAAAGGGATACTTTTATTAGTCGTTTTGCACACAACACCAGTAATGGATGGGTGGGTGGAAGAATATCCTAAAGAACTGCAATGGGTTGTTGGGTTGTTCATACATCCTTCCATTATATAAATATATGCGCCAACTTTTTAATAGAAATATCCGGAATTGGTAAAGCCATGTTTTTCGTAATTTCATTTTGGAAATATTGTTTTTTTCATATAAATATTTCTAACTTAGGTTCAAGTTTTATAAAATAAATTACATATATAAATTTGAGTTTTTCATAATTTGCTTCTAACTTGAAGATATTCAGTCAAAGAGATCTAGTATATGTTCAAATCATGGAAATTCATACTAGCTTTATTAAGGTTTATTGCATTCATACTAGCTTGTGTTGACAAAGTCCGCAAAAGCTTATACAATGAATATTTTCATTGTAAGGAATATTCATGAGTTTTATTTTTATTTTGTAACCAAATTAATTTTATTAGTTTAGTCTAAGTTTTCACAAGGAAAATATTTAGGGGAGGATTGAATCTAGATAATCGTATGGAATGAGGTTGTAATAAGTTGTGTGAGTTAAACTTAAATTATTTATTGTACTGTTTATTATTCTCCAAGTAAAGCCTCGTAGACATAAGATTAGATTCAAACTATGTTTCTTGTTTTATATTTCCAATTTTTAGCTGTTTCCTTAGTTGCAGCACACATAACGACTAAGACTTGAAAGTTAACACGTTCAATTGATGCATCCATAGATGAGAAAGCATTAATAGTAGTGCTTTCTAGTTGTGGTTCACCATCTGCTGAAGTTAATGAAGTGTTGAAAATTTGTTTAATGAAAATGATAAGAGTTAGGATAATGAAAATTTAAAATTTCTTTCAAAATGACATTTGTCATGATATGTAAAGTAATAAATAAAATCAAATAAGTACTTGTGCATTGAAGCTTATAAAGATAGTCCAAATCGCAAGGGACCTCTAGAAAGGTGCTTGGACTTTTTGATCAAGCTAAAGACTGATGTTATCAAGCTTTCAACTGAATGATCTTTTTCACTAAACTTGAACTACTAATTCTTAAAAAGTGCATTCTAACTCAAAATATAAACAAATGACAAACATCCAAAATTCCTAGAGAAAGTCCTTTGTGCAAACCCCTTGTACTCTCGAAGCTAAAAATCAATTTCTAGATTTAAATTGTAATTGATGGATGATTTCAATTTTAATTGCTCATAATCTAAAATCCAAACTCAAAAATAAAATTTATTTGAGTATAAGAAAAAAACTACTCAAATAAAATTCACTAAAATTTTTACTAGTTTTTCCCTAATTGATGTATTTTTGAAATTCTTAATTACTTCAACTAGGGGAGTTTAAATTTGAGTAAGAGTTTCCAAAGCACCAAATGATGGCACCCAAAGGGAGGATACTCCTTACGTGTCGCGACTCACATGCCCTAATAGGCTTATTGGGTCGGTCTAAATCTAATCCAATTTTTTGAGCTTACCTCTCTTAATTTAAATAAATCATAAAGCTCAGGTATTTAATTAACTAAGTGATTAAATATCCCTCCAAAAATAAATTGTTTAATCTAATTAATTAATTCTAATTAAATAATTAACGCAACTTAATTCTAGTACAGTTATAATTATGAAAATTTTATCGTATTAAAATTTATGCACAAACTTATTTAATTATCCAAATGAAATTATACTACGATAACTACATAATTTAATTCCAACTTTGGACCCAATTTTTTAATTTATTCATAATTAAATAACAATATAAAATAATTAATTTAATCACAAGCTATTTATTGCCTTTTCGAGATAATGCATCTATTGCAGGTGGTAATTCATGCAATCTGCTTTTCATTTGTCATTTTGTCCATTCATTTAAAGTTCTTATTATACAATCTATTCAGACTTATAGTGAGCTAGTGAAGGGACTAATTTGACATATATAATTGGGGATAAAATAATTTGAATGAAGTTCTAACTCTTTGTCTATTAATTAAAAAGTTATTTAATCATAGATTCAATCCACTAAAAATCCCATGATTGAATTCCATATTATATACCATTACGAAAGCTATTTAAAATAAACTTTTGCCTAATGACCTTGTCATATGTGAGTTACCCTCATATGATATCCATGATCCCTTTAGGTTAAATTTGTTCACCTAATCTAATCAATTTTTATCTCATGATCACCATTGTATCTTCTACAGTAAAAATATCATTACTTAAACTAGTAAAGATAAAATCATTTGTTCAAGACAAATGACCTATGTCCATGTTCCATTTTCATAATCCATATAATGCTAATAAGCACTCATATTCCATATATTTCAAACCTCTATTACTCTATTTTTTATTATTCCATGAGCGAAATTTCATGTTTTAGCTTCTTTTGTGCATTTAGTGTTGTTTATGCATGCTTTGCTATTTTTCTTTATTTTTAGTTTGATTAATTTATGTTAGCTAGTTATAAGTGATTGTTTCGAGTGTTTTTGTGACTTAAGTTAAGTGCATACGAGCTTGGAAGGTAATGTGCAAGTCATCAAGGACGGAAGGAGTGTCTAAACAAAGACAAGTGGGTCACAACCTCACAACCCAGCGCTACGGCTTTGATCCAATGTAGTGAGTTGGTGCCCAGCCTAACAACCAGTGCCCCGAGCTCCCACCACAACACGGTTTCACCAAGCTGTGGCGCCACTGTCCGTTTCTTGCAGGTTTGTTTGTTGTTTTAAAATCGATATGCAAGGCTAGTTTTGTCTTTTTGAGTATTTAAGTTTAAGTCTAGTTTGTAACCCTAGTTTGAAGTCAATTAAAACTCTATAACTCTATAAATAAGATCTTAGAAGAGAGGTGAATCATCTCCACTCTCAATTTTAATTCAATATGTGTTTTATTTTCTTATGGATTACTAAACTCTTCTTTTTTAGTAAAAGTAATATTCGAAGTTTGATTCTACTAGTTTCTAATATCGAATTACTCTCAATCTTTCTTTGCTCTTTGGTATTTGCATGTCTTTTGAGTTAATTGCAATTGTTCAGCCAATATTTGATAGCTTAGAATAATTACTTTGTCAATTAGATAATTAGTTAATCGATTGATTTCTAATATTTGTGACAATTGCATGATTATTTGTGTAGTGTGGGCGTGCGATCTAACTTAAATAAACCTTGATTGTGCATTTTTGGATAGAATTCAATCTTTTTCATTCTTAAGACTATTGATAAATTAAATTCTTAAGAGATTGTTATAGGGTTGTTTATCAATAAGAGAAGTAATTGATGATGATTTTCTTGATTATCGAGAAGGTAAGAAGAGATTAAGTTACTTGACGATCATCAGTAACTATAACCAATTTATTAAAAGAACATTGAAAATTATTTTTGCATAAATGATCAAACCTTTGAATCAAACGGATAATTTACTTTGACTAGATGCTTCATTTCATTGATTTTTTTTCCAAATATTGATTATTGCTCTCTTTGCTTTTTCTAAATTCTTGATTTTAAATTTTTTTATTTAAACAAATCCCCCTTCTACCAATCTCCATGTGTTCGACCCTACTTGCTACTTCTACTAATTATTTTTCTTCAAGTAGGTTTTATTTTTGGTGTCTTTCGACAACTGTATGCACTTTACAGTTTTTTTTTATCAAGATATGCTTCCACTATTGTAAGTGAAGTCATGCTATACATAAGTCATGTATCTAACATAACAACTTTCAGCCCACTACCTTGAGAGCATATGTTTTTAATATAAAAACACATGATTTATACATACATTGTAACACTCCTAACCCGTATCCGTCGCCGGAATAGGGTCATTTGGCATTACAGAATAAAACACGATCTCAAACAATTACTTATAATATATATAATTATTCACATACACAAGTCTCGAATGTTAATCAAAATTTATTTCATTAATTAATACATCTCTTAAATTTGAACATTTCACATCATATGTATATATAGTCATATCGTTCACATGTAACAATATAAAATATAATACATCAACAATTTCATATATATACGGCATTAGCATGGTAATCTATACAGACCTTATATGTTTTATATATTAATATTACTAAAAGCAAGCATTTAGTTATAAGTTAACTCACTTCATTTCTTGGTCTGATCGGCTAACCTATATATATATTTTTATTTCATTATACACATTCATTACTTACACTTATTTAGCAAGTTCCTATAACCATATGTACATAGGTAATAAGCACCCATAAATATGAACACTTTACACATATGCAAGGCACATAAAATACTTAATTAATATAACAAATCCAAATGTCATGTACGCATGTCTTAACTTAATGCATAAATGAGCATCAAAATTTGTATCATGCATATACCTTTCTTTTTACCTACTAATTTCATAATTTAAATTAATCTAATGTCATTCATAATGAACTAGATGTTCGAATATATATAACATCAAGACAAATCTTATATATTATGATTACGCCCTTGATATAGACTCAATATAAAACTAAACATATATATAACTTAATCATCATATATGCATGCAAGGTGCGCATTTACCCAAAAGCCAGGGCCATACTTAACATTAAAGCATCAAACACATATCAAATAGTCGACTAGATTAATCATAAGCCACATACATTATTTATCACTTAATAATCGAACTAACCAAGCTAGAACATAGTTACCCATCATTGAAACAATGCCGCATTTTACACTTTCCATCACGTGATAATAAACATACCAAACACACATTATACCAATACTCTTTCATAACCAAATCTTGCTGCTTAAAAATCATGTACGCATCCAAACTTCCGTCATCAATTACCAATAGACAAGTTCATTAAACATTTGACTAGGAATTTACAAGACCAAGTTTAACATAATATGCAAGCCATTTTCAAAACGTATAGTGCTCATCACATATATCTTGCATTCAAGGCACGCAACTTAGTAATCAAGATTAATATAAACCTTACCTATCATAATCGAACACTAATATAATAATTTAGCCATTTTCGCATGGCTTATGTACATAACCAACTTTCGGCATTTTCAAAATAGGATCCAGCCTATACATGTCATAAGTCAAATTCAAATATTTAAGTACCGAAGCTGTAGATAGTGTGATAAACTTTGTTGACTATCCCCGAGCTTGTAACTTGAATAAAAAATCTATAAAACAAAGTAACATGAATACACAAAGTAAACTACATAGCTTAGTAAGTCAAAAGCAAATAAACAATTTCAAGATATATTTGATTCATTTTGAGTTTAACCGAATTATATTAACATTGTCGAATTTAACTTCGAACTTAAAAGTGAAATAGTTAATTACATTTTCATGCATAATTCTACCATGGCCAAATGCTTCTATAATCATATTAATCGAATGTCAATCAACTTTCCAAGTTAAAATATCATTATACAATCAAACACATATTCACTTATTCACATAAGCTTAAGAATCCAACTATAATATCATGTACATATACTACTTGTATGGCCGAACAAATATATGATCACATATGTATATACATATCCAAAATTAATTCCATAATATTCATACCATTTGTTCAAACAGAATATACTTGCTTAATTCATATATATATTTATCCTTTGCATCACATAAAACTTATCAACTTTCAAGCCTCACACATATCTTATTACCAATAGCTAACAAGCTAAGCCATACCTGGCCTTTTAGCTAATTTATACATTCGATCACAATTTACCTTTGCCCGATGAACTATTCAGAATTGGATAGGACACTTGGATAAACACACAAGTTGTACAATGCCAACGTCCCAGACATGGTCTTACATGTAGTCATATATCGATGCCACTGTCCCAGACAGGGTCTTACTCGTAAACATATATTGGAATCACATATCGATGCCATGGTCTCGCACACATATATCAGAATCCTATGTTATGTATCCTAACTATTCCTAAGGTTCATACGGGGCTTTCAGACGTCGTAACTCGGTCGAACGAATGCTTGGACATGATTACCAAGCTTATTCACATTCGGCAAAAGCATGTATAAATTCATATTTTAACTACCAGCATATAATTTTAGCATTTAACTACAATTAAACACATCTATTTGCTTATGGACTTACCTTAGACGTTATAAAACGAGACAGAGCTACTAGTCGACAACTTTTGTTTTTCCCCGATCCAAATCCGATTTCTTTGGTTCTTGATCTAAACATATTCAAATTAATCCCATTCAAACATATTTTCATTCAATTTAGTGCAAAAACACATAAATGGGAAATTACCATTTTACCCCTGGCATTTACAATTTTTACAATTTAGTCCCTATTACACAAAACACCAAATATTCAAAATTTCAAGGTACCCATGTTTGGCCGAATATTCCTAGTGTTCATACAAGCCCATATATTTCATTTATTTCACATTTTAGTCCCTCAAATTATTATTTTTGCAATTTAGTCCTAATTACTCAAAATCATCAAAAACTCCAATACAAAGTATGTTAATCTAAAACATATCTTTCATATTTCATCATCAAACAACAAAAATCACAAGCTATCAACAATGGCATAACTCAAAATATTCATCAAAATCAAAAATTAAAGCTTGGGTCTTGAAGATTACTAAGCAACGATCTCAAAAACGTAGAAATTATTAAAAACCGAACAAAAACAAACCTTGATTGAGCTTGAATATATGCCGAACCCTAGCTCTTGTTCTTTCTTTTTCTTTTGTTTATATTCGGCAAGATGACAAAGAAATAAAAGATTATTTTTAGTTATCATATAATATAACATATATACTAACTTATTATTATTTCATGTTTTACATTTTTAACCTTATTTATCAAATTATAAAACCATTATACTATGGCCACTACCGTCCACTTTACTTAGTAATGGGAAAATTGCAACATAAAGGCTTCCATTTTAAAGGCCAAGATTAATTCAGCCCCTTTTAGAAACAACCACCTAATTTTCATTTTACGCGATTAAGTTCTTTTATTTAATTGGACACTCAAACGATAAAATTAAATCACGAAAATTTCACAGATATAAATTTACACAAAATAAACATAGAAAGTATTTTTTAAATATTTTTCTGACTCAGATTTGTGGTCCTGAAACCACTGTTCTGATTAGGGTCTAAATCGGGCTGTTACAACTCTCCCCCTTAGGGATTTTCTTCCCTGAAAATCTTACCGGTGAATAGGTTCGGATAGCGTTCTCTCATTGCATCTTTTGATTCCCACGTTGCTTCCTCAACCCATGTTTACACCATAATACTTTAACTAACGAAATTTTCTTATTTCATAACTCTTTAATCTCACGAGTCAGAATGAGAATCGGTTTTTCTTCACATGTCATATCGGGCTTAATCTCGATCTGAGATGGACTAATCACATGTGAAGGGTCAGACCGATATCTACAAAGTATCAAAACATGGAATACATTGTGGATCTTTTCTAACTCAGGTGGCAACAATAGTCTGTAAGCAACTGGCCCGATACGCTCTATTACCTCATACGACCCAATAAACCTCGGACTCAATTTACCTTTGCAACCAAATCTGAGTATTTTCTTCCAAGGTAAGACTTTCAAGAAAACTTTATCTCCAATCTGAAACTCTATATCCTTGCATTTCAAGTTCGCATAAGATTTCTGACGATTCGATGCTACTTTCAGACTGTCATGAATTACTTTCACTTTCTGTTCAGTTTCTCTGATCAAGTCGACCTCATGTATCTTATTTTCACTTGAGCTCAGTCCAGTATAATAGAGTACGACACTTACGATTGTACAAAGCCTCATAAGGTGCCATTTTGATGCTCAATTGAAAGTTATTATTATACACAAATTCAATCAGAGGTAGGTATCGTTCCCACGTACCTTTGAACTCGAGAATGCAACATCTCAACATATCTTCAAGTATTTGAATGATTCGCTCAGACTGACCATCTGTTTGCGAATAGAAAGCAATATTGAAATGTAATTTTTAACCTAGTGCATCTTGTAGTTTCTTCCAAAACCGCAATGTAAACCTCGGATCTCTATTTGAAACAATAGATATAGGCACACCATGTAATCTCACAATTTGAGAAACATACAATTCAGCCAGCTTATCAAGTGAGTAGTATGTACGTATCAGAACAAAATGAGCCGATTTAGTCAATCTATCAACAACAACCCAGATTGCATCTTTCTTGCTCGGTGTCAATGGTAAACTAGATACAAAATCCATCGTGACTCTATCCCACTTCCACTCAGGTATCATGATAGGCTGAAATAATCCTGAAGGCACCTGATTTCAGCTTTTACTTGTTGACAGACAAAACATCTTGCAACAAAGTCAGAAATGTCTTGTTTCATACCATGCCACCAGTAAAGCTGTTTCAGATTATTATACATTTTTGTACTACCTGGATGAACAGATAACCAACTGCTATAAGCTTCATTTAAAATCATTTGGATAAACTCTGAATTCCTAGAAACGCATATTCGGTCTCTGAATCTCAAACAGTCATCAGCATCAACTCTGAATTTGAATTTGCATCCATCTCATACTAAGCTCGTTTTACATTCAACTCATTATCCACCTTCTGGGTATCACAAATTTGTTGAATAAATAATGGTCTAGCTTTCAATTTAATTACTATTGAACCATCATCAGACATAGTCATATGCACATTCATTGTACGCAAAGCAACCAGTGATTTTCGGCTTAAAGCATCAGTAACAACATTAGCCTTTCCCAGGTGATAGTCAATCACAAGCTCGTAGTTTTTTAGCAATTCTAACCATCGACATTGTCTCAAATTCAGATCTTTCTGAGTCATCAAATATTTCAGGCTTTTATGATCAGAATAAACATGACATTTCTCAACGAACAGATAGTGACGCCAAATTTTCAATACGAACACAATGGCTGCCAATTCTAGGTCGTGTGTCGAATAGTTCTTTTCATGTGGCTTCAATTGTCTTGAGGCATAAGCTATAACTTTGCCTTCCTGCATTAAAACACAACCCAAACCATTTAAAGATGCATTATTATAAATAACAAATTCTTTACCCGATTCTGGCTGAGCTAATACTGGTGCTTCGATCAAAAGGGCTTTCAACTAATCAAAGCTTTTCTGGCATTTCTTTGACCACTCGAACTTAACATCTTTCTGCAGTAGCTTTGTCATCGGGGCTGCAATCATAGAGACACCTTTCTCGAACCGTCTATAATAACCAGCTAGTCCCAGAAAACTTTGGACTTCAGAGACATTTTTCTGAGGTTTCTAATCAAGTATAGCTGAAATTTTACTCGGATCAACCCGAATACCCGATGCTGAGACCACATGACCCAAAAAACTGACTTTACTTAACCAGAACTCTTATTTACTGAACTTCGCATACAACTTCTTATCTCGCAATGTCTGTAATACAAGTCTCAAGTGTTCGGCATGTTTAGTTTCATCACGAGAGTAGATCAAAATGTTATCTATAAACACAAACACAAACCGGTCCAGATACGGTCTGAAGATCCGATTCATCAAATCCATGAAAACAGCAGGTGTATTAGTGAGTCCGAATGGCTTAACCAAAAACTCATAGTGTCCATACCTCGTTCGGAAAGCAGTCTTTGGTATATCTGAATCTTTAACTCTCAACTAATAGTAACCTGATCTCAAATCTATCTTCGAAAACACTGTAGCCCCTTTCAGTTGATCAAATAGATCATCAATCCGTGGCAACGGATACTTATTCTTTATAGTAACCTTATTGAGCAATCTATAATCAATGCACGTTCTCATAGTTCCATCCTTCTTTTTCACAAACAGTACTGGTGCACCCCAAGGAGAGAAACTCAGTCGCGCAAAACCTCTATCTGTCAACTCTTGCAACTGAGCTTTCAATTCTTTTAATTCTGTAGGTGTCATTCTGTACAGAGCTATGGATATCGGAGTCGTCCCTGGCATTAACTCAATACCAAACTCTACCTCCCGAATAGGTGGCAAACTTGGTAATTCTTCAAGAAACACATCTGAATACTCGCACACAACAGGTACTGATTCAATGTTTCTTTCAGCCACTTTACTGTCAAGCACGTAAGAAAAATAAGCTTTACACCCTTTTCTCACATATTTCTAAGCTAGCATCGAAGAAATTACTACTGGTAAACCATACAAATACTAGATTCAATCCGAATAACCTCATCATTCTGACTCCGTAAATCAATGGTCTTTCTCTTGCAGTTCACAACAGCATCATGTAATGTTAACTAGTCCATACCCAGAATTATGTCAACCTCATCAAATGGCAGCAACGTCAAATCGAAAAGCACAAATCTCGAACCATCAAGGGACAATTCTTACACACTTTGTCAACCATAACACACTAGCCCGAGGGGTTTGACACTCTAATCACAGACTCAGTAGACTCAACAGGCAGAGTCTTACTAAATACTAATGTCTCACACACATAAGAATGTGTAGAGCCAGGATCAATCAATGCAATTACATTAGTATCATAAAGAGTGAATGTACCAGTAGTAACATCTAGGGATGAAGCCTCCTCTCGCGCGTAAATGGCATAGGCTCTGGTAGGTGCACGAGCCTCAGATCTGACTCCTGTATCTTTATTTCCTCTCTGACTGTCGCTCGTATTACCCGCATTTCTCGGTGGTCTACCCCGAGCCGCAGTATTACCCGATCTCGTATTCTGTATTGGATTTTCTTCAGCTAACCCTGAGCAATCTCGAATATAATTATCTGTCGATCCACATTTAAAAGAAGCCCGATCATGTAATCTGCAACTGTCGGGATGTCGTTTACCACAGTGTTTACACTCGGGTTGATTTGATCTGACATTCCCCACACTAGCTACTGAGGTAGCTCTCGAACTCGCAGGTGGTCTATTCTGATCCAGTCTACCATAACCCGAAGTGGCTATAGAACGATTGAAATCATCTCAGAACTTTTTTGGTGTTGATTGAGCTGACTTACTGAATGATCTCTTACGCGAGTCTCTAGCTTCAAAATCAGATTTTTTCTTCTCTTTCTCGAGCTCTTCAGCTTTGCAGGCTCGCTCAACAAGTGCCACAAACTCTTTTATCTCAAGTATGCCAACTAACAGTTTAATGTCTTCGTTCAGTCTATTTTTGAATCTTTTACACATTATGGCTTCGGTAGAAACATATTCTCGGGCAGACCGATTGAGTCTCACAAATTTCCACTCATTTTCTGTCACGGTCATCTGACCCTGTTTCAGCTCGAGAAATTCTTTTTGCTTCTGATCAATAAATCTCTGGCTGATATACTTCTTACGGAACTCAGTGTGGAAGAATTCCCAGATCACTCGCTCTCTTGGAACCACTGATACTAGGGTATTCCACCAGTGATATGCTGTGTCTCACAGCAAAGATATGGCACACTTCAAACATTCATCTGGGGTACAGGACAGCTTATCAAACACACGGATAGTATTATCAAGCCAGAATTCAGCCCGCTCAGCATCAGCACCATCATCATCTGTAGCTTTAAACTCTTCAGCCCCGTGTTTTCTGATTTTATCAACAGGTGGCTTATTCAATCTCAACGGATCACTTACTTGAGGTACAGTAGGCATCAAAGATGGATTAGTCAGGGGTGGAGGTTGTTGTGCAGCCGGGTTAGTCCAGATTTATTGAGTAAACCAGTCATTCATCATTTGGTAAAAGGCTTGTCTAGCCTCTCCTTCCTGGTTACTCGAAATCGGTTGAGAATCAACCGGCGTTGTCCCTTGCACGGGAGCAGGCGCTACACTCTCGACATCATTAGCTACAACTCTATCAGGATCCATTTACTATATGAAAACACATTTTCAAATGTCAGAAGTCATCACACTATCACAGTATATAATATGGCATGTATAGCTAGACTCACACGCGCTACGTTAGTCCTAGAACCGACTAAACCGTAGCTCTGATACCAATCAAATGTAACACCCCTAACCCATATTCGTCACCAGAATAGGGTCATGAGGCATTACAGAATAAAACACGATCTCAAACAATTACTTATAATATATATAATTATTCACATACACAAGTCTCGAATGTTAATCAAAATTTATTTCATAATTTGAACATTTCACATCATATGTATATTTAGTCATATCTTTCACATGTAACAATATAAAATATAATACATCAACAATTTCATATATATATACGGCATTAGCATGGTAATCTATACGGACCTTATATGTTTTATATATTAATATTAATAAAAGCAAGCATTTGGTTATAAGTTAACTCACTTCATTTCTTGGTCTGATTGACTAACCTATATATATATTTATTTCATTATACACATTCATTACTCACACTTATTTAGCAAGTTCCTATAACCATATGTACACAGGTAATAAGCACCCATAAATATGAACACTTTACACATATACAAGGCACATAAAAACTTAATTAATATAACAAATCCAAATGTCATGTACGCACGTATTAACTTAATGCATAAATGAGCATCAAAATTTGTATCATGTATATACCTTTCTCTTTACCTACTAATTTCATAATTTATATTAATCCAATGTCATTCATAATGAACTAGATGTCAATGAACTAGATGTCCGAATATATATAACATCAAGACAAATCTTATATATTATGATTACGCCCTTAATATAGACTCATTATAAAACTAAACATATATATATATAACTTAACAAAAAATTGAGGGACAAATTTAACTCAAAAAATAATATAAGTTAAATTAACAAAAAAAAATATAAACATTAAAGATTCAATTTATCATCATACCTAATAAAAATACAAAAATACCAAATGCAGATGTTTTTATTTAAAACTGGCATGTTTACTTTGTTGGAACAATTATTTGAGGGAAAGCAGCTGAATGCTTAAATTGCTAAAACTCATGCTTGGTTTTAGACAACTCTTTTGATTTGCATATTAGTACTGAATGGGATAACGTTCAAGATTATACTGCTGTCTACTACATGAGATAATTTTTTTTTTCAATCATAGATTTTTATTTTTAAGTGTATTGATGAATATTTTATATTTAAAATTTACTTAATATCATTCACTTAATATTTTTAAATATTAAAGTATATATTAATTAGTTTTTAAAAAAAATTGATAAATTTGAAACGATATATCGATACAAACGAGTATTAGTATGCACCAGTTCCAATAAAAAATAGTGCACTCACCGATATTATGCGGACTATCTTGATTTATAAAAAAAAATCTAAAATATTTTTTAAAAATATAAATCTCAAAACTATTAATAAGTTTGTTGAAATATATAATGTTATAAATATAATCAACTCGTGAATAAGAAAAACTAATAAATGTTAAAAAATCTAATTATTAAATAATTTAGGAGCAAAGTCTTCCGTTAATGTCTTTAATCATTACTTTCACTTTTGGCATTTAATTTTGCAATTACATGAATTAATTTTATGGCCACAACTATTTTTAATCTTTTACATTCAAACAAACTTATCATAATTAGTGAATCTCATTTTTACTAATTTATTTTTGTATCTCATCATTAATTACTGTAATAATAATAATTAAAATTACCACCGTTGCTGAATTTAATTGAAATATAATCTCCTTTCTGTAGCCTTTAAGGATCATGCATCACATCATGGAATTTGTTCAATTTCCATACAAAAAGAAAAGAGCCTTGGTAGAAAATGTGAACAAGGAAAGAAAGGAAGAAAGTATTCTCCCCTTTTTTCCTTATATCTAATCATTGCAAAGAAAGTAATGTAGTTAAAATTTTAATAACTTTTTCCTAATTCTATCTTTAAATTAATCTTTTCAACAAATAAAGATATTTATTCAGTTTTGTTTTTAATTTGATTAAAAATAAAGCAAAATTGCATGGATTTTGAGTAGTGAATCAATTAGTTTTAAGTTCGAGATCAAACTCGGCTTCACCTCCAATGACCTTCATTTTTACACTTAAGCTTCGCATAAAATTGATAAAATTACAAATGTCAAAAATTGCTATTGCTTTCCATATTTTGCACAAATGGTGTATTTTAGTTATGTGTAATTTTGAAATTTTAAAATTTTAATCTTACTCTAATAGTTACATTTATAAATTTGTAAATTTAGTCCAAATTCTGTAACACCCCAAAATATATAGGGTTAAATGAAATAAGTAACCAAATAATGCATTCTCCAGACGTCCTAGGTTCTATCTAGAGGTGATCATGGGCCAAGGCTCAACAAATTTCCAAGCCCGTTTTCTAGGCTTAGGCCCAGCCACACCCAAAAAATGACATGAAAATTTACCCAAGCCCGATCCGAATTATAATAGTTAAGCCCGAGCCCAATCCAGCCCGACTTTATTAAAATTTTTTAGATTATTTTATTATATAAACAATTTTTAAAATAATATATCAAATACACTTTCGAACATTTAAACAAATATTAATACAACAAACAAATTAAAAACGATGTTAAAATAATTCTTAAAACAACAAACAAACTGTCAATACAATAAAAAAGTCTTTATATTAAGATAGTTACAACTAAAATGGTAGCAAAATTAAAAATAAAACGAAACTTCTACAATATCCAAATAATATTAAAAACGACAACCAAATAATATTAAAAATGGTAGCAAAACAACATAATAAATAGTTGCGAAACCACAATAAAAAAAAACCAAAACAACACCAAAAACAACTTGCAAAATGTAATCAACCAACCAAAATATTTATATATCAACCAATCAACATATTTAATTTTTTAACAAGCTATAAATCGTAAGCTAAATTAAATTGTCAACAATTAGGAAGATAACCTAGAAAGCAATCGAAGAAATGTTGTCATCATCATTTTTGCAATCAATTTCTAATATGAAAAAATAATAAATAATTAGATAATCAAATTGATAAAATGTTATAAAGTTACAACAATAAAAACGAGAATAATAATTACCCGTTGAAAATCCCCTAGCTCGCATCCAATCATCAAAGCAAACAATGACTTAAACCATTTTTGGCCTAAGTGAACTCCTCAAAGGTGTGATAACTTTCTTCCCCATGTTAAAAGTCGACTCGAAAGCTACAGTCGGTATTAGAATTGCCACAAAATCAGAGCCAATAATGAAAGCTCATTATATCGAATTGAACTTTTGCTCCAATAATCCAAAACATCTATTTGGCTATTCAACTCAAGCTTTGGTTCTTCCAAATAAATGTCCGACTGTGACTTTTAACTCTTAGTGCTAGATTCATTTAAGTATCGTTTATAATTATCACTCTCATCATGTCTCGGTATTTCGAATGCATGTCTATTTTTATGTGAGAAAATCATAACAACTAACAAAATGGATGAAAATCACACCTTTTCATCATTAAAAAGAATACTTAAAGAATACTTAATTGAATCAACCTTGCTATTAGGGTCTATTGACAACAGGTCTTCAAGTATTTAAAAGCTTCTTATACATTTGAATTAATATTAAATCCAATATTTAAGCTTTTATCATGATGACAACAATTACTATACGAAATACCATTGATTCGATCCGTATAAATCAAACAGGTAAGCTCTGCAATTTTAATTTCTATATAATATATCTGACTTTCTACAACACAATAAAACAAGTAGACTATATTAATGCAAAGCAAAAAGTGCCTTAAACAAACGAGAGTGAGAGAGGGAAAAGCGAAAATGATTGCATTTTGAGAACAAAAGAGGATTAAGAGTATAAGCATAGCAAGAATATAAAATAAAAGAATGAGAGGGAAAGGGAGAATGATCTGCCACAAATCGATGTGGTAAATTAGGTTTTTCCGACACATTTAAAGAGTTTTTTCTTGAGAAAAATAAAGTTTTTAACTTAGTTTTTGGTTATTTTCGTATTTTTATATTTTTTGGGTAATAAGTCATTGAAAAGTCATCAGAACACCCTTCAAAATAGCCAAAAATTGCTGAGGATGAGAGAGAAACATTTTAACTTAATTTTAGGTTTAGTTTTCTCTAAAAACTTAGGTAGTGACACCCCTAAGGGAATATTAAGATAAAGTGAGACCGGACGGTAATCTTATCGCACACTCATTTATTAACTAGCGAGATCGAAAGATAAATTAGATCTAATTCGTCTAAGTTAGTAAAATTGATATTAGAAGATAAAAATGGAGTCACTTGGTAATTTACGTGATTTATATCCCTAGTCCGAGATTTGGTGAACCACATCAAAGTCAACCAATTCCCATTAGATATTTCTTAGATAATCCCTCTAGTTTACATTTCTTACAATTTAGTCCCTATAGTAGAATATTTAATTTTATTGCAAACTTATCTTTTATGAATTGTCGTAATATAAAATCGTATTATTAGCCACTTAGCCTCAATTGTGTATGTTAATTATTGTTCAATCGCCTCTTCCTTTGGATTTGATCCATGGAATACTTTGGTGTTTCATTGTAACACTATAAATATTACAACTGACCTATATGCTTACAATAAAACCAAACTTTAAAAATTGTTTCATAAATCCATTGTTTTAATGCGTACGTGCGAAGCTGGTCAAGTTGTTGGCACCGTTTCCAGGGAAGACGGTGTAAGATTGAGTAATTTTTCGTGTACACTTTTAGGTAGAGATAAATAACCAAAGTAGGATTTATAAATACAACTTTATTTTCCATTGATTTTTATGTTATTTAACTTTTAGTTAACTTTATTCACTTGTGCTTGTAGGAACGTTATATTACTCGAACCAATAATAGTGTCTTACCATTTGAGCCGGAACCGGAACATATCCTCACGCATGGCCTCCTTACTTGGTGCTATGTTGTGTGATCAGAGATGGCTAAGACCTGGGGTAACAATGCCTAATGTTGAGGTTTCACATTTCAAGATTAATCCATCATTTGTTTCATGGATTGTGACTAGTCTTCAATTTCATGGAAATGACATGAAAGTTCAGTGAACTTTTTGCACAAGTTTGAACACATATGTAGCACCGTAAGTTATGAAGGTGTACATCCAGACAACATCAGATATGTAGCGAAGAAATGGTTTGATATGTTACCTTCTGACACTATTACTACATGAGAAGAATTTCTTTGGGTGTTCCTAAAGAAGAATATGCCCATCATGACTGTACTCCATGCTTATGAAGAGCTGTTTAAGTTCCAGCAAAAAGAGACTAAAACTTTAGGGTAAGTATGGGAAAGATTTAAAAAGGTTTTGAGAAGCGTCATCGGGAATGGAGTAGAGAGAGCAACACAATTGCAACGTTTTTATGCTAGGTTGAGTGTTGACAGTAAGGAAAAATTTGATGTAATTTCAGGGGGAAGTATTTGGACTAGAACAGTGAGAGAGATGACAATTCTGCTTGAGAACATTAGCATCAGTGATTCCTTTTCTAGGGATGATTGTTATTCTAATAATAATAAATCTAATAATATGTTCAAAAGATTAGAGAGCCATGATGTGGAAATGGTTCAAGGACCCACCAAACCTCTGGTCAAAGAAAAATTCGAAGTCTTCACACAAGAAGATTATAAATTGGAACTATTTTTGGATACCAAAAGTGTTAAGTATACCAAAACTGAGAGCATAGAAGAATGTCAAGTGCTCTCTACGTTAGACATGTGAGAACTAAATATTGAAAAAAAGGATAATGGTTGGTAGAAGCATTGTAAAGAGACTTTAGGGCCTTTGGAAGATGCATTTGAGACCTCTACCTAAGGGTCTAAAGCATGGGTATTTGGGAGAACACAACACTTTACCTGTTATTATCTCTGCCCGGTCAGAGGTAGAAAGAGAAGATGCACTCCTTCATGTGTTGAAAGTGCATAAAAAAGGCGATTGAATGGACGATTGTTGACATCAAGGGAATAAAATCATCTTTTTGCCAACGTAAAATATTCTTAGAAGAGGGAAAAAAGCTTGTGGTTGATGTACAATGACAACTCAACCTGACAATGAAAGAAGTAGTGAAGAAGGAACTCACAAAGTGGTTAGATGCCAGTATTGTCTACGCTATTTTTCATAGAGATTAGGTAAGTCTTATACATTGTGTCCTAAAAAAAGAAGGGATAACTGTGGTTTTAAACAAAAAAGATGAAATCATACCGACTAGAGTTGTAATCGGGTAGAGTGTCTGCATTCGGAATTTGAACGATGCTACAAGAAAATATCACTTTCCTTTGCTATTCATTGATCAGATGTTGGATAAACTAGTGGAGAAAGAGTTCTATTGTCTCTTAGTTGGGTATTCTGGATATCATCAAATTCCAGTTCACCCAGATGATCAAGGAAAAATCACCTTCACTTTCCTATTCGGTACTTATGCCTTCCAAAGGATGCCTTTTGGGTTATGTAACTCCTATGCCATATTGATGAGGTGTATGACATCTATTTTTTGTTGAAATGATTGAGTAAAGGTTGGACATATTGATGGATGACTTTTCTATATATAGCGATTCTTTTACTGAATGTTTAGAAACCGTTGAGAAGGTTCTTGAGGTTGTAAGAGAATGAATTTAGTCCTAGATTGGGAAAAGTTCCATTTCATAGTTACGGAGGGCATTGTCTTGAGGAATTAGATCTCAAAAAAGGGATTAGAAGTTGACCAGACAAAAATTGAAGTTATTGAAAAACTCCCACCTTTGTCTTCGTTGCGTGGAATCCATACTTTTCTAGGACATGTCGACTTTTATCGGTGTTTCATCAAAGACTTTTTGCACATCTCCAAACCATTGAGTCACTTTTTGCAGAAAGATGTTCCGTTCATCTTAGACAAAGAATGTAATCTTGCTTTCGTTACCTTGAAGGAAAAATTGGTAGTTGGCCCCATCATTTGTAACCCTAACTGGAATGAGTCATTTGTTATCATGTGCGATGCCAACGATTTTGCTATCGGGGTTGTGTTGGGACAAAAGAAAAAAGGGTTTTGCATGCTATTTATTATGCTAGCAAAACTTTGAATCCAACCTCATACAACTACAACATCACTGAAAAAGAAATGTTAGCCATGGTATTCGCATGTGAGAAATTTCACCCATATTTAATAACAAACAGGGTTTATGTATACACAGATCATTCAGCTCTCAAATATGTGATGAAGAAAAAATAAACAAAGGGTGGAATTTGATTTGTGGATACTGGACAGAAAGGGGACAAAAAATCAAGTGGCGGACCATTTATCTCGTTTAGAGCACGAATTTGACTAAAAGGGAAGCAGAGCAATAGATGACACCTTCGTTGATGAACAACTATTTCACGTCGATTGTTGCATTGTGAGGAGAAAAATGCCCTCAGCACCGTGGTACACCGATATAATGAATTACCTCATGTAAGGAATTTTCCTAGCAGAGGCATTTAGTCAACAAAAGAGGAAAATAAGCCATGACGCATGAGATTATATTTGGGAGGAACGTTATGCCTTTTGACAATGCGCAAACCAATTAATATGCAGGTGTGTAGCTGAGGAATTGATGTAAGATATCCTCATGGGGTGTCATACTTCTCCATGTGGAGGCTACTTTGGTGGAAAGGGGGCAACTTAGAAAATATTGCAATCTGGTTTTTATTGGCCAACAATGATATGTGGTGCTTCCAAATTTTTCAAAAGATGTGATTCGTGTTAAAGAATTGGAAACATTTCCAAACGTGATGAAATGCCTCAAAAAGGTCTTAGCATTCGAAGATAGGACACGAACACGACATTCGAAGGGTTTCGGCTCGATTTTGTTTAATATTTTAGATGTACTATTTGATATTTTATTTTTATTTAGAGATTGTATTATTTTATTTTTAATTATGGCATGAGACTTCGGGTTTGATGTTTTAGTTTATTTATAGCTTGCATGACATTTAATTCAATTTTAGGTTATTTAATTATAATTATTAAATAGTTATCCATTAACCCCGATTTTTTATAAAATTATAAACATATATCACTTTTCCCCTGCTAAATTATAATTAAAAATTAAGTATAAGGAAATGGTAATAAACAATGTTTTCAAAAGTAAACTCTGTATTTAGGATAGTAAATTTAAATTGTTTTCTTTCAATTTAGGTAATTTTTTCTTAAAATAGACCAAGTTTTACTTCTAAAATAAACTAACGAATTTTAAAATGACTATTTTCAAAACTCCAATAACTTGCTAAGCCATTTCGATGGCTAATGTAATCTTCTGAATTTGAGTCTAATATCCAGGCTGGGTTGAGGAGATTACATTTGGTGGTATCAAAGCCTAGATTTTCTAAACTCGGACCGAGGAAATTTGAGTGAGTCTCTATGCATGCATTAAAAATGAGTATTTTGGGAAAAACCATGCCACAAGTTTTTGGAAAATTGATTTTCTATAGGAAATTAAATCCAAGACTCCATTGCCGGTCCTACTTCACTTACTATTAAAACTTTAGATAAATTGTAAACTTTAGATTGTGAAACATCTAGGAGGATGATTAATGCTCGAACTTTTATGTTAAAATGTAAATATACTTTAACTTCTAAACTTTTGAAAATAGAATGAATATCCAAAATAGACGTAATAGAAGTAGGTTGTGTTGGGCTACACCCATAGAGTCACCCACTGATTAGGGCGAGAACCCAATTTTTGAGGAGGAGGGCTTCTAAACTTTTTTATTTAATGTGTTTACCATATAATGGTGCTCGATGTATATGGTGTTAAATAAAGCATTCCTACTTCTACTTTTAAAATTCGAAGAATATTAGCTTTAATTTAACCGGAAAACTTTTCTTCATTTTCCATGCAAGTTCGACTAATTAAAAAGTTGAAGAAAAATCATCATTTGTGAAAGCCTTTTCTAGCTTTGTTTCACAAAGTCATTATTATTAATCAACTAGAAAAGGAAGACATACTTTATTTTTTAGGCCACTTCTAAAGATCAAAATCAGCTCCCAATTTTCACACTAATTTCCACCATAACAATCATTACCTACATCTTGGGTTATCCTGGAATGTAGTGATTGTCAATTTTTTCATGCTCTAAACCTCACAAGAGAGGGTTGGTGGATAATGTTTCTTGCTTTCTTTTGTAATTTCAATTATATCTCATGATTTAACTTTTCTTTTTCTTTTCAGATTGGACAGAATTTATATAGTCTATTTTATTATTCCCTATAATTTAATTTCAATAAAATAGATTTTTTTTCATTATTATAATGAAATTTAGGTTGAGCCAATAAGAGGGAGAATTATATAGGAAAGCTAGTGACCTTGGGCCCAATAATATTGGAAATTCTCCTTTGGCACATATGTTTTTATATATTTAAATGTTAAATAAATTAAATTCACCTTTCACAGTTTCGAAATCATTTGTATATTAAATAAAATTATAAGGTACGTTTGATAATTGAAAATTTAAGAACCGAATAAGTGCTAAATTTGTATTAAAAATTGTTTGGTAAATTAATAAATAAAATTCAATATAATTATGTTGTTTGATAAAAGTAAATATTGATTTTAAAAATGATTTATTTTTTTAATTTTAATCTTATTAATATAATATTTTATATTATATTTGATATGTTTGGATAAAGATACATATGATAATTTAAATATCTCATTTCTTTTTAAAATATAACTTATTTTAATTTTTTAATAAAATAAAATTAATTTAATATTTTCTAGGTTAAGTGACAAGTAACTTACACAATACTATTTAAACGTTCAAAATTTTATATAATTTATCAAAAACACACTAAATTACTTTATAATTTTTTATCCTTATCTATTATTTAATTGGTTTCTCATAAAAGTAAGTTGGGAACATATTAAATTACATTCATTTTTTTTTCTAAATATTAACTTTTTCTATTAGTTCATTTAAAGATGTTGATGAGTTGGGTCAGACTTAAATACAATATTAACACAAATTATGTTTATTCCAGTTCAACTTGATTTGAAATATGAGCTTAAAATTAACCTTGCCTAAATCTATCCATATTATTTTTTAAAATTCTTTCGAAAAATATTTATATTAATTTAATTTAATATTTAAATTTTTTTATATAATTAATTATTTATTTATATATAGGCAACTTAACTTCTTTTTTAATGTTTACAGTATAATATTATATATTATTATAGAATTAATTTTTTATGTGTTATAAATTATATAATATATTATGTAATAAACTTAAAAAATGGGTTGGATTGAAATGGACTCAAGCTTCGACATTTAAAGTCTAATTGTTTTAAAAGGGCTTAAATTTTTTTGCCCAAACCCGTTTTTCGACTCTAACATTTTTGTCCAAACCCTTTCAAATTTCGAACAGTCCTTTGGACTTGGGCAAATAGCTTAACACATGAAAAGGTCTAATTTCTACTAAATACTTACTATTTTTGTTGTAACCTCTCCAATCTGGCCTAGACGTTAGACTTGAATTTGGAAGATTACATTAGCCACCGAAATAGCTTAGTAAGCTGTAGGAGTTTTGAAAATAATTATTTTAAAAAATTTGTTTAATTTAAGTAGAAAACTTAGTTAAATAACAAGTTATTATTCCCAAAATTTTAATTATAATTAAAGCAACAAAAAAGTGAAATTTTATATGTGTTTAAAATAAAAATCAAGGTTCACGTATAGCAAATTAATAATCATATTTCGATATCTTAGAAAAAACTTAATATCATGTGAGATATATATATAAGGAAATTATCCAAATCTTAAGTTCTATGGCACAAAATAAAATATTACAGTCCTCGAATAATAAAATAAATCATGTAATGAACCTAAAAAAATTGTAATTAAAAACCGAGCCGAGACCCTTTGAATGCCTCATCCGTGTCTTAACCTAATTTTTTATCTATAAGGATAAAAATTTAAGGGGGAGTAAGCTATGACACTTAGTGTGAGTTCCCTAAAAAAATCAGTGCAAATTATTAAACCAAAAAATAATAACAGTATCCAGTACGGTAACAATCATTGATTATAACAATATTTTCAACAGTTCAACGATCATGCTTATGCGTGTCAATGCAATACAATACAAGTTCAATTTAATAGTAAAGATAGGCTCTCCTTCACCACTACACTCCACAATAAGAGTTCCCTAGAACTCTTATATCCTGGACACTCCAATTTGTGGTTGAACGACAAGTGTTGCAGGTTAATATGTTATTAGTGGTTGTGAATACACAGCGGGTTTGCATATAATAGTTATCAGTAAAAATCGTGGTCAAACCACTGGTGTTTGCAGGTTAATATACTACCTGTGGTTGTGAATTCACAATGGGCTTGCAAATAAAAGCTGTCAGTAATTTGTGGATAAACTACTAGTGTTTGTAGTTAAAACTGCCAGTACTTCCTCCTTTCAAAATGTCCCGCCCCATGTAATGCAGTGTGACATGCGAGCATCAATACAATACAGAAACAAATAACATGTTTAACATGTGTTTATATCAACAGTAGTAGTAGACATGTTTGTCGTTCATTTGGTTTATCAATACAATAAGCATGTTGTTCATGCAATACGTAATTCGATGATACGAGTAACAATAACAATTTATCAGTAATTCAGTTATAGAAGGCATGTATTCAACACATATCATGCAAATCTAATAAATCAAATCATGGATTCCACATTATTCATAATATCAAGGATTTAATTGAAAGAGATAATATACTAAAAATAGTACGAGAATTAATCAAAGAAGTAAAGGACATACGACCATGTGACTGGACCGTGTAGAAAGCCCTGGACCATGTGGAAAGGTTACACAATCATGTGGCTAGGTTGTGTGACAGGCTATGGCCATGTGGAATTTGTAAAATCAACCTACACAAAAGACACGATTGTATGGCAGGCCATGTGAGAATTGAAAAACCTAGGGTTTCAAGGGGAACAGTACTGTGTGAGAGGGTTGTATGGTTCACATGGTTGGCCTACACACCCGTGTGACTGGCCATGTGGCCCTATTTCAAGGCACGATTTGTCCCAATTCGTTTGTAAAAGAACACACACCTGTTACCGAGGTCTTGAGCAACATTTCTCATGTTCAAGTCCATTCTAGGGTACCTAAATCAGGTCCTTCAACAGAAAAGCACACTCGAATTAACAATTGAATTAAGATTTGTCAAGATTTTCAAGAATTTGGCAATAAATCATAAAAGATTTGATTAATCAGATGAAAGACTTGTGTTGAGGCCATGATATTACAAAATACGAAATCCAATTGATGAAACAGAGGCACTAACCGATTCTTGGCAAGGTTTAGAGATGCAATTGACGACGGCACGCGAAATCGATAGAAAAACTAGCTAACAGAAATCGATTTTGATTCAAGAGAATGAAAATAATTTCAGTAATGGAGAGCTAATATTGTGTAAAAGAGATGATAAACAAGAAAGGAAAAAGAAATAGGGAATAAGAGAGCAAAATTTAGTTTTAATTAGAAAAGAAAATTTTAAGGGTTAAGTACTTAAAGTTTTCAAATTTTAGGGGTTGTTTGAGCAATTAACCCATCTTGCCGAAAATAAAAAGGGAAATGGAGTGGATGACATGACTTGAGTTTGGGATTCAAGGGAGAAAGGGACTAATGCTTAACCATTTGGGTTTCTACCCATTTTTGTTAAATTTCTACTCTAAATAATATTTATATAGAACTTAGGATTCTGGGGAGCGTACTAACTATATAACCATCAAGACTAAGTCATTTCTAGTTTATTTATTTTATCTAATCCTATATATTTTAGGGTGTTACACTTGTACTCTTCTTAATTGAAAAATCGAATAATACTTTTTTTTATCTTATTTCAAGCTTTTTTTGCTAAAAAAAATTAAAGATAAGTAATTAATTTTTTTATACAATATTAAAAATAAAAGATTAAGTAATACAGTTCAAACCCATATTAAATAAATACCTGATTAAAAATTTAAACATCACTTTATTTATATCAACATAATTTTACTTAGTATGAATTTTGATTTAATTTTTCTGTTTGTATTTATGACGTTCTATTTTTATGTTATAAATTTGGTTTGAGAGTGCCAATAGAGAAACTACCTAAAGATATAAATATCATGACTTTAGGCTTTCATCACCTTTTAAGGTGACATTTGTTATTTTCCGACTTAATGGTGTTGTGGGTCATCTTATTTATTATGGTAACTTTTTTTCACCCACTCACTTATGCCATAAATTAAAATAAATATTCTATATTTTAATGTTAATTAAGATTGAAACCATATATATTTTAATGTTAATGTATTACTGTTTTACTTTGTCTATTTCATTTCTCCAATTATGCATTTTTTCAATGCACATATCGATTTTGTTTCAAATTTTTTTGAAATTGTTACTATCGAAACCCTTTTTTTTCTAAATTCAACCTTTTTTTTAAATAAAAATAGAGTTGTCATCAATCTTTTTTATTAACTGTGATTGGGTCATATTGAGATTTAATCATTTTAATAAAAGATTACTTTTACTAAAACGATGATTTTCAGTTTACAAAATTCGAAAAATAGGTTTGGGAGTCGGTTACGTATAAGGAAAGATTAATACCCTCATAATGCCCAAAATTGACCCCTAGTTGATTACTTGGTGTGTTAGCGTCAAAAATTGAGAATTTGAAGAGGATTTAAAATATGATCCCTTTCACATGATGTTATTTGATGATATTGAAAATGTCCCTATCTAAATTAAAATTTTTTTATGAGAAGGTTTTCTCATTTTGGGTCGATCAAGACGAAAAGTCATGTCGCATAAGTTGGGGCACAAAATCTCGAATAAGAATGCTCACTGTTTAATTATTGCCAAAATCTTATATATTTTTAAATAATTTATTTTAAAAAAAGAGGAGGGAAGTTTGATTCTTTTGGTTCAAGGAGAACATCATACCCCGTAAGTTAGAGGTACAATTTCTCGAATCCTCAAAATAAAGAACATTGTCTAGATTCAAATTACCAAATATACGTTGTATGAAAACAAGCATAACATTTAATGCAATATGCAATTAATTTATTCAAGTGTTGGTATCAAAATGAACATTTAAACGTGTCATATAGTATGGTAGTCGTAAAAATGGAATAAAATAGTTTACATGGGTAAAAAAACAAAGATAATAAAATAATAAAAAAGTAATAGTGGGAAAAAATTTTAGTCGATTAATAATACTATTTAATAATGGTAATAGTAGTAAAATAATAAGTGGAATATTAGCAATGGCAAAATAATAAAAGAGTATAATAAGCACTAATAATCATTTAACAATAACATCGACATTTAAAAAATAAAAATGAACTAAAATGAAATAATTAAGAAACTAGAGGATAAAAATGCAAGTTACGCAAATTAAAGGGTAAAAATATAAATAAGGAAATTAAAAATGCTGGAATATTAAATAACAAAAGGTAAAGGGGTGAGATTAGATAAAGAGGGGATTAAATCGAAATCATAACAAAATTTTAGGGCATAAATAAATAAAATAGTAAACAAAGGGTCAGGTTAAAAATGTAATAAAATGTAGGGACCAAAAGGGGAAATAACCCAAACCCGGTACACGTCATTCCCCAAAGAGTCGATAGTCTGGGTGTAATGCCCTGAATTATTATCTTTGTTTTTGTGAATTTTGTTACAAATATGTATATGCTTTAGTGGTTACATAATTTGAAGGTGTGTATGAGGTCTTAGGTTCAAGTCTCATTTTTGGAAAACTCTGTTATTTTGGTCCTAGTCTTATCCTTTTTAGGTCAAATTATGTTATAATTTCGGTAAACTTATATCATAATGAGCCTATTGGTTTGAGTGCTAAGATGTTAGCTTGCTTTGAGGTCTCGTGTTTGAGTCCCTGTGTGATTGAAAATGTTAATTTTTGCTTCGGTTGTGGGATAAAAGTTCAGGGGTAGTGAAATTTTGAGTCAGTGAGTGAGTGAGTGAGTTGAGTTGTTAGTGGAGTAGTGGGGATGTTAGGATTATGTGCTAAAATTCTAATTTAATTTAATTTTAATTTATTTTTTTCTTTCCCAAAAAACTTCTCCCTTTCTAACGTTTTTCTGTTCTCCTCTGTCAAAATTTTCTTTTTCTTTTCTTCTTGATTCTTCCATAATCTCCCTTTGAAATCGCTGTGTTTCAACTTTTCTTGTTTTTCGTACGGCTTGGTAAGTAGTAGTTGAAAGGTTTTGCTTGGGTTAGGGTAGAATTCTTTTAAAGCGATTTTTCTTTTTATCGATGTTGTCTTTTTTGTTAGTATTGATTATTGGGTTGTTGGCAGCAACGAATCGTAAGGAAATGAGCTCTCCTCTTATGGAAACGTAGAAACGGGATCATTCGGGAAGTTGGGTAAGTGATGAACGCTTGATTTTCACTGTAGTCAACTCCTGTAATTCGATCTAATTGAGGAGTAAGACTGATTTTGGTGGTGTGTATTGTGATTTTTAGGTTCTGGTGGTCTTGGGATTACTTTCACATTAGAAATGAACTAATGTGTAACAGAAAAATGAGAAAAAGAGTTTTGGCAAAAGTAAAAAAAGTAGCTTGTCGATGCCACATGAGCGTGTGCCTGGACGTGTGTGATACAAAGCCGTGTAATAGGAGTATGTGTGGCCATGTGGATCACACGGGTTAGGCCAAATGGGTGTGTGGGCTGTGCGCTAGGCCATGTAAGCCATACAGGCAATGTTAATTTGGGTGTGTGGTCCCATAATGACATATGGGCCCAAAATTTTAAAATTTTCCCTAGGGTCACACAAATTGTTCCGATCCATCGTGGGCCTTCCGTAGGGCCAGTAAGGCAAAACAAACTTTAATGCATGAGATCTGCTATTCTGATAAACTATATTGAGTTTAGGAAAACTAATATGTATGTTCGATTGTATTCTATAAGCATGTGTGATATCTGTATACGAGTATGTGGGTCATGTTAATTCTGTTATATTTGTATTTTGTATCTGCATATGAGGTGTGATCTGTTTATTGGATGAAGTATTCTGTGAGGCTATAATTCACCAATATTCTGGTAGCATAGCTGCAAATTATTCTTATAAGTATCGTATGGACAATATGTGGTGTATAGGGTTGGGTGGGTGTTTTAAACCTCAAAGGGTGGGTGTTTTAAACCTCACATGGTGTGTTGAGATGGTTGGGAGATGGTGTGTAGAGGATGGGGAGTAGGACCTTACATATCTATATAATTCCGTTGGTTTGATTCTGTTAAGAACTTATATCTGTATCCGTATCTGTTATATATTTGAAAAATCTAAGATTATGTGCATGTAAGATTCTGTTTAGTCACACACTAAGTTTACAAAAACTTACATCTGTTTGTCTGTTCTGTTCAAGCAATCCTCAGTCATAGGTGGGTCGGTGTGACGAAAGCTCAACGATGACCACTAGTTCGCGAACTGGTTTAATTAATAGTTTTATTTAAATTCTAGATTATTTTGAGAGTTTGTAATTTTTGGGATTGTTTGGACTATTTGTTTATAATTTTGGTTTTGGATGCATTTTGACTTCTAAACTGCTATGTTTGGCAAACAACGGTTTTACGCAACAAATGCTTTTGAAAATACAAGTTCGAATTTTGAAAACAACGACTTTCAAACTTCCACTGCAAATGCTATGTTTTACTTAAAAAGACAAATAATTGATGGTTTTATAAAAGAGTTTAATAATACGTTTTCTTAAAATGTGGACTCCAATAGTAACAATTAACACAATAAATTTCAACATAAGATTGATTTCAAAATCCATCTTCGTAACATTCCTAGATTCAGTCATAACGTTTAGGCTGGGTTTGAGGTGTTATATTTAGTGATATCAAAGGTAAGTTACAAGCCATGTTGGGGACGACACACTGTCTCAAGCCATGTTGAGAGTTTTGGAGAGGGCCGCTAGACCCAATTTTGGATCTGGAGACCGTGGATACTGACTGAATGACTCCAATCTAATAGAGCTGAATTGTTTACGGGTGTCACTAGAGTTGCCCCTAATGTGGCCGAATACTGGTTGGAGGCCATTGAGAATAATTAACTATATTGATTGTACTATTGAGCAAAAATTGAAGGGTGTAGTTTCTTTGTTTCGCGACGAGGCATATTAGTAGTGGTTATCAGTTGAGGAGGGTACTCAGCTGGATCGAATTAGTTTAGAGTATTTTAAGACTGTTTTTAGAGGAAGTATGTGGGAGTGAATTATATGGATGCTCGCAGACGTGAGTTCATGAATCTCACATAAGGTGATAGGATTGTGGCCGAGTATGAGGCCGAATTTCTGAGACTAAACCACTATACTTGAGGGATGATGGTCTCTGAGTACAAAAAGTGTATCCACTTTGAGGATAGGCTGAGGGACAATTTGAGGGTTTTGATAGCTCTGCAAAGGGAGCGAGAGTTTGTTGTCCTGGAGGATAAGGCGAAGATTGCCGAAGAAGTTAAGCATGTGGAGCGCCGGAATATGGATCGTGAGAGAGGTAAGAATAAGAAGGATTCAGAATCCTCTAATTCTGCTCAGAGGCTTAAGAAACGGGCTAGACCTGAAGGGCTTTCTAGAGTGGGAGTTCTAGTTACTCTTATTGGGGTTCATCCATGCAGTGACTATGGTAAGCGCCATCTGGGCAAATGTTGGAAGAGATTAGGGGCATGTTTGTGTTGTAGGTCAATGGATCATCGAATTAGAGAGTTCCCACAGTGTTCTGATCAGATGCAAGCTCTAGATTCAAGTTTTGTTCAGCCTCAGAGGGTCATATAGCTGCCACCTAGTCCGACTAGGGGTGGTAATTTTTTGGGTGGAGGACAAAGAGCACCGGGCAGAGGTGCTAATTAGACTGAGGCGAGGTAGCCTGCACTAGTGTATGTTGCACGACGTCGAGAGGACAAAGATGCCCATGATGTGATTACGGGTACATTCTTTATCTTTGATGCTCATTATACTGCTTTTATTGATATAAGGTCAACGTACTCCTATATAGCTTATTCTGTTTCTGGTAATTTGGGGATTCCTATTAAGAGTACTTCGGGTGAGATTTCTGTATTGAGTCTGCTAGGTCAATCTATTCGGGTAAATAGACTGTATAGGAATATACTGCTAGAAGCTCAAGGGGTTGTGTTTTCGACAAATCTGATGGAGCTGCCATTTGGACAGTTCAATTTAATTCTGGATATATATTGGCTAGTAAAGCACGAAGTCAGTTTGGATTGTACGATTAAGAAGGTCATTCTGAGAACCGAGAGTAATATGGAAGTTTTGGTGATCGGCGAGCGTCGGGAGTACTTGTCTAACGTAATCTCCGCTCTAGTGGCCAAATGACTTGTTCGGAAAGGGTGTGAGGCATATCTAGTTTTCGTACGTGTTTCAATTTCTAAGGACTTTTTTATCTGGTATATTAGAACAGTGAGGGAATCTCTAGATGTATTTCTTAATGAGTTACCTGGTTTAACTCCGAATCGAGAAATTGAGTTTGGTATTGAGCTTCTACCGGGTACAGCTCCAATGTCAATCACTTCTTATCGAATGGCACCGAATGAGCTTAAAGCTCAACTTCAAGAGCTTCTGAATCGTGGGTTCATTCGTTCTAGTGTGCCTCCGTAAGGAGCACCGATTTTTTTGTGAAGAAAAATGATGGTACCATTAGGATGTGTATCGATTACCAGTAGTTGAATAATTAACCGTGAAAAATAAGTACCCATTTTCAAGGATCAACGATCTATTTTATCAGTTTCGTGGAGATTTAATATTCTTGAAGATAGATCTCTGTTCCAAGTATCATCAACTTAGGGCTAAGGATGCTGATATTCATAAGATGGCTTTTAGGACTCATTATGGGCACTATGAGTTTTTCCTAGTCATGACCTTTGGTTTGACGAATGCTCTGGCGGTATTCATGGATATGATGAATCAGGTTTTCTAGCCATATTTTGATTAGTTCATCGTAGTCTTTATCGACGATATTCTGGTGTACTCTTAAATTGAGGATGAGCATGATGAGCATCTTAGAATAGTATTTTAGATACTGCGTAAGAAACAGCTCTACATTAAGTTGAGCAAGTGTGAGTTCTGGTTGCGGGAAGTAACATTTCTTAGGCACGTAGTTTCTATTGAGGGGATCCAAGTTGATCTTAGAAATATTGAGGTTGTACTTGATTGGAAACAGACTAAGAAAGTTTCTAAGCTCCGCAGTAAAAATATTTCTTTTGTCTGGACTAATGCGCAACAATAGAGCTTTGAGAAGCTAAAGTCTATTCTGACTGAAGCTCCTATTCTGATATAACATGAATCTAGTAAAGAGTTTGTGGTTTATAGTGATGCGTCACACATCAGTTTGGGATGTGTGCTGATGCAAGATGGTAAGGTTGTGGCTTACACATCCCGACAGCTTAAGTCACACGAGGGGAACTATTTGACACATGATTTCAAATTAGCTACCATGGTGTTTTCTTTAAAGATCTGGAGGCACTATATGTTTAGTGAGAGGTGTATCATCTACACTAATTACAAGAGCCTTCAGTACCTCCTTACTCAAAATGAATTGAATCTTAGGCAGCGTAGATGGATTGACCTGCTCAAGGATTATGACTGTACGATAAAGTATCATCCTGGTGAAGGCAATGTGGTTGCCGATGCTCTTATTCATAGAGCAATGTCTAATTTAAGGGCGATGTTTGCTCGCCTAAGTCTCTTTGAGGGTAGGAGTGTATTAGCCGAGTTGCAAGTCAAGCCGACTTGGATTGATCAGATTCGAGAAAAGCAGTTGGGGGATGATTCTCTAGTTCTGTGTTTCTGTCATGTTGAGAGTGGCAATACGTCTGATTTTGGGTTGAATAAAGATGGGGTTTTGTGTTTTCGATGACGTGTTTGTTTACCAAGCGACTCTAATTTGAGACAGTCTATTTTGAAAGAAACGCATAGAGTGCATAGTAGCTCATAATAGCCCTCATGCTATGCATCCTGGTGGGAATAAGATGTATCGAGATCTCCGTGAACCGTACTGGTTGTCAAGTTTGAAAAGGAGAGGTAACAGATTTCGTTACTCGATGTTTGATGTGCCAGCAAGTTATAGTTGAGCACCAGTTGCCTTCGGGTTTGCTCCAACCCGTTAAGATTCCCTTATGAAATGGAAACGTGTGATTATAGACTTCGTTAGTAGTTTTCCTTTTAAAACCTACTTAGAAGGATTTTGTTTGGGTTAATGTCGATCGTTTGACCAAGTCTACCTATTTCATTCCGATTCGGATAGATTATTCTCTGCAGAAGTTAGCTACTCTACATTTCCGAGATTGTGAAACTTCAGGGGTTTTGATTTCGATAATTTTTTATAGGGATCATCGCTTTACTTCTCGATTTTAAAAAAAAACTTCATTAAGCTCTAGGTTCGAGATTGGACATTAGTACTGTGTTCTGTCCTCAGACCGATGGTCAATATGAGAGGTTCATTCAGATATTAGAGGATATGCTTCAGAGTTCTGTGATTGATTTCCTAGGTAGTTGGGAGGATTTTCTGCCTTCGGTTGAGTTTACCTATAATAGTAGTTTTCAATCTAGCATATAGATGGCACTTTACGAGGCTCTGTATGGTCATAAGTGTAGTATTCTGCTGTGTTGGACTGAGTTGGGTGAGTGACAGGTTTTGGGTCCTGAGTTGGTTTCCGAGACTTAGGAAAAAGTCAGATTAATTCAGGATTGTCTTAATACGGCTTCTGATAGACAACAGTCTTATGCAGATCTTAAAAGGAAGGATAACGAGTACTCTGTGGGAGACTTTGTCTTTTTTAAGGTATCTCCGTGGAAGAAAGTTTTGAGGTTTGGACGTAATGGCAAGTTGAGCTCTAGGTTCATTGGGTCGTATCGAATTCTGAAGCGTGTGGGACCGATCACTTCTCAGTTAGAACTACATTTTGAGATAAACCGTATCTATGACGTATTCCACATCTCTATATTTAGGTGGTATCAGTCTGATCTACCTCACGTTGTTTCCATTGAGGAAATCGAGGTTAGATTGGATTTGACATTTGAGGAGGAGTCGGTTCAAATTTTGGGAGGAAGTCTATTTCATTAGTTAAGTTTCTATGGCAGAATCATAGCACTGAAGAAGCCACGTGGGAACCTGAGGACTCGATACGTTAGTAGTATCCTTATCTGTTAGGATCAGGTAAATTTCGAGGCCAAAATTTCTTTTAGGGGGTAGAGTTGTAACACCCTGAATTTTATCTTTTTTTCTATGAATTTTGTTACAAATATGTATCTACTTCAATGGTCCTAATTTTATCCCTTTTAGGTGGGCTTATATTGTAATTTCAGTAAACACATATCAGAATGAGCCTGCTGGTTCAAGTGGTAAGTTGTTGGCTTGCTCTAAGGTCCCATGTTCGAGTCCCTATGTGATCGAAATTCTTAATTTTTCCTTCATTTGAGGGATAAAAGTTCGGGGGTAGTGAAATTCTAAGTTAGTTGAGTTGTTAGTGGAGCAGTGAGGGAGGTTGGGATTATGTGTTAAATTTTTAATTTAATTTAATTTTTTTTTCCCAAAAAACTTCTCCCCTTCTAACGTTCTTCTATTCTCCTCTGTCAAAAGTTTCTTTTTCTTTTCTTCTTGATTCTGTCATAATCTCCCTTTCAAATAGCGGTGCTTCAATTTTTCCTGTTTGTCGTACAGTTTGGCAAGTAGTAGTTGAAAGGTTTTTCTCAGGTTAGAGGAGAAATCTTTTAAAACGGTTTTCCTTTTTATCGATGTTTTCTTTTTTGTTAGTATTGATTTTTGGGTTGTTTACAGCAGCAAATCGTGAGGAATGGAGCTCTCCTCTTGTGGAAACGTAGTGATGAGATCGTTCAGGAAGTTGGGTAAATGATGAACATTTCATTTTCACGGTAGTCAATTCCTATAATTTGATCTAATTGAGGAGTAAGATTGATTTTTGGGGCACATATTATAATTTTTAGGTTCTAGTAGTCTTGGGATTGCTTTTACGTTAGAAATGAACCATGTGTGTACCGAAAACACGAGAAAACAAGTTCCAGTGAATCCCAAAAAAATGGCCTGTTGACGCCACACGGGCATGTGCCCAGTCTTGTGGCCAGCCGTGTGCGACACACGACCGTGTGACGGGAGTATGTATAGCGGTGTGGCTCAGACAGGCTAGGCTGAATTGGGTGTGTGGGCCACACAGGTGTGTGGGGCTACACGAGCATGCCACATGGGCGTGTGGGCTGTGGGCCAGGCCATGTGGGTCACACAGGCAATGTTAATTTGCGCATGTAGGCCTACACCTGCATGTGGGCCTAAAATTTTAAAATTTTCGTTAAGGTTACACGCGTCGTTTCGATCGATCGTGTGCCTTTCGTAGGGTCTGTAAGGCAAAACAAACCCTAATGCATGAGATGTACTGTTCCGATAGAATGATTTGAGTTTAGAAAAACCCTAAAATCTAAACCCTAAAACCTTAAAACCCTAAACCCTAAAAGGTTCTAAGGCTTCTCGAGTCGGAAACCTTCTTGGCGATCGCACAAACATGTAAAAATTTCTTTTGTTTGTTTTCCTTTTTTTGTTTATATTTGCTTTGAAATGAAAAAGAAAAATAAAATAGTTACCTTTCAAACTTTGTTCTTTTTTTCTTTTTGTATTCTATTTGATTTATTGTACAAAAATACAGATTGTTTGTGTTTGGCTTTTATAGCCGAATCAAATTACAATTTTATTGTTTTTTTCTTTTTATGAGCTAGGGACTAAAATTGAAATGAAATCAAAATTATAAGGGTAAAATGTATTTTTTTCTAAAATATGATTTGGATTGAATTGAATTGAATAGAGTAAATATTAAATTGAGCTGAATTTATTCGTTTAGATCAAGACAAACCTCGTACGACTATAGATCGAGGCAAAGATAAGTTTTGGAATAATCGCCCCTGTATCTACGTTTAATCGTCGAGGTAAGTACGTGTAATTATATTGCATTTATATGTCTTGTGTTGGAATATATATATGTATGTACCATGGACTGTTACTTATTAATTTATCACATATCCAACAACGTTACGTCGACTGCTGAGCCCCGTTTGAACCTTAGGAATACGTAGGATACATATGACATGTCATTAGGGTTTACATGATACAAGTGCTGGTCTTGAACGTCCTACCCATGGCTGAGGTCCGGCATGTGTTACGGATACTCCACAGCTTGTGTGACCAGTATTGTGTAGCTACTTTCTGACCCACAGCTCATGTGAGCAGGCCCATTTTCATAGCTCTTGCAAACATACTTATTCACAGCTCGTGTGAGCATACATGTATAGGAATTAATGGGTTACAGTTATATGAGTTAGCACACTTTGTGTGTGAGCTATCCCAGGTATCCAACGATATTCTAAACGGTTCATCGTGCATGATCTTTAAGAAATGGTAAGAATTTGATACGAACTAAGATATGAACATATGTGAATTGCATTAAATTAGTGATACATGAATTAACGAAAGTTGAGATGGATGATATTTGCATTGTTACATGATTAAGTGTTGTGATCATCCATAAGTAAATTGCTTATGCTTTATGCTTATATGGCTAACATGTTTGGTATAAATGCTTAGGCTTTGGCCAAGTTGTGGTTGGATTATGCCATGTTAAACTTATTTATTATGTAAGGAAATGGTAAGTTGAGTTTTACATTATATGAACTTACTAAGGCTTTATGATTACTCTATGTTGTTTTTTTTCTTGTTTTATAGTGAATCGGAAGCTTGCTCGGGTTGGAAGCTTGTCAGAGTTATATCACACTATCCATCGGCTAAATTGGTAGATTTTGGTGTTTTTAAGTTTGGTTATAATGGCATGTACAAGTGTTTTAGTTTGATAATGTAGCCATTTGTGTTGGCTTGTGTTTATAGCATTTTTGGTGATGAAATGATACTAATTTTGGCATGTATATATTTGGCCTTAAAATAGTTAATATCATGACTTATGATGCTTGAATGATTGAAGATGGAATGGTAGTTAAAAATGTATGTTATAAATGGTCTTGGGATATGTTTGAATGTGGTGATTTGGTATATTTGTTATAGATGACATATATGGCTGGTTGTGCTATCTGTTAAATGGCATATTTGGCACTTTTGGTCTGAAATTTGATAGGTAAACAAAGTGGTAAGTTTTGACATAAACCTAGTTATAAGTTAGTTGAACTTTTAGCCAAATTTTGCATATGGTTATACATGTCTAATTGTTGTGATTAAGATGCCTTTTAGGCATATTGGTTGTATGCTTATGTACCTTATTTGGATAGCTTGATTATGCATGTTTTTAGTGCAATTTGATGGCTTGTTTATATGTGGAAAATTGATTGTAGGTATATGCATGAATAGGTGAAAAAATGGCTTGAGAATGACCTATTTTTTGTCCATATGGCCAAGCGACATGGCCGTGTGTCCCCTATAGCTTACAAAAGGTTGCAAGTCAGGCTATTACACAACCTAGCACACAGCCTGACACACAGACGTGTGAGGCCATTTCGAAGGGTACACGGGTGTGTGACTTGGCCATGTGACCCAAGTCAGAAAGTTACACGGGTTGCGACACAAACTGGGACACGGCCGTGTGTCCCTACTTCGAATGTCCAGACTGCCTGAGACACGGGCGTGTGTCTCAGCCGTGTGAGTCACACGGCCGTATGACCACTGCAATTTGAAAATTTTCATTTCTTTTAAAAAAAATCATATGTTTTCGATTTAGTCCCGACTTGTTTCTTATGTGTTTTTAGGGCCTCGAGGGCTCGTATAAGAGACAATATGTATGTTATTGACTTGTTTTACTATAATTAATGATATGGTTTAAAATGTTTAAAATTTTTTATTATTTTGGAATGAAAACTCTGGTAATGCTCCGTAACTCTATTTCGACGACATATACGGGTTAGAGGTGTTACACTTGTAATATTTTGCCTACTAATAGTTTGTTTTATCTTGATACCTTCAGCTTCCAGAACCCAATCATCTTTCTTAATTCTAATATCTCTGCCAATCCCTACCCTCCAATAAAGTCCAAACAACAGAAGGCCTTTAGCAGCCCATATACTTTTCCAAGTATATGAAGGTATATTTCCTAACTCTGAATTTAAGAAACCAGAATTTGGATGGTATTTAGCTTTCAAAGTTCAGGCTAAAAGAGAATTAGGATTAACAATTAATCTCCAACCTTGCTTCGCAGGAAGGGCCAAATTGAATTTTACTAAACAACGATAATCGAGACCACCACAACAATAATCGAGACCACCATTCTCTTTCAACTCGCAAAGTATCTTCCATTATTAGTGAATACCACACCTCCTATGACCTTTTTGCCACTCGAAGTTTGCCATTATTTGCTCCATCTCCTCACAAATCAATTCGGTAATAAGAAGCATGCCATCATATAAGTCGGTATCGCTTGTAGCATAGCTTTTATGAAAACCTCTTTTCCCCTTGCGACAAAAAACAAGTACTCCAAATGTCAATCTTCATTTTGATATAGTCTTTTAAATGTTGAAAAGCCAAACGTCTCCCTCTACCCATCATATTTGGCAAGCCTAAATATTTTTTAGAATTATTTGACCCTTGGACCCCCATGCTATTAGAAATGGAAATTCGAACATTGTCTAAAGTATTTGAACTAAAAAACACTATCGACTTTCCATAGTTAACATATTGACCTAAACAGACTTCGCACTCTTTCAAAACATTTTCAAAGGTCTTAGTACCCTTATCAGTCACCTCCCCGAACAAAATACAATCATCATCAAAAAGAAGATGAGAAATCTGAGGCCGCCTTCTACTCACCCTAACCCTTCTCAGATTCCCTTCCTCACTTGCAAGCCTCATAAAAGTTGAAAGGCCCTCACTGCAAATAAGGAACAAAAAAGAGTTTAAGGGATCTCCTTGACGCAAACCCCTATTTGGGATAAAATCCTTTCTCACGATGCCATTTAGAACGACTGAATATGAAACAGTACTAATACATTGCATGATGAAGCCAACCCACGAATCAGCAAAACCCATTTTACTCATCATCTGTTTCGAAAAATCCCATTCAACCCAATCGTACGCCTTGCTCATATCAATCTTGAATGCCATAAGATTTTTCTTTACCACCCTTTTATTTCGCAAAATATGAAGAATTTCATAGGTAAGAAGTACATTATCAGTGATTAATATTCCCAGAACAAAAGCACTCTGAGCTAGATCAATACAAAGATCAAGCACCTTTTGAAATCTATTCGCCACTACTTTAGAAATGATTTTATATAACACTATGCAATGACTATTTGGTCTAAATTCATAAGATTTCTCAGATGTGCAATCTTCAGGATTAAAACAATGTTCGTGTGATTCAAAGATTGTAAAGACTTACCCTCATTAAGAATATCCAAACAATAGTTGCTTGCCTCCCTTCCAATAATGTGCCAAAGTTTTGCAAAAAGATGGCTGGGAACCCATTAGGACCTGATGATTTGGTCGGCCCTATACTATTTATCTGGCTGTTAGCATATGGTTCATACTATCATTGGTACAACAATTAACCTCTGAAAGAAGATGATTCGTATCCCCAACACCTTTCGACGAAAAGAGCCCTAAGAAGTAATATTTTGCAACGGCCTCCAGTTCTTCATCTTCTATTTTAAAAACACCTCTATCATTCTCCAGCCCCTGAATTTTATTCAATATATGTCTTTGAGATGATTGACTATTAAAAAATTCGTATTTTTGTCCCCTTGTCCATCCAATTTGCTCTAGCTTTCTATTCCTTGTACATTTCCTTATTCTCCATCTCCCAGTTTAAATCCAATTTTACATAAATTAATTCAGCTAAAATGTCATGATCCTTATTGATACCATCGAGTTCAGCCAATCTTTTCTGAAGATTCATCTTTTTCCCTTTACGCATACTTTTGATATTTTTCACCCACCTTTGCAACCTAACACATGTATGCTCTGGTTTTTCCAAAACATCTCCTGACTTTTCATCCCATAACTTCCTAATTACCTCTTCACACGAGAACTTAAGAACCCACAAAGACTTAAATCTAAACCAATTTGTCCCAAATTGTCTAACATTCACCTCTGTTTGAATAAGAAGTGGGCAATGGTCAAAAAAAGAGTAAGGGAGAAGTTGAATTAATAAATCAGCAAATAAATTAATCCACTTCATATTCGCAACTCCTCCATCCAATCTTTCCCTAATGTTCATTTCTGCAAAATTACCCTTTTCCCAAGTAAACCTCAGTCCCAAGAAACCCATGTTAATCAAGTCCAATCTGCCAGAGCTTTTCGAAAATCCTCCATTTTCTTTTCCTCTCTTATTGCCCCTTCTTCCTTCTCATGGGCATACATAATCTCAGTAAAATCCCCACAAACACACCAATGTAAAAAAATAATTGTTTCGTAATCGTTGAAGTAAGTTCCACGATTCCTGTCTATGAGCAGACATTGGATTATTGTAGAAGTCAGTGAACCTTTATTTTTTAGAGCCATCCCTCTCACTAATTTCTACATCAATGTGATTATTGGAAAAGCTACAAAATTGAACTAAATAATTTCCATTTCTGCAAGGCTTAAACCTCCTCTAAGACTGTTAGCCGAAACATCCAGCCCATTTTGAAAGGCACAACGTTTTCGAACATGCTCTATTCTAATACAATCTAGCTTTGTCTCCATAAATAAGACCAATTGAGATCTATGAAGCTTCAACGTTTGTTGAAGCCTACGAATAGCCCGAGGATTCCCTAGTCTTTGGACATTCCAACTCAGGAGCTTCATTGTTTCCGGTCGGCTTGCCACTTGGCAGCAGTCGATACTATTTGCAAATGAGCAGAATCATGTTCCAAAATAGGCCTCAAAGAACCTGATAGTGTAGAAACCTCCGAGTTCCCTTTAACAAGTTTTAATATTTTCACTTCGTCTTCAAAAGAAGGAGATAATTCAGTATCTTATGACAATTCCTCAGTATTTTTCCATTTACCCATCACCATCTTGGTCATACTCGTATCACACTTTTCTTTTTTTATCTAACTGACACCAGCTATTTTTTTATAACCTGATAATTGAACCCTTATTAAATTGTCAAACCCTTCCAGCCGATCTCCCTTTTCTAAATTATCCACCTCAGCACATGGATTTTGGCTAATCTTATCCATCAAATCAATAGGCGTAATTTGAGGAGAAAAATTAGCTTTGAAAACCCCTAAAAATCTTCCGTATATTTTTCGTTTCCAAAAAAACAAGTGTCTTCTACAAACTTGCTTCCTTCTCCTTCTGAATATCCAGTCCCAATACCTCCGAAGAAAAGCCACTGTCTTTGCTCGTCACTTCCTCTCTCGTAAAATAACACTGTTTCATTGTCCTTTTTGTCAAGAAACCAAGCTTTAAACTTTCTCTTCCTAATAAGGATGATTTAGCCTTAAGCGTTAAAGAATAAGGAAGATCATCTTCCTCCTTTTCACGATCTTTAGACAAGATCACCATATAATCCTTAACCCCATGACACAAACGGACACAGCCAAAGCAAAAAGTCTGAAGAGTATTGTCGAAACCATTTTTTTGGGAAATGGGAATCGACTTTGCTTGAAAGTAAAAATTAAAACGGGAGTCGCCACCGATCTTTATTAGGTGTGATCGGATCACCTTTGTTTTAATAAAACAATTTTAGTTTACTAAAATGACATTTTTGGTCTACAAAGTTGAAGAGAACAAGTTCGGGAGTCGGTTACGTGCGAGGAAGGATTAGCACCCTCGTCACGCCCAAAATTGGTACCAAATTGATTAATTATTGTCCTAAAGTCGAAAGTTGAAAATTGAGAATGGATTTAAAATACAATTCTTTTTTATTAGCCTTAATTTTAAAAAGTTCGAGTTAAATCAAAGTGAATCCTAAAGATTTCCTCGTCTCGAGATATCGAAGTATCATATCCAGTAAGCTAGGACACAATACCATGAACTCCTGAGCGCAAGTTTGTCTTTAATTTTAATTGGAAATCCGTGTGTTTTGAAACTTGAAAAGGATATTTGCTATTTTAGAAAAAACGAGAAAAATCAAAACCCCGTAAGTTAGGGCACAATTCCTCGATGTTCCAAAATGCAAAACATTGCCTTATTTGCAAAATTTCGTTTTTGGATAGTAACGAATACGATATTTGAACGACGTGTATTTGTTTAGGTTAAAATAAAGTGATTTATTGGATAAACGTATTGGGGTTTAATTCATGAAGCAATGACATAAATACAATATAATAATGAGGGTGGACGTTAATACATGAATAACCTCATGCGAACATACGACAATAATTGTGACAATACAAATGAACAATTTATGGTACATACAATGATGATAATGGCTCACATACATTATTCACATGCTAACATTAGCAATTAAGGAACAAAAACACATATAACAATTTAAAAAATAAATAGTACAAAGCAAGTCAAATTGAATAAAATATAAAAACTATTTAAAAGCTAATAGACAAGTTTAAAATAAATAAAGTAAAAAAATGATTTTTTTTTAAATCGATAATGTATGAAGCAATTTAAGAAAAGATAATATATAACTTTTTAGAACATATAATATACATACATGTACATAAAAGCATAGCATGAGTGACATAAAAATCCTATAATGAATAATAAATAATTTTTTTTTTAAAAAAATTGGAATTTTGAAAGGTGTATGAAAACAATTTAAACTAATGAAATAAATTTTAAATAAATAATGCAAAAGACGATTTTTAAAAAAAAAAAGCAAATGGTACTCTTAAAGTATAAATATGATGGTTTATAATTTGCTATGAATAATATTTTCAACATAAGATAAAATAATATAAAATATATATAAAACAAAGCACAATTTAACACATCATGTGAAAGACTTAAAATAAACATGCAAATTAAAGAAATATAAACAAGCGAACAGTTCACAAAAGAGAATATAAAATAAATAATATATATATATTTAACATTATTGACATATAACACTTGGAATAAACAAACAAATAAAATAAATTTAAGATAAATAAATAAATGAACAATATGACAAATCTTATAAGTAACACATGAAGTTTTAAACTAAATAAAATATAACATCTGAATGGGCAATAAATAAAACATATAACATAACATGATAAAACAATTTGAAATAAAAAGGGTGAGGGCTAAATTAAAATCAAAATAAAAAAAGGTATAAATCATAAAATAGAAAACTGCCAGGGACTGGATTGAAATACGTGCGAAAGAACAGGGGTCAACTGGGCAATTACCCTGACCCCCTATGCGCAGCGTTTCAATGTAGGATTTAAGTGTAGGAACAGAGAAATTATGCGGGCAAAAGTTTAAAAAGGAATGGGGTTGGATTGAACACCACGAAAATGCGGAAGGACTCACCGCGTAAATAGCCCCAAGGCTACAAAACACGCAGATCCTGACCTATACGGGTCGGGTCGACCTGCCCCTTCCCCAAAACGACGCCGTTTTGGCGTATGGGGAAGGAAATGAAACGGTGCCATTTCATGCAACATATTTAAGCCCAAATTTTTTTTAATTCATTTGCAGCCCATTTTTGAAGAAAATTTAAAAAAAACTTTTCTTTTTTCTCTGTTAGGGTTTTAAACCCCCTCTTTGTGCCGTCGTCTGACCACCGCGCCACCATCGCATTCGGTGGCCAGTGATACACCAAAATGGGCTCTTTTAGCCCTCATTTTTTTATATGCATTGGAGATTTGCTCCCAAAAACGAAAGACAATGGCTCACCCCCCCTTTTGAACTCGACCACACCGAACGGAGAGGAGAGCTCCGACGACGCAGCCACAGGGTGGATCCGGTAAGTCACCCTTCTCCTCTTTCCTTTTATTCGTTTTATGCCCACTTTGTTTAACAGATTTGTATTAAAAGTAAAAAGAAATATTAAAGAAATAAAATGAAGTGAAAATAAAGAAAATAAAATCAGAGATCAACCTTTTTGTGTGTTTTTTGCTTTGATTGCTAGTGTTCGTTGTTTTTTTGATTGCTTAATATGCGTAAAAAAAACAAAGGGAACGAAAATGGCTTTTATAGCCGAATACATGCTTGTTCTTATTTCTATTTTGTCTGTTTCTTCGTTGTTTCTTTTCTTTTGTTTGCTATCATTTTTGTCCTCTTGTTTGCTGTTTCTTTTTGTTTGCGTGCTAGTCTCGTTTTGCAGGTGAAGTGGGCGACCAGACGCGTGCGAAGAGGCGTGTACTGGTGGTGGTGTGCGCGGTGGCCATTGGTGAGGAGCGGCGGCTGAAAAGATGGGGGCTAGGGTTGCTGAGATGTTTTGGGTAGTTGGGTTAGAGTTTCTAGACTTTTGGGCTTGTTGGGCTTGTTGGGCTTGCTGGGTTTGGGCTGTTAAACATTGTAAATGGACTATTGGACTTTTATTTTATTTATTGTATTTTGGGTTTTGTTTTTTGGTTTATTGGTTTGGGTTTATTTTTGGTTTGTTGGTCTGGGCCAAAATTGGCTGCTACAGCTGCCCCTCTTTGTTAATTGTCGTGTAACGAGAATGAAGCAAAGACCTTAAAGGAGCCAATTTTGCCTAGTCTCACTGAATCTTGGCTTCTTGGTGCTTCTTTTCTTCTAATAGCTTCGTTCTATCCCACTGCATCTTCAGGGAGATAAGGTTTGCGACTTAAATCTGCTCCACTGCAATTTTAGAGAGATAAGATTCGCCATGGTAACTTGATTCGGCCTACTATAACTTCAGAGGTATAGGATTTATAGCCTTAATCTGCTCTACTGCAACTTCAAAGAGATAAGATTTACTATCTTTAGTCTATTCCACTGCAACTTCAGGGATTTAAGACTTGGTAATTTCAAAGTACTCCACTGCATCTTCAGGGAGATAATGTTAATGGCTTTAATCTGCTCTACTACAACTTCAGATAGATAAGATTTGCCATGGTAGATTTCATCTGACCCACGCAACTTCAGAGGCATAGGACTTATAGCCTTAATCTGCTCTACTGCAACTTCAGAGAGATAAGATTTGCTATCTTCAGTCTATTCCACTACAACTTCAGGGAAATAAGACTTGTATTTTTAACCTGCTCCACCGCAACCTCAGGGAGATAAAGTTTGCTATTCTTCGATCTATTCCGCTGCCACTTCAGGGAGATGAGATCTGTAACTTCAATCTACTCCTCTGTAACTTTAAGAATATAAGATTCACGACTTTAATCTGCTCTACTGCAACTTCAGGAAGACAAGATTCGCCATGGTGATTTCAATCCGTCCCACTGCATCCTCAGGGGCGCAGGATTTTGATTTCTTTGGTCCATTGCACCATTCTTTGGAGAACGTGACCTGTTGAATCTATTTCACGGGCCTATTTATGCCAAATGATTAGGATGCCATGATCAAAATGAATCGAATGCTCCTAGCTAGATGTGTATGAATGATGTTTGCGTGAATGCAAAATGTCATTTTTTAATGCTTAATTTGATATTACTCGTCATTCATCGAGTCTTTGTCAATGACGTAGTACTCTATCCTTTTCTTCAGCTGGTACCTTCGGCAGAAAACTCGAAGAAATAATCATAATTTGGGCTATTCTTTCCCCAATGTTTCCAACCCTTGAATTTGGGTAACTCAAACTACTTAGTCTCGTTTTAGGTCCTTGTATCGTTTAGAAACATTTCAGAGTAATATGCAGAACTCTTTTTGAATATTATTAGTCCATTAATCATCATTTCAATGAAAGACGCTCGAAAAAGATTATCACAATAGACAAGATGGAATTTTATTAAAAGCAAAGCTCAAAATGAATAGGGTAATAAAGATAGCAAAGTTGCTAAGATATAAAATGAGAACTAACGAATTAATCAAGATACCACATTCTACCAAAAAATACAAAATGAATGAGAGAAGAATAGGTGCTCCAGATATCGCAGCATGAGCTTCGTTGCACAAATCCTCTCGAGGACCCTTTGAGCTTGATATGTGTTCGGAAGACCAAGAGTACCTTGTTGACGCCTCAAAATGTAGCATCCTTCCTTCATATTAATTCAGAGAAGATAATACTACTAGATGCCCCCACTTCGATTTGAATTGCCCATTCCTGGGTTTTCAATTCAAAATCTCTTTGGTCTCAAAGCGCCCTTTTACGGGCTTTCACCTTGGCCTCTTTGTTTTTTTTTCAGGTGAAGTATCTCTTAACCGAATCCGAATTCATGGGATTAGGCAGGCTTTTACCATTCATCTCGGTTAAAATCAGAGCTCCTCTAGAGAAAGCCTTCTTTACCACATAAGGTCCCTCCCAATTAGGCATCCATTTTCCTCTAAAGTCCTTTTGTATGGGGAGGATCTTTTTCAAAACAAGTCTCCTTCATGAAATTCTCTAGGGCGAACCTTCTTATTATAAGTCCGCATCATTCTCTTTTGATACATTTGACCATGACGGATAGCCTTTAGTCTCTTTTCTTCAATTAAGTTCAACTGGTCGTATCAAGACTGGATCCATTCTGCTTCATCTAACTTTAGTTCTGACAGCACGCATAGAGAAGGAATCTCGACCTTAATAGGCAGAACTGCCTCCATTCCATAAACTAAAGAAAAAGGCGTTGCCCCGGTAGAGGTTCTGACTGACGTCCGGTAGGCATAAAGGGCAAATGGTAATTTCTTGTGTCAATCTTTATAGGTCTCAGTCATTTTTCCTATGATTTTCTTGATGTTCTTGTTGGTTGCTTTCACCGCACTATTCATCTTTGGGCGATACGGTGACGAATTGTGGTGTTTGATTCTGAATTGGCTACAGACCCCTGCTATTGTGCTGTTGTTCAAGTTCAGTGCATTGTCTGATATGATCCTCTCAGGCATCCCATATCGACATATGATTTCTTTCTTTAAGAACTTACTAACTGCTGACTTTGTGGCGTTAGCGTAATAGGTGGACTTTACCCATTTGGTGAAATAATCTATGATGACAAATATGAATTGATGTTCATTAGATGCCTTCGATGAGATTGGCCCAATGACATCCATGCTCCACATGGAGAAAGACCATGGAGAAGTCATGACATGAAGGGGTGAAGGAGGTACATGAATTTTATCTCTATAAATTTGGCATTTATGGCACTTCTTGGCATAATTGATGCAATCTCCTTCCATAGTGGACCAATAATATCCGAATCTCATGATCTGTCTGGCCATTGTGAAACCATTACCGTGCGTCCCGCAGACACCCTCGTGAACCTCTTCTAAGATTTGCTTAGCCTCGACGGTGTCTACACATCTTAAGAGTACCTGATCTTTCTTTCTTTTATACAGGATCTCTCCATCCAAGATATAGTCACTGGCCAGCCTTCTTAATGTCCTCTTATCATTCACAGTCGCTTGGTCTTGGTATTCTCGATTCCTCACATATCGCAATATATCCTGATACCAAGGATGATCATCTTTCTCTTCTTCTTCTTTAATGTTGCAGTAATGGGCCGAAGCCTCATAAATACTCATTTGGATAGGTTTCATATCTTCTTGCTTGTTTACTTTGATCATAGAAGCTAAGGTTGCCAAGGCATCAGCCATCTGGTTTTCATCTCGTGAGAGGTAGTAGAAAGTGATATCGTCAAACTTCTCAATTGACTCAAGAACCAGCCTTCAGTAATTGATCAACTTGGGGTCTCTTGTCTACCATTCACCTTTAAGCTGATAGATCACTAGTGCAGAATCCCCATATACTTCTAGCACTTTGATCTTGCATTCCATGGCTGCACGAATTCCCATGGTACATGCTTCGTATTTGGCTATATTGTTTGTGCAATCAAAATCCAATTTACTGGTGAAAGGATAATGATCTCTGTTTGAGGATACCAAGACTGCCCCGATTCCGTTCCCCACAGCATTGGAAGCTCCGTCAAAATTCAACTTCCAAGGGTGGCCTTCTTGAGAGTCTTCTTCCATGGTTGCAATGTACATTAGATCCTCATTTGGGAAGTCAAAGCTCAACGGCTCATAATCTTCTAGAGCTCTACTGGCTAGAAAATCGTTATTGCACTCCCCTTTACAGCCTTTTGGTTTACGTGGACTATGTCAAATTTAGAAAGTAAAATTTGCCAACGAGCCATTTTTCCATTCAAAGCATTTAACTCCATCATGTAAAAGGGTCTACTTTTGAGATGAGCCAAGTTGTGTGGTACAACATGTATTGTCTCAGTCTTCGGGTTGTCCAAATCAAAGCACAACACAACTTCTCGATCGACGAATATCTTGTCTCACATTCAGTGAATTTCTTGCTGAGATAGTATATTGCTTTTTCTTTTCTTCCTGACTCGTCATGTTGTCCTAGCACGCATCCCATGAAATTTTCAAACATAGCCAAGTACAATATCAGTGGTTTATCTGGGCAAGGTGGCACCAATACTGGGGCATTAGACAGATAATGCTTGACCTTATCAAAAGTTTTTTGACACTCATCATCCCATACACCTGGACTGTTTTTCTTAAGGAGACAGAATATGGGGTCGCATTTTTCTGTCAATTGTGAAATAAACCGGGCAATGTAATTAGTCTTCCTAGGAAACCTCGAACTTCTTTTTGAGTGCGTGGCGGTGGTAATTCTTGTATGGCCTTGACTTTATCTGGGTCAATCTCAATCCACTTTTCGCTAACTACGAATCCCAACAACTTTCCTGACCTGGCCCCAAAGGTACATTTTGCAGGATTGAGCTTTAGTTGGAACTTTCTTAACCTCAAGAATAGTTTTCTCAGGACTTGCACATGCTACTTCTCCGTTTTGGATTTTGCAATCATATCGTCGACGTAAACTTCGATCTCCTTGTGCATCATGTCATGGAACAAAGTTACCATGGCTCTTTGATATGTTGCTACTGAGTTTTTCAGTCCGAATAGCATCACCTTATAACAAAACGTCCCCCACATGGTTACAAATGTCGTCTTTTCCATGTCTTAAGGATGCATCTTTATTTGGTTGTACCCCGGAAACCTATCCATAAAGGAGAAAAGTGAGTAACCTGCCGTGTTATCCACTAAGGTATCAATGTGAGGCAATGGGAAGTTGTCTTTTGGGCTGCCTTTGTTCAAATCTCGATAGTCCGCGCACATTCATACCTTTCCATCTTTCTCAGGAACTGGGATTATATTGGCTACCCATTCTGAGTACTTGACCACTTGTAAAAAACCGGCGTCGAATTGCTTCTTGACCTCTTCCTTTATCTTTAACAAAACATCAGGTCTCATCCTCTGGAGTTTCTGTTGAACCGGCCTCCATTCTTCTTTTATGGGGAGTCGATGAACCACGATATCAGTGTTCAAATCGGGCATGTCTTGATATGACCATGCGAAGACATCCTTGAATTCTCGGAGTAACTCGATGAGGTCTCGCTTTGTTTTTACAGTGATACTAGCCCCAATCTTCACCTCTTTTCCTTCTCCTAAGCTAACAACTTCCACCGACTCTTTGAGAGGTAGGATTTGTTTCTCTTCTTGTTCTACCATCCTTAACAAATTAGGAGATAGGTTACAATTTCGGTCATCTTCAAAATCTTCAGTGTCTTCCATATACAAATCTTGCTCGAAAGGAGTCTCTGAGTTAGTGGCAACGTTGCTCATATCATTGATATTTGGAGACCTGTTATGGATGAAGAACGAAATCCAAAGAACAAAAGAATCTAAGAATATTTGATTTGTGTGGTATGATTATGAATGAAGTAGAAAGAATAAAAGAATATTTGCTCAAGATGATACGCAAAAATGCATTTTTTATTGAAATAACGATATTTGGACATATGCCTATTTCATAAAAGGATTCTTATTGCCCGTAGGCTTAGAGCAATAAACTTGTTTTGAACATTACTCTGAGTTAATTCTAAAAGTTATAGGGATCTCCTCCGCGGTCTAATTGTTCAAAACACTTCCAGGGATATAAGGGCGAATTCCAGATAAATTCATTTCTTCAGCTTTTTCCTCAGATATGGCGTTAATGCTCCCACTTCCCAACATTTCTTCAACCATTTTAATTCTTGTCATCTTCTGTTCGGGGTAAATAGTTCCTCCCGACACAAATATTTTGAATAAGTGAGGAAAGGTCATTGGTTCCCACTTGACCTCCTCACCGCGCAGACGTGCTCTTCTTCTTTCTTGCTTTTTCTCCAGCTCTTTCTTCTTTTGCTTCGCGTCTGGCTTAAATCCTAAGCCAAAGCGGTCTCATTTTTCCCTTAGCATTAGTACATCGCTCCTTCCTTGGAGGCACCTTCCAAGTCCTCTTCCTGGCAGGGCTCCTTTGCCGACCGTCAATCGCAGGCCCATCCTCGTAGTTTTGGATATTTTGGGTATTGAGATCTTGTTCCCTTCGACAATGAATGTAGCATTGATGAATTCTAGCGATCGAAAGGAACATTCTATCGTCTCATCGTCCGCACCTATGTATGGTGTGTCACTGGTAACAGATGCAATGATGTCTTCTTCCGCGTTTATAATTACCAATCTACCCTCAGTCACCAACTTCAATTTTTGGTGTAATGACGATGGCACTGCTTCCGTTGAGTGGATCCACGGCCTCCCCAACAGGCAATTGTATGATGGCTTGATGTCCATTACCAAAAAGTCCACCTCGTATGTATTTGGGCCAATCAAGAGAAGTATCTCGATTCTTCCCATCACTTTTCTTTTAGTACCGTCGAATGCTCTCACGACGTTTTAACATGTCTTCATGTGGGAGCTATCCACTGGCAACCTATTTAGCGTGGACAAGGGCTGGACATTCAATGCTGATCCATTATCAATTAGTACTCCCGGCAACGTGTATCCCTTGCAGCGAGTGGTGATGTGCAGAGCCTTTATAGATTCCATGCCTCCGGTGGTATTTCATAATCATTAAAGAAAATAAAATTATCCGCGCTGATGTTATTGACCAGACGATCGAGTTTGTTGACAGAGATATCATCCGCAACATATGTTTCATTTAAAACTTTCATCAATGCATTGCGGTAAGTCTCTGAGCTCAAGAGCAAGGCTAGTACCGATATGCGAGCTGGCTATTTCTGCAATTGCTCCACAATACTTTACTCACTGTGCTTCAGGAATTTTAAGAATTCCTTAGCCTCTTTTTCCGTTACAGGCTCATTAACAGGTGATTCAGGTCTGATCGCCTTCTCTTTCTTTGTTCAACAACCACGGATTTTCCTTTAACTGATTCTACTTTTGTATTCGGGGTATAACGTATTCCACTTCGTATATAGAAACCTTCGTCTTGACTTTCCTCCTAAGTGCCAATCGGGTTCTTTCTCCCCGGGATTGTCACGTTACAGTCACAGTTCCAAGGCACACTCCTGCTATCTTTATAAGGGAAAGCAACGGGCTTCTGGATTATAACCTTTGGCACATTTGGTACTCCTACTTCACTGATTCTTGGTCGTGATATGATTACCACTGGGTGACTGACCCCATGGACTTTGTTAGTTGGTCCTTGCTCCGACGTGCACACATCTTCTCCCTTTGGGCCCTTAGTATACTCAAAGAATTCAATCTCTTTATTTTCTATCAATCTCTATACCAGAGCCCTAAATTCATTACACTTTTGGATCTCATGCCCTTCCTCATCGTGGAATTCACAGTAGTACTTTGCTCCTTCGGGCTTCTCCCCTAAATCTTGTATAAGTAAACCTTCTTCCACCATTTTCTTCCAAACCCATCTCAACGGAGTCTTTAACTCTGATACATCCATCTTGGTTCTCCTCCCTCCATTTTCAACTATCGCGTTTACCCCTTTGTCTGAATGACTGGGTAAGGAATCTCCCGCCACATTAGGTTCTGTGGGATCATCGAACTTTACAATGCCCATCTTTATGAACCTTTCGACTAATTTCTTGAAGGCCGTGCAGTTCTCAATTGTGTGCCTTAGGGTTCCTGCATGGTATTCGCATTGAGCATTTGCGTCATACCACTTAAGGAATGGAGGTTGCATGGCCTTCAGGTAAAATGGAGACACCACATGCGCATCGAATAGATTCTGGTAAAGCTCCCTATACGTCATTGGAATTGGCGTGAACTGGACTCTTTCCTTGTTAGGTCTTGGGTTGGAATCTTGTCTTGCGGAGCCCTGATGGCTAGTAGTCACTGCCCTCGGCTGGCTTACTGTGACTGGCTTGGAATAACCCTTATTGTATACGCTCGCATTGTTCACCTCATTTTCTTTCCTTCTCGGAGCTGATCTCTTAGCACTCTTTCCCGCTTCAATTTTCCCACATCTTATCGCGTTTTCTATCATCTCCCCAGACATCACTATGTCCGAAAAGCTATTAGTAGCGTTTCCCAACATATGGTTAATGAATGAGTCCTTCAGGGTATTGATAAAAAGCATGGTCGTTTCCTTCTCCAAGAGGGGTGGTTGGACTTGCATCGCTATTTCCCTTCATCGTTAGGCATACTGCCTGAAGCTCTCACTTGGCTTCTTCTCCATGTTTTGTAACGTAATCCTGTCGGGTGCTATGTCTGCCACGTAACCGTATTGTCTCATGAAAGCTTGAGCCAAGTCCTTCTATGAACCAATTTGGGCACGGCTAAGCTGGTTATACCACTTGGCCGCAGATCCGATCAGACTGTCTTAGAAACAATGGATCAACAGCTGATCATTGTTGACATACCCTGTCATCCTTCAACAGAATATCGTAATATGAGCTTCAGGGTAGCTCGTCCCATTATACTTTTCAAACTCCAGGGTTTTAAATTTTGGTGGGAGCACCAGATCTAGGACCAAGCTTAAGTCCTTAGCATCGATCCCGCCACGGTAATCGGCAGTCTCCATTGCTTTGAACTTTTCTTCAAGCCATTTACACCAATCATCGAGTTGTTTTTCCAGGTCTACTTTTCCTTTCTCCATTTCTACCACGTCATCAAGGTTCGGAGCAAATGGATTAGCTGGATTATCCCCGGGATTAGAGCCTGAACCTGTAGGAATATTCATTGGTGTCGAGGCATTGGCCTAGTATTGTTGGGGCCTAATAGTGACAGGTACCGTTCGTGGGTGCACCTCCGGTTGTGGTTGAGTTGTTTTACCAGCAACTGCGCCAACTGGCCTATCATATTATTTTGGGATTCTTCCATTTTTTCCCTCATATCTTGTTGTATTTTAGCCAGTTGCTCTTGCATCTGCGCTTGTAATTTCTCTTGCATTTTTCTTTGCATTTGTTCTATCATTTCTAATCTCTAATCTATTGCTTTGGTTTTACGGCGGGTATTGTAGCTGTGTTCGGTTGGTTGATTCTTGTTGGTTTCCAGATTAACTGAAATAATTTTGTTTAATCAGGGTCTTTTCGTGAAATTTAATGCATATGATGAAATGTAATGCAAATGAATGAATGCAAAAAGAGGCGTTGATTCTAATTTAATTTCATTAGAATAACTTCACTAGAAGAAAAATTTCTTTACATAGAACGGATGATTACATATACAGCTTTGCCCTAATGCCCAAAGCCTTAACTTTCCTAAGAAGCCAAGCTAAATTTCGGCCTCGATCTGATTCTGACTCGTGCTTTAAGCTCAATACATCAGCCTGAGCTGCCAAGGTTTGCAAGAGATTGGCTACCTCTCGAACCTGAGCCACAGCTTCGCCCATGACATAGTTTCTATCTCTAATCTGGTCTTGAGAGCAGTGAAGCTGTTCTCTGCAATGATCATTGTTTGCCTCAGAAGTTCTATTCGAATTTTGCTATCTCGTAGCGCATTCTCGAGTTCCTCTACTTTCCCTTTCAATTCTTCAATCCTGCTCAGACTAGCCTCCAGCTCAATTACCGAATTACGGCTACGATGTTGATGTAGTGATCTTTCCAATTCAGCCACCCGAGCTCTAACTTTTCCTATTCGTTTTGGCTTTCTAAAAAACTCTTTTTCAGAGTGTCCTCTCGTACTCGGGCATCTTGAAACCTTTTCTCCCAATGGTCGGCTCTAGTCTTTTCTTTTTTAATCTCTTGACGCCATTGCTCCGACGTTTTACCTAAACTAACAGTTCTTATTGACAAACGCAACTTCTTGTAATCAGTTTTTAGACTATCCAAATCTTCCTCGGCCTTGTTCTTTCCCTTCCTCAATTTCTCAGCCTCTAGCTTGTTGATATCGATGTCTAAGCCCAACTTCATCTTCTCTTCCTCTAATTGCTCTATCTTCTTCCCCAACTCCGAGTTTTTTTTCTCAAAGTCTTGTTTAATGATCTCTAACTCGGATGGGATGATCCGTAAATGCTCCTCTATCGGTTGAGTGTTCCCTTGATTCGGCCTAGGGATGTTTTCGTTGACTCTCTTACCCCACCACCATTCATACTCGGGGGTCGTCATCGGGCCTGTGGTGAATCCTTTCATTCTTCGAGTTTGGTTCCAAGCATCCGATGTCTCACGAACCCTCCTCTTATAATTGTTGTCTTTATAGGGGAACTCACATTGTGCCAACCTTTGTGTCGCCGGTATAAACTGCCTTGATCGATATTGCCTTAACACGAGTAATGAAGCATATCCAACGGCTCCCCATATTCCAGCCAGAGGGACCCAGTCAAAATCACCGCACTGATATAAGATCTCGTCGGGGATCAACTACGGAGCCCTCCATTCAACATCTTCGGCTCACAAATTCTGGAGAATAGTTATCCATTTCTCTTCTGAGATGTCGTCCCGCCTCGATGTAGCCACTAATTCTTT